>NC_069501.1:769384819-769717944 GCF_027579735.1 Bombina bombina
ACTTCAAACCTATTGGCTGATTGCATCAGCCAATAGGATTTTTTCTACCTTAATTCCGATTGGCTGATAGAATTCTATCAGCCAATCGGAATTGAAGGGACGCCATCTTGGATGACATAATTTAAAGGAACCTTCATTCAGTGTTAGCCGTCGGATGAAGAGGATGCTCTGCGTTGGATGTCTTGAAGATGGACCTGCTCCGCGTCGGATGGATGAAGATAGAAGATGCCATCTGGATGAAGACTTCTGCCTGTCTGGAGGACCACTTCGCCCGGCTTGGATGAAGAATTCTCCTGGCTTCATTGAGGACTTCGGCCCGGTTGCATGAAGACTTCTCCCGGTAAGGTGATCTTCAAGGGGTTAGTGTTAGGTTTCTTTAAGGGGGTATTGGGTGGGTTTTAGAGTAGGGTTAGTTGTGTGGGTGGTAGGTTTTAATGTTGAGGGGGGATTTGTAATTTTTTTTACAGGTAAAAGAGCTGATTACTTTGGGGCAATGCCCCACAAAAGGCCCTTTTAAGGGCTATTTGTAATTTAGTGTAGGGTAGGGCTTTTTTATTTGGGGGGGGGGGGTATTTTGTTAGGAGGATTAGATTAGGTGTAATTAGTTTTAAAATCTTGTAATTTGTTTATTATTTTCTGTAATTTAGTGTTTGGTTTTTTTTGTACTTTAGATAATTTAATTTAATTGTATTTAATTTAGGGAAATAATTTAATTATAGTGCAGTGTTAGGTGTTAGTGTAACTTAGGTTAGGTTTTATTTTACAGGTCAATTTGTCTTTATTTTAGCTACGTAGTTAGTAAATAGTTAATAACTATTTAGTAACTATTCTACCTAGTTAAAATAAATACAAACTTGCCTGTAAAATAAAACTAAGCCCTAAGCTAGCTACAATGTAACTATTAGTTATATTGTAGCTATTTTAGGGTTTATTTTACAGGTAAGTATTTAGTTTTAAATAGGAATAATTTAGTTAATGATAGTAATTTTTTTTTATTTCTTTTAATTATATTTAAGTTAGGGGGTGTTAGGGTTAGACTTAGATTTAGGGAATAATAAATTTAGTATAGTGGCGGCGACGTTGGGGGCGGCAGATTTGGGGTTAATAAGTGTAGATAGGTGTCGGCGATGTTAGGGATGGCTGATTAGGGGTTAATAATATTTAACTAATATTTGCAAGACGTGAGTGAGGCTGTTTAGGGGTTAATATATTTATTATAATGGTGGCGATATCCGGTTCAGCAGATTAGGGGTTAAAAAATGTATTATAGTGTTTGCGTTGCGGGAGGGCCTCTGTTTAGGGATTAATAGGTAGTTTATGGGTGTTAGTGTACTTTTTAGCACTTTATTTAAGAGTTTTATGCTACGGCTTTGTAGTGTAAAACTCTTAACTACTGACTTTAAAATGCGGTACCAGTCTTGACAGAAGAGGGTCTACCGCTCACTTTTTGGCAGACTCGTAATACCGGCGCTATGCAAGTCCCATTGAAACAATAGGATACGCAATTTACGTAAGTGGATTTGCGGTATTTCCAAGTCTGGCCAAAAAAGTTAGCGGTGAGACTGTACCTTCAAGACTCGTAATACCAACGGGCATTAAAAAGCAGCGTTAGGACCGGCCAACGCTGCTTTTTAAGCCTAACGCAAAACTCGTAATCTAGGTGTTCGTTTTTTAACCTGGTGCTTCTCATCTCCTTATTGCTTGTTGCCTGTTCCCCATCTGTCATGAAAATAAAAGGGGTCAGTTAAAGATTAAACAAACCTGATTAAAAATAATTGAAGAGCATGATACACTGATTATTGAATACAATTTATCCCAGTTTGAATCCATTTATAATAATCTTGTTTGAAGTAAAGAAGTGTGCCCTTTGCAGACTATCATATATTAGTGTAATGAACTCAGGGCATGCCAGACTTATCTTATTAGGAAAACATTATTATATCATCATGTGTCTGAAGATTTTATATAAGCTGCAAGTAAATTGGTAAGATAAATATTGACTCTTGTAAAATCTATTTTAACAAACTATATTTAAAGGGGTAAACTACTGTAACATTTATTATATTACCTTAATGTGTTCAAAATGACTTGTTATACTTACTTAAGAGTCTTTTAAATGTATGTCAAATTGTTACTATGTTTATTTTTGTATTTGAAATAGACAATTTTGCTCATTAAAACCATCCCCTATTGGTAAAGAGACAGTAAATACTTTGAGATTTTAAAATAAAATGTTTAGTCATGGTTAGTAAAACAAAAAAAACATCAGTATACTTTCATTGTTTATTTTCCTGCATTTCAAGTAACTGAGCTCTGAAAATTGAGTTTGTTTTCATTCTCAGAACTTGACATGTACCATGCAGAGCTCTCAAGGTTAACCAGCTGCATAGCATTACTTATTATCCTTAATTGGCTTTAACTGATAACAACTGGAAAACAATTTACTTATATATTATGACCATGGCTTTTCTTGTTGACTTAGGCCCGGATTGGCTCCACATAAGGAAAATAGTGGATGAAGTTTAATTATTGAATAAAATTGCAGCAAATAAAATGTTAATTTGTTTTAAAAATATTTAATTTGGCTTATATGTTATTCTATAACAACGCAACAGAAAATGTCTTGTATTTACAAGATTGTACAGTCCCTTTAAGGCTGGTGGGATTCAATGAGTAAAAACAACTATTTCAGGTACAAAAGAAAAAAAAAAGTCCCCTAATTGAGAGGTTAACCTATGATGTTATCTCACGATTACATAGCTTTTCTACAAAGAATACACACATATTCATATTTCAGTATATGTGATGGTTACAGCAGGCAAATCGGCTATTTGAAATAACAAAATAAAGTAAAGGAGCTCTTTGCAAACAATATAATACACTCAAGCAGGTAAATGGATGTTTGGGAACACACTAAAAGGGAGAGAATGTTATAGTATAATGTCTCATTAAAGCATAAAATAAAAAAACCTATTAGAAAGTCACAAAAGCACCACTTCCTCTAGTACTTTCAATACCCTCACAATTCACATCTTCATAAATTACTCCTGTATCAATTTTTGATTGGTTGCTAGATCGACCACAACCAATCCAGAGCTGATACTGCAGAAATTCACAAGGGCGCATATTTTAACGACTGGAAAGCACTGGCGGCAGTGGTATTTTTGGCGTTTTAAAGGGAACCTTTACTCTAAATTAAGTATATTATTTTTTCATTTAAAAGCGTGGTTTAAAATGTTATTTGTTAACATTGTTTTTTTCCCTTTTTAACTTAAAATAAAATTTGTTCTTTCATTAATATAATATTACATTATTTGGCTTCTTGGAAAGTAAGAAAGATGACAAGTTAAGCAAATTTAAACCATATCCTTTCTCAATCCATAAACCTAACCTGTACAATTTAAATGTAAAGGGATAAGAAAGTCCAAATTAAATTTGCATAATACAGGCAAAGCATGTCATTTTAAGACATTTTTAAATTCACTTCTATTTTCAAATTTACCTTGTCTCTTTTGTATCCTTTGTTTAAAAAGAATATGTACTTATTCACACTAGTAAGAGCTAGCTTGTGATTGGTGGCTACACACATTTGTCTCTTGTGATTGGCTCACCAGATGTGTTCAGCTAGCTCCCAGTACTGCATTGCTGTTCTTTAAACAAAGGATATCAAGATAATGAAGCAAATTTGATAATAAAGGTAAATTGAAAAGTTGCTTAAAATGGTATGCTGTATCTGAATCATGAAAGAAAACAATTGAGTTTCATTACCCTATAACTAAATAATGCAATTACATAGATTATTGATTCACAAAAGTGTAATCATTTAAATGTTCTCTCTTCACAGTATTTACTGAAGACAACCTGCATGGGATGTATGAGATTGTACAAAACCTATTTTGTACCACATTCTGCCTGATCTTATGGACATATTTTAACGTTTTTCCAGTGACCTCTTTGTAAGAAATAAAACAAATCTATTGTGTATGATGTATTCAGACATTTTGTTTTTACCTGAACTACACATGTGAGTATCCTGTGATTCATGTTTTACTTTATTAGATTTGTCTCACAAATACATTTTTAAAACAACAAAGATAAACAAAATAAGTTTCCTTCTTGTATAATAAATACAGAAATTCATATTTTATTTGAAATACTATTTATATTGAAATATTTGTACTAAACAATAATTATTATTATAATTTATTTGTAGAGCGCCAACATATTCTACAGTGCTATAACCATAGGTGTAAAACGCCGAAGTTTATGGCAAAGGTTACAAAAGACAAAAGTGCTAAACGGAATCAGAGAAATAGGTTAGTGTTGACTGTACGCATATCTGAACAGTTATTAACAAATATCAAAGTCCCAAAGAGATATGGCACAGGCAAATAAATAAATAAAAGCATGTATACATATATAAATAAATATATACATACATACAGTACATAAATGCATACATACAGTACATAAATAAATAAATACATATATATATATACAGTACATACATAAATAAATACATACAGTACATACATACAGTACATAAATAAATACATGCATACATACATACCGTACATAAATAAATACATGCATACATACAGTACATAAATAAATACATACATACAGTACATAAATAAATAATAAATCAATAAATAAATACATATATACAGTACATATATAAATAAATACATACAGTACATAAATAAATACATACAGTACATACATAAATACATACCATACATAAATACATACAGTACATACATAAATGCATACCGTACATAAATACATACAGTACATAAATAAATAATACATCAATAAATAATTACATATATACAGTACATATATAAATAAATACATACAGTACATAAATAAATACATACAGTACATACAGTACATACATAAATACATACCGTACATAAATACATACAGTACATACAGTACATACATAAATACATACCATACATAAATATATACCGTACATAAATAAATACATATATAAAGTGCATATATAAATAAATACATACAGTACATAAATAAAGAGGTTTTCATTGAGTACAGTAATCCCTGAGCACCAGAAGATGAATGGTAATTTGCTTTACAATTGGTGGTTTGTTTAAAAAAAAAAAAAAAAAAAAAAAGATATTCAGCAAGGCTTGGACCCAAGGTAAAAAGAGCCCTGATGTGCAGTGAATCCAGTTCTGGCTGTAGCAAAATATACACATATCAAGCCCCATTGCAGTCTGTACACATAGCTGGGTAGGAGTCACCTAGAGTTACAGTCCTTGTTGACTGTGTGGAGTGTGAGCCCTTAATTATCTGCCTTAGGAGGGGGTTGGGAGAGTATTTGCAAACATGGGTAAAGATATAGGAGGCTACAGTTTTATTAAAGACCTTGCCAGTTAGAATCAATCTTTTTAATTTATTCTTGAGGCTAAGGGAAACTAGTAGAGGGACAGGCAGAGAGGTGCATTAGATGAGAAGCATTAGTAAGCCTTTCTTATTCTAAGCTTTATTTCAAGAAGTACATCAATAATGCAACAACATTTTTTATATATTGAAGGATATATAAAAAGTTGAGCTCTTATTCTATCTTGATAAATAATGTCAAAGGTATTCAGAAAACATACGGACAACACTGTCACCCATCATATCTCTGCCCCTGTGTGACACACACTCCATCTGCATTAGTCTGGAGTTCTGGATATCACCAGTAACAAATATAATGTAGTTGGTATAGTTCCTAATTATTCCTACAAAAGAATGATGCTAGAGCATACAAAGGGTGCAGTGACACTTCACACAATCCTATGGAAACCACAAGCAGCAGCTGACTTTGGCAAAACATAGAACAGTTTTTAAGAGTCAATAATGTCACCTGCCATGTTGTGGTGTAATAAGGCAAACGGTGGTAAGTAGGTGGAAGGCACTGAAGATGAAATTGCTCAGAGACTACATTGCATTTGTTCATTAACTTATATTTAACACAGGAGTAACAAAGTGCAAATTGAAACTTGAGTGATTTTTTTTTGTCTTTAAAGAGAAAAAAAACATATTTTTTTTTGGGGGGGGGGGGGGCATTGCTAAACATCCACAAAGGCATGGTTAATGTGATTAATCTGAGCACTAAAAGGTCACTTTACAAGACCTACTATATAAAGAAATGTCAACACTTAACACAGCTTACAAGTTCTTCAATCCATGTCTCTAGCTTAAAGTTGATATAATGAATTGGAAATGCATATTCATGTTAAATAAATTACCTTCTACAATACTCACATCTAGTATGTACTGGTCAAAGCACTACTTATAATGAGCCAGATTAGAAGTGGAGCACTATTTAACACTCCAGCGTTAACTGTGCTAGAACTAAGCTTTTTGTGCTAATCAGGTTGCACTCATATTCTGAGTTGAAATTAAAGTGTTTTCCCTTGCACGCTAACTGGAAAAGCGCAAAAAGCCGAACCTAGAATATCTCATGCGCGTTCACGTATTCCCTTATAGAAGTCAATAGGGCAAAAAAGTGGAAGAATCCTAACACCCTACTCGCGTGCAAAACCCTTTTGCATATTCTCACGTGTACTAACCCAACATGAAAATATGAATATTTCACATTCCAATGTTCTTCACATAGAAGAATATGTTCTACGTATTTCTATGTATACCTGATTTATTGTGGTACAATATATTTCTATACCTATATATATACAGTGAGGCCCCGGTTTACGCACGACTCGGTATACGAAATTTCGGTTTACGAAATCGAAATTTGAAGAAAATTTGACTCGGTTTACGAATTTTTTTCGCAATACGAAACAAAATGCCGGTTTGCCCCCCTCGGTTTACGAATATTTTTCGCAATACGAAACCAGTGGCCCCTGTGCCCCCTGCATACTCAAGTATGATTGAATTAATGAAGTTTGGGTACCAGTGTAGAGGTGTTGGAGAGGTTTTGGAGCCATTTTGCAGCAAGTTGTTGAGCCTTTTGGAGCCATTTGCAGCAAGTTGTTAAGCCTTTTGGAGCCATTTGCAGCAAGTTGTGGAGCCTTTTGGAGACATTGGAGCCATTTGCAGCAAGTTGTTAAGCCTTTTGGAGCCTTTTGGAGCCTTTTTTGGACACTTTACTTGAATTTTTTCGGACCTCCGGAACGCATTAATTGATTTTCAATGCATTCCTATGGGAAACCGTGTTTCGGTTTACGAATTTTTCGCAATACGAAACGACCCGGAGAACGAATTAAATTCGTAAACCGAGGCCTCACTGTACATGATTATATATAGGTATAGATATTTACAGATATACATAGGAATATCTATTTAGAAATACAAAGAACATATTCTGCTATGTGCAGAACATTGGAATGTGAAATATTTACAGTAAATACACAGTATAACACTTTATTAAATATGAACTATGCGTTTATATGTTTTCATCTACTTGACTGCAATGGGTTCCAATGCAATTATATATACAGTAAGTCTATATTTGTGTACATAATTATTTATTTCTTTACATGTGTATATATGTCTTTAAATACATATATACACATATAAATACATACATACACATTTTCAGAGATGTATATACTGTGTATATATATATATATATATATATATATATATGTGTGTGTGTGTGTGTTTATGTTAAAGCCCTCTGGTTGCCCTTTTGTTTCTAACACCCGATATCTCATATATTTGAGGCTTTATATCTTTTGTGTGCAATTTTTTTAGAATAATTTTTATTAGATAATGTTACTATAAGTGTTACTGTACTTTGTAATGTATTTTTTATGTGTTTTGTGACACTATAATTTTACAAAACAGTTAACCAAAGATCATTCTAGCGTTGAAAGTTTAAAGCGACATAAAACAGTATGAGTTAACATAAGTTTCTAAATATATAATACAGCCAAAGTTTACCTGCAAAACAGTTTCTGATTTAACCCTCATTAACCTCTTTAATTCAAGCATAGTTTTGTTTGCAGCAAGCTTCCCCTGGGGATTTCTATATTTGGAAGATGCTATCCAGGCCATAGCTACAGCAGAATGCACAAGTGCACATTCATGGTAGGGGGCACAGTCACATGGCACCTGACTAAAGCAGGGCACAGTATAATGCTGAAGCTTTCACAAAGCATGTGACGTTATCCCCATGAAAACAAGCAAGCCTATTGGCAATAAATAATAGCAGTACCTGATGTCCCTCCTCAACTCCCCCCCCCTTAATTGCATAAGTAATTATCCTCACGTGCATACTTTGTTACATGATACCAAAACGTTTGGAGTGGGATACTGATCAGGGGGGGGGGGGGGTGGTTGGAGCTGTCTACACTTGGCAACACTAAAGTGTAAGTAATTTTGCAGATTTTTTAAAAAAAAAATACTTGGAATACTGTCAAATGTCAAAATAGTATATTTTGTACTTCACTAACACCTTTGGTGTGCTGAATTTGATGTGTCCATTTTATTGACAAAATAAAGTGCAATACCTGTAGTTGGGATTATTGTGATCACCGAACCCATAGCTATCCATGCATTGTTTGGCTTATTTTACCGTTATTTGCTCAGAACTAAACTTTTTCCAATACAGAAATGTTATCGTTTGGATTGTGACTATTCAGAACTTGAAAACATGGTTTGGAGCCAAAATATGTCAATAAACTGGATGGGAATTATTGGAATTGACCCCTAAGTGTTTAACAACACTACAAGGATAAAAACCTAGGCATAGCTGAGCACCTTTGATGCCCCCAATAAAGTGTAGATTAGTCAATCAGTGGTTGTGGAGGTCCAATATAAGAGTTAAAATATTTTAAAACATATATAACCTTTAAATGATACTGGTTGCTCATTGTGTAATGTGTGATATTTAAAGCATGATCCCCGCTACTACTTATTTGTTTTAGGTTGATATATACAACAAATGCCTTTGTTTTCTTTTTTTTTTCATTGCTAACATTTTGATAAATGTATCCTATATCATTCAGGAAACTCTTAAGGTCTGACTTGATACCCTAGTGCAATACCCTGCTTTTCCCTCCCCACTCACACCTATTAGGT
Source organism: Bombina bombina (assembly GCF_027579735.1). Lineage (NCBI taxonomy): Eukaryota > Metazoa > Chordata > Amphibia > Anura > Bombinatoridae > Bombina > Bombina bombina. The sequence goes on from NC_069501.1 coordinate 769,393,877, forward strand.
AATCCTACATTCCGGCTAAAACCAATTTTGTACCAACTTCCCCCTCCTTAATTTAATCAATGATTCTCTGGCACCTATCTCTAGAATCAGCTAAGCTCAGTGTCGTAATTAAATTTTGTGCTGCGATAGGCACTCAAAATTTTGCTGCCCCTCACCCCCCAGGTTTTAGACCTTTTTTAGCCAGTATATTAATCAGGGCATAACATGATATTTCTTATGGCACTTCCAGTGTAAATGAGAGGAGAGGAGGGAAGAAAAAGGAAGAGGGGAGGGAGAGAATAGGGAGGGATAGTAAGGAGGGTTGGAAGGAAGGAAGGGAAAGTATTACAGGGGAGGACAGCCAACTTTTAGCCAAGATGGCAAGTAGAACCCAGTGGCCCGGGTACAGCAAAAACACTCCTTTACCCCATGCATAGTGGCTGTACCTCAATAACTACAAGCACTGCACTTACAAAAGAGAAGAAGGTTCCAGTAAAAAAAAAAGGTTGAAATGTGATAATTTGGGTTTATGACAAGAAATAATAAAAAATAAACTGATATGTAGCCTCAGTCTGTACCATTCATGCCTCTATCAGCCCACATTCCACCACAGATGGCAACCCACTTCCTCACACGACACAACTAACGGCTAGATTTAGAGTTTGGCGGTAGCCGTGAAAACCAGCGTTAGAGGCTCCTAACGCTGGTTTTAGGCTACCGCCGGTATTTGGAGTCAGTGATTAAAGGGTCTAACGCTCACTTTTCAGCCGCGACTTTTCCATACCGCAGATCCCCTTACGTCAATTGCGTATCCTATCTTTTCAATGGGATCTTTCTAACGCCGGTATTTAGAGTCGTTTCTGAAGTGAGCGTTAGAGCTCTAACGACAAAACTCCAGCCGCCTGAAAAAAGCAGGAGTTAAGAGCTTTCTGGGCTAACGCCGGTTCATAAAGCTCTTAACTACTGTACCCTAAAGTACACTAACACCCATAAACTACCTATGTACCCCTAAACCGAGGTCCCCCCACATCGCCGCCACTCGATTAAATTTTTTAACCCCTAATATGCCGACCGCCACCTACGTTATACTTATGTACCCCTAATCTGCTGCCCCTAACCCCGCCAACCCCTATATTATATTTATTAACCCCTAACCTTCCCCCCACAACGTCGCCGCCAGCTACTTACAATAATTAACCCCTAATCTGCCGACCGCAAAGCGCCGCCACCTACGTTATCCTTATGTACCCCTAATCTGCTGCCCCTAACACCGCCGACCCCTATATTATATTTATTAACCCCTAATCTGCCCCCCTCAACGTCGCCGACACCTGCCTACACTTATTAACCCCTAATCTGCCGAGCGGACCGCACCGCTACTATAATAAAGTTATTAACCCCTAATCCGCCTCACTAACCCTATCATAAATAGTATTAACCCCTAATCTGCCCTCCCTAACATCGCCGACACCTAACTTCAATTATTAACCCCTAATCTGCCGACCGGACCTCACCGCTATTCTAATAAATGTATTAACCCCTAAAGCTAAGTCTAACACTAACACTAACACCCCCCTAACTTAAATATAATTTACATCTAACGAAATAAATTAACTCTTATTAAATAACTTATTCCTATTTAAAGCTAAATACTTACCTGTAAAATAAATCCTAATATAGCTACAATATAAATTATAATTATATTATAGCTATTTTAGGATTAATATTTATTTTACAGGCAACTTTGTAATTATTTTAACCAGGTACAATAGCTATTAAATAGTTAAGAACTATTTAATAGTTACCTAGTTAAAATAATAACAAATTTACCTGTAAAATAAATCCTAACCTAAGTTATAATTAAACCTAACACTACCCTATCAATAAATTAATTAAATAAACTACCTACAATTACCTTCAATTAACCTAACACTACACTATCAATAAATAAATTAAATACAATTGCTACAAATAACTACAATTACATAAACTAACTAAAGTACAAAAAATAAAAAAGAACTAAGTTACAAAAAATAAAAAAATATTTACAAACATAAGAAAAATATTACAACAATTTTAAACTAATTACACCTACTCTAAGCCCCCTAATAAAATAACAAAGACCCCCAAAATAACAAAATGCCCTACCCTATTCTAAATTAATAAATTTAAAAGCTCTTTTACCTTACCAGCCCTGAACAGGGCCCTTTGCGGGGCATGCCCCAAGAAAATCAGATTGAGCTCGCATTCTATTGGCTGATCGGAACAGCCAATAGAATGCGAGCTCAATCTGATTGGCTGATTGGATCAGCCAATCGGATTGAACTTGATTCTGATTGGCTGATTCCATCAGCCAATCAGAATATTCCTACCTTAATTCCGATTGGCTGATAGAATCCTATCAGCCAATCGGAATTCAAGGGACGCCATCTTGGATGACGTCCCTTAAAGGAACCGTCATTCGTCGGGAGACAACGGAAGAAGAGGATGGATCCGCGTCGGCTGCTTCAAGATGGACCCGCTCCGCACCGGATGCAAGAAGATCGAAGATGCCGCTTGGAGAAGATGTTTGCCAGTCTGGATGTCCTCTTCTTGCCGGATAGGAGGAAGACTTTGGAGCCTCTTCTGGACCTCTTCAGCCACCGGATGATGGATCGCCAACCCCCGCTTGGGTTGGATGAAGATTTTGGAGCCAGGACGGATCGGTGATACCTGGATGGTGAAGACAAGGTAGGAAGATCTTCAGGGGCTTAGTGTTAGGTTTATTTAAGGGGGGTTTGGGTTAGATTAGGGGTATGTGGGTGGTGGGTTGTAATGTTGGGGGGGGGGTATTGTATGTTTTTTTTTACAGGCAAAAGAGCTGATTTTCTTGGGGCATGCCCCGCAAAGGGCCCTGTTCAGGGCTGGTAAGGTAAAAGAGCTTTTAAATTTATTAATTTAGAATAGGGTAGGGCATTTTGTTATTTTGGGGGTCTTTGTTATTTTATTAGGGGGCTTAGAGTAGGTGTAATTAGTTTAAAATTGTTGTAATATTTTTCTTATGTTTGTAAATATTTTTTTATTTTTTGTAACTTATTTCTTTTTTATTTTTTGTACTTTAGTTAGTTTATGTAATTGTAGTTATTTGTAGCAATTGTATTTAATTTATTTATTGATAGTGTAGTGTTAGGTTAATTGTAGGTAATTGTAGGTAGTTTATTTAATTAATTTATTGATAGGGTAGTGTTAGGTTTAATTATAACTTAGGTTAGGATTTATTTTACAGGTAAATTTGTTATTATTTTAACTAGGTAACTATTAAATAGTCCTTAACTATTTAATAGCTATTGTACCTGGTTAAAATAATTACAAAGTTGCCTGTAAAATAAATATTAATCCTAAAATAGCTATAATATAATTATAATTTATATTGTAGCTATATTAGGATTTATTTTACAGGTAAGTATTTAGCTTTAAATAGGAATAAGTTATTTAATAAGAGTTAATTTATTTCGTTAGATGTAAATTATATTTAAGTTAGGGGGGTGTTAGTGTTAGACTTAGCTTTAGGGGTTAATACATTTATTAGAATAGCGGTGAGGTCCGGTCGGCAGATTAGGGGTTAATAATTGAAGTTAGGTGTCGGCGATGTTAGGGAGGGCAGATTAGGGGTTAATACTATTTATGATAGGGTTAGTGAGGCGGATTAGGGGTTAATAACTTTATTATAGTAGCGGTGCGGTCCGCTCGGCAGATTAGGGGTTAATAAGTGTAGGCAGGTGTCGGCGACGTTGAGGGGGGCAGATTAGGGGTTAATAAATATAATATAGGGGTCGGCGGTGTTAGGGGCAGCAGATTAGGGGTACATAAGGATAACGTAGGTGGCGGCGCTTTGCGGTCGGCAGATTAGGGGTTAATTATTGTAAGTAGCTGGCGGCGACGTTGTGGGGGGAAGGTTAGGGGTTAATAAATATAATATAGGGGTCGGCGGGGTTAGGGGCAGCAGATTAGGGGTACATAAGTATAACGTAGGTGGCGGTCGGCAGATTAGGGGTTAATGTTTGAAGTTAGGTGTCGGCGATGTTAGGGAGGGCAGATTAGGGGTTAATACTATTTATGATAGGGTTAGTGAGGCGGATTAGGGGTTAATTACTTTATTATAGTAGCGCTCAGGTCCGCTCGGCAGATTAGGGGTTAATAAGTGTAGGCAGGTGTCGGCGACGTTGAGGGGGGCAGATTAGGGGTTAATAAATATAATACAGGGGTCGGCGGTGTTAGGGGCAGCAGATTAGGGGTACATAGGGATAATGTAAGTTGCGGCGGTTTACGGAGCGGAAGATTAGGGGTTAATAATATAATGCAGGGGTCAGCGATAGCGGGGGCGGCAGATTAGGGGTTAATACGTGTAAGGGTAGGGGTGTTTAGACTCGGGGTACATGTTAGGGTGTTAGGTGCAGACGTAGGAAGTGTTTCCCCATAGGAAACAATGGGGCTGCGTTAGGAGCTGAACGCTGCTTTTTTGCAGGTGTTAGGTTTTTTTTCAGCTCAAACAGCCCCATTGTTTCCTATGGGAGAATCGTGCACGAGCACGTTTTTGAGGCTGGCCGCGTCCGTAAGCAACTCTGGTATCGAGAGTTGCATTTGCGGTAAAAATGCTCTACGCTCCTTTTTTGGAGCCTAACGCAGCATTTGTTTGAACTCTCGATACCAGAGTTAATTTTATGGTGCGGCCAGAAAAAAGCCCGCGGAGCGTTAACAGCCCTTCTACCGCCAAACTCCAAATCTAGGCCTAAGACTTTAATCCACTCTCTCATAATTTCCGGCCTTGACAATTGCAACTCCATCCTCTCCAGCCTCCCTAGCTGCCGTCTATCTCCCCTTGCAATCCATAACAAATGCCTCTGCCAGGCTAATCTTCCTTACATGTTGCTCCTCATCTGCTGCACCTCTGCCAATCCCTTCACTGGATTCCTCTAACCTCCAGAATAAAACATAAAATCTTGACTCTTACTTTTAAAGCTCTCAATAACACTGCTCTACCCTATATCTCCAACCTATTCTCCAGATACTTTCCCTCTCGTCCCCTTCGCTCTGCTCATGACCTCCTTCTTTCCTCCCCTCTTGTTACTTCCTCCCATTCCCGTCTACAAGACTTCTCCAGAATGGCCCATATTTTGTGGAACTCTCTGCCTCGCCCTACACAACTCTCCCCTAGTTTTCAAACTTTCACATGCTCCTTAAAGACTCTACTGTTCAGGGATGCTTATAACACACACTAACATTTTCCTATCTTAGTTCTTCTCCTCCTTTTAGCTATCCACCGAACCCCTTAGCATGTAAGCCTTCGAGTCTAGCTGCTTTGTAGATCACAATCATGAGAGATGTTTTACAATATTGAAACACTTGGCAGGACCCTCTATCCCTTTGTCTCCAATAACTGTCACCTTGCATATTTTGAACTATGTCTTTAGCCCTGCGGAATCTGCTGGCGCTCTACAAATAACTGATAATAATAACCCACAATCTAATCCAATACAAAGCCTGTGTATTGGAATTGTGGTGTATGTATAATGGGGATAGGGAGAAGCACTCCTAAAAAAGGGCTGATTATAAAAACAGAGCTAGAAATATAAATATGTCAAAAGACACTATTTAATATAACAAGTAGTAATACAAGAAATGTGTAAAAAATATATGAAAAAAAATGTCTCTGAAAAGGAAGCAGACTATACTGCTAAGCAAATACAATACAGATGACAATCTATAAGAGATGAGTTTGAGATGCCGGCATCAAACTAATGCTCATAAAACAAATATAAAAACATACAATATTATCCGCTAAGCATAAGTAAAAGGTATTACGTCTAGCTTGAAATAACAATAAACATAGTAAAAACAAAACAATGAAAATAAGACTGTATTATATATGTGTAACGATCAGAAAAAACTTTGTAACAGGTAATAACAACTTGGAAATTTCCAGCAATGTTAGTCCAGCACCTCCAGGGTATATTACACAATGTTAGCAAAAGCTATATCGTGAATAAGTAGCGTATATGAAGGGAGGTGAGAAAAGACTTGCAAATAAGGTGTCAGGCTGCAAAAGGATGGTGCAACTGGAGACCTGTAAAGGACCTCTCTGCATGGAAGTTAAAGGACTGTGGATTCTACCTTTGAAGCAAAAAAAGCACAACAAAGGATTGCCTGCAGCTTCCAAGATTTTTCCTACGAAACATTAACTAAGAGAAGAGTTAACACCGAAATGTGGTAGAATTGTAAAGGAAGGAATCAGGGCTACAGTTATTTATCTAGCCACACTGAAAGTGTTTCATGATAAAACAGTTAATTTCTTTGATAATATTAACGAAGCAGAGTAATTCAATTATTAAGTTTAAAAATAAAAAATACACATAGGTAATGTCCAAGAAAAGTACCTTAAAGGTGTCCTTAGATCCAGCAACGGGATGGAATCTGGTTTGGGAATGTATTTGTGTATTGTGTATGATGAGTCAAGCGACAGTATTCCCCTCCACACACTTTTTTTCCCTTCCCTTATTATTATTTAATTTATTATTATTTTTTTTTTTTTCATGTACCTCCTAATTAAGATAACCTATGAATAAAGAGCTTAATATAGTGATTACATCTTGGAATGTGGGGGGGTATCACCTCCCCTATAAAGAGGAAAGCCATTCTTAGACACCTTAAAAAATTACACTCTGAAACACATTTATCAATAAAGGAAGTCCTAAAACGTAATACTCACTGGTCGGGGGAGGTGATAGCATGCCTATCGATTGCAAGGAAAAATTGGGTGGCTATTTTGATGGGTAAAAATTTGGAATATAAAAATATCTTTTCATATGCTGACCCAGAGGGGAAATACGTTATAATAAAAACTAAAATGAAAAATAATATTTATACATTATGCAATCTGTATGCACCTAATCAGCTTAATCCCACATTTTGGGACTCCCTTCAAAGTAAAATACTAAATACAGTAGAAGGTCACCTTATCATGGGAGGTGATTTTAATATGGCACCTCAGTTTCTTCTGGACAGGTTAAGACAAGGTCAAAATAAATTTAAAACTAATAGGGATAAAACTGAAAACAGACAATTCAGGAAACTTTATAATAATTTGGGAGTTAAAGACATATGGATAAAACAAAATCTGGACATGAAGGGTTATTCCTGTATGGCCAAAAAATATAACTCACTCTCGAGAATAGATTTATTTCTAGTTAGCAATAGCTTGATTAACATTGGAATTAATGCATCAATTCACTCCTGTTTCTCAGATCATGCTCCAATTGGATTGGCTATTTCTTGTTTTTCTTTTAAATCCTTTTTTCGCTGTTTCCACTTTCCAATATTTTTACTTAAGGATTTTAAATTTAAAGAATTTCTCAATAAAAAATGGGAAGAATTTTGTTTTTTGTATGCATATGAATAGACCTGAGCTTTTTTGGCAAACGGCCAAAGCAGTTTTAACAGGAGACACTATGATCTATGTGAATGTTTTGAAGAAGAGATTTAGGAAGAGAGAGAATGAAACAAATAATCATTTAGTCAATTCATATAATACCTATCTTCTAACGCCTATTAGAGAAAATTAGTCAAAATATATTAAGGCCAAAAAAGAGCGAGATACCTTTTTAATATATTCCAATACACAAAAAGAATTAAAATATACATGGGAATAAAGTTGGCAAACTTATGGCTAGGATGGTCAAAAAACAAAAAAATCAAAGGTATTACGGCTATACAATTGGATGGTGTCTTGTACAAGAACCTAAATAAATTTCATCATCCTTCACAGATTATTATTTTCATAGTGAGGAAATTCACTATGAAAATAGATCTAAATTTTGGGAAAGAGTTAGAAATCCATCAATTTCGGAACAACTATTATCTAAAATTAATACTCTGACTACAGAAAAGGAGATATCTGATACTATAGATCAAATCTCTCTTAATATATCACCTGGACCTGATCTACTTTCAAATGAATTTTACAAAATTTAACAACCTAATATAATCCTACACCTAAAAATGATTTATAATAGTTATTATGTAGATTGAGAGCCATGTTGGAGCAACCTTCTCTGCATCCTGGACCACGTTGATATTGACATGGGATCATATAGGCCAATCGCTTTGTTAAACTCTGATTACAAAATTTTAACATCAATTCTAGCCAAAAGAATGCAAAGGTATTTGAATCAGATTATTTATCCAGATCAGGTAGGCTCTTTGAAAGGAAGAAATGTTTCTGTAAAGATAAGAGAATTATTACTTATAATAGACTACCTTCAAACAAAAGAAACTACAGATCAGGACACGCGGGAGTATATGGCTGTTGTTTCACTGGATGCAGAGAAGGCGTTTGACTCTGTAATTCATGACCATATATTTTTACCTGCTCTTTTACCTGGAAAAAAATACAAAGACCCACCCAACAGTAAAACACACCACCCAACCCACCCCCCAAAATAAAAAACCTAACTAACAAAAACCTAAGCTACCCATTGCCCTGAAAGGGCATTTGTATGGACATTGCCCTTAAAAGGGCATTCAGCTCTTTTACATTGGCCTGAAAAGGGCATTCAGCTCTTCCTAAAGCCCAAAAACCTAATCTTTAAAAAAAAACACCTAAAAAGATTTTAAAAAAAACCTAACACTAACCCCCAAAGATCCACTCACAGTTTCTGAAGTCCGGACATCCATCCTCATCCATGCAGTGAGAAGTCTTCATCCAAGCGGCATCTTCTATCTTCATCCAGGCGGTATCTTCTATCTTCATCCCGGCGGCATGGAGCGGATCCATCCTTGAAGACATCCGGCGTGGAGTGTCCTCTTCATATGGTCACCGTCGTACACTGGGTCTTCAAGGGAGCCTTTTCAAAATGGCATCCCTTGCATTCCTATTGGCTGATTTGAATCTTGCATTTCAAATCAGCCAATAGGATGAGAGCTATTGAAATCTTATTGGCTGTTCAAATCAGCCAATAGGATGAGAGCTACTGAAATTCTATTTTCTGATTTGAAAAGGCTCCCTTGCATTGAAGATCCAGTGTACGGCGGTGACCGTATGAAGAGGACGCTCCTCATCGGATGTCTTCAAGGATGGATCAGCTCCACACAGCAGGGATGAAGATAGAAGACACTGCTGGGATGATGATAGAAGATGCCGTCTGGATGAAGATAGAAGATGCCGTCTGGATGAAGACTTCTCTCTGCCTGGATGAAGACTTCTCGCCGCCTAGATGAGGATGGATGTCCGGGCTTCAGAAACTGTGAGTGAATCTTCGGGGGTTAGTGTTAGGGTTTTTTTTGTGTGATTTGTATGTCTGAGGAAGGGGCTAAACCCCCGAAAATGTTCACATATTTGGAATAAACTTCTGAAAAGTCCTTGTGAGTGTACTCCTTTTTTTGCTTCTACAATTCTATCTGTACCCCAGGCACTTGTGACTTGTTATCTGGAGTGCTTGTCTTCTTTGCATTTATATATATATATATATATATATATACACACACACACAGTAGCTCACAAAAGTGAGTACACCCCTCACATTTTTGTAAATATTTTATTATATCTTTTCATGCGACAACACTGAAGAAATGACACTTTGCTACAATGTAAAGTAGTGAATATACAGCCTGTATAACAGTGTAAATTTGCTGTCCCCTCAAAATAACTCAACACACAGCCAGCAATGTCTAAACCGTTGGCAACAAAAGTGAGTACACTCCTAAGTGGAAATATCCAAATTGGGCCCAATTAGCCATTTTCCCTCCCTGATGTAATGTGACTTGTCAGGTGTGAATGGGGAGCCGGTGTGTTAAATTTGGTGTTATCGCTCTCACACTCTCTCATACTGGTCACTGGAAGTTCAACATGGCACCTCATGGCAAAGAACTCTCTGAGGATCTGAAAAAAAGAATTGTTGCTCTACATAAAGCTGGCCTAGGCTATAAGAAGATTGCCAAGACCCTGAAACTGAGCTGCCACACAGTGGGCAAGACCATACAGTGGTTTCACAGGACAGGTTCCACTCAGAACAGGCCTCGCCATGGTCGACCAAAGAAGTTGAGTGCACATGCTCAGCATCATATCCAGAGGTTGTCTTTGGGAAATAGACGTATGAGTGCTGCCAGCCTTGTTGCAGAGGTTGAAGGGAGTGGGGGAGTCAGCCTTGTCAGTGCTCAGACCATACCCTGCATCCCAGAAGGAAGCCTCTTCTAAAGATAATGCACAAGAAAGCCCGCAAATAGTTTGCTGAAGACAAGAAGACTAAGGGCATGGATTACTGGAACCATGTCCTGTGGTCTGATGAGTCCAAGATAAACTTCTTTGGTTCAGATGGTGTCAAGCATGTGTGGCGGCAACCAGGTGAGGAGTACAAAGACAAGTGTGTCTTACCTACAGTCAAGCATGGTGGTGGGAGTGTCATGGTCTGGGCCTGCATGAGTGCTGCTGGCACTGGGAAGCTACAGTTCATTGAGGGAACCATGAATGCCAACATGTACTGTGACATACTGAAGCAGAGCATGATCCCCTCCCTTAGGAGACTGGGCCGCAGGGCAGTATTCCAACATGATAACGACCCCAAACACACCTCCAAGATGACCACTGCCTTGCTAAAGAAGCTGAGGGTAAAGCTGATGGACTCGCCAATGTCAGGATATCTGTGATTGTTATTAAATAATATATATATTTATTGATCTACACATATATATATATATATATATATATGATAAGACCAAGAACTCATTTTGTAAAGCTGTTTGTAAAACAACCCCCTTTTGTTCTGAAGCACAGATTTCAAGAACAAAGAAATCCACACTACAGGTCAGGATGCCTCCTGGGGTGGTTGAGACAAGATTCTGTACAGGAAGTCAGATAAGCAAACAAAATTCTGAGGATGTAGTAATTAGCACAGGCCTGTTAATTGCCCCTGAACCAACTAAATACACATTATGCTGGCTAGAAGAAACACATGTCTATATTATAACTTTGAAATTCATTTTAAAGTACAACTTATGTCTAATGTTCAGTTAAGGTATACCTCAGTATTGTATAAATGTGTATTTGAGGATCTGAGAAGAAATGCCTAACAGTAACATATTAAATAAGTATTTGCTGAATTTAATAAGAAGCTATATAGTTAATTTAAAATGTACAATTTATTTCAAAATTAATAACATTCTTTTTATTTTTCCAGACATCTGAAATACAAACTGGATTCCAAATATGACTAGTAGATACTAATATATAAATGCCTAAATATACTATTTCAGATAGTGTCTGCTGTGTTAAATAAATAACAACACATGTAAAATGTTTAACACACTGTATTTATATTAATATGGGATAACACTAGAAATGTAACTTTCAAACACATCTTCTAAAATATTTTAAGTCATATACTCATGTTTAGTATGAAAACAAGTACGAAAATACTCTGTATTCGAATGATTACAATGATTACAAAATGAATACGGGCTTATCACTTGATAAAAGCTCATGCAATAGGAGAGAAGGGGGTCTTTGCTGCCAAATTTTGACTGGACTGATAACGTGCTGCCTTTGAAACACAGTCTCTATAAAGAAAGCCTGGACCTAACTTTCTTAATCCATAATTGCAATACTTCTCATATGAGGTGAACTGGATAATTCCGAAAAAGCTGAAACTTCCAAATTGGTCTTGTAGTAATGTATCAAAGGTTGTTTTATATTTAATAGATTTTAACAAAGGTATTCTAAAGCTATAGTTAGATTGCAGCTGGTGATTTAAAGGGGATATTTGGTATTTTAAGTTTATATCCATAGTCCTGTGTAAATTAGAACCAGTCGTCTTTAGTGCTAAGTAATTTAATTCCTAGACAGGATTTTGCACTCCAGATTTATAGGTCAGTTATTACTGTGAACTCTTTCAGAACTGTACATAAATTGGTTATTGTGGTTACATCTCTGGTAGTTATTAACTAAACACTGTTAAATTAGCAGTCCATATTCTGGTATTTTAATTTGTGATATTTTAATGCGTTCCATTGTGAGCAAGGCTAAATTTTAGAGATGCATTTTATGATCTGTTGTATAGAATATTATAAAGGAATAAGCGTACATAATTGATTCATAATCTAGTTTCTACATAAATATAATTCAAAGTGTCTATAAATAATAACTAATCTATAATTAAATCGGTCAGGAGATTGGCAGGTGAGTCACCCGTTCAATATGTAGCGCACCTCCAGGTGCAGAAAAAGCGATCTGGGACCTCACAGCTGCCCAGTAGACTTCACTCTCAAGACAGCAGCCACTTATTGAACGAGTGACTCGCCTGCCCATCTCCTGACCAAGTTCCTGGTCCGCTGGCACACAGTCAGCTGGACCACTGTTCTCGTTCCAGTCTGCTCCATCAGCACCACTGGGTGCTTTTCCCTTGTGAGTACCTCTATTTATCTCACAAATTATTCTTTTGTTTGATGGTAATATGCCATCTTGGCGCCTCTGTGTTCTTTCTTCTCCAGATCAGTAATCACCAGGGACTGACCATCCTTTTGACAGAGTGCCGCCTTCATACTGGGAACCAAGGACATTTCGTTTTGTTGCAACATTTTATATTGGTTCATGTGTGTTTATTCTGTATATTATTTTATTTTTATTTTATATATGGTGTTATTTTTTTTATTTTATTTTTTTTGCTTTTTAGGCTGTTTAATTAGCAAGGAAGCACCCCCTATGGGAATTTTTTATCTCTTACATTGCTCCCATTATATATATTGTTACATATACACATTTTATTGGTTGGCAACTGCTAAGATAATAATACATGATATTGTAAACCTGGTATATACCAACACCAAGCATGTCTCCAGGCCTAAACTCTATTGAGCATCTGTGGGGCATCCTCAAACAGAAGGTGGGGGAGCGCAAGGTCTCTAACATCCACCAGCTCTGTGATGTTGTCATGGAGGAGTGGAAGAGGACTCCAGTGGCAACCTGTGAAGCTCTGGTGAACTCCATGCCCAAGAGGGTTAAGGCAGTGCTGGAAAATAATGGTGGCCACACCAAATATTGATACTTTGGGCCTAATTTGGACATTTCCACTTAGGGGTGTACTCACTTTTGTTGCCAATGGTTTAAACATTAATGGCTGTGTGTTGAGTTAATTTGAGGGAAGAGCAAATTAACACTGTTATACAGTCTGTACACTCACTACTTTACATTGTAGGAAAGTGTCATTTCTTCCGTGTTGTCACATGAAAAGATATAATAAAATATTAACAAAAATGTGAGGGGTGTACTCACTATTGTGAGCTACTGTATATATATATATATATATATATATATATATATATATATATATATATAGAGAGAGAGAGAGAGAGAGAGAGAGAGAGAGAGAGAGAGAGAGAGAAATGGGGTGATTACAAAATTATAAGTGTTTCACTGCTTTCCGAGATTACTTTGTTTGGTGTTCCTTTCAATTTAAATAGCATCACAGCCCTCTCTTCCCATGTATTGGCCCTCATTTTAACTGATTCCCAACCTTGCTTCTTCTGGACCTTTGTTGCTGACACTGGGCTGTTAATCCTGTTAATCGCATGTTTCATTCCTTGGTTCCAGTATGAATCTGGCTTGACATTTTACTGAACCCTGGCCTGTATCTGATATTATTTACCTGGCTACTGGGATTGTTCTTGCTTGTTCCATTATCTAACCATGTTTCGGACCTTTTCCTTGTTATTCTAACTGATTTACAAGATTTAGGGCTAGATTATTAGTGGAGCGGTATTTATCGCTCCCGCTCACACGCTAACTTCACTAGAAGTAAGCTTTTTGCATGCCTTGGGTAGTGTTCGTATTACAGGTTGAAAGTAAAAAGCTCTAACCCGATATCACGTTAAAGTATCCCCCCATAGATGTCAATGAAACAAGAAAAGTGGGGAAAAAAACTAGCAACCTACTCGCACGCAAACCCAATCGCATATTCTTAAGTGCGCTAACCTGACATGAAAATATTTATATTTCACATTCCAATGTTCTTCACACAGCAGGATATGTTCTATTTATTCATAAATACATATTTCTACATATATATGATGGTATTTTGGTACACTATATATCTATACATAAATTATTATATATATGTATAGATATATATAGGAATATCTATTTAAAAATACTTAGAACATTTTCTGCTATGTGCAGAACATTGGAAAGTGAAATTTTACAAAGTAAATACACAGTATTACACTTTATTAAAAATTAATATTGCATAAATATGCTTTAACATGTTTTTATCTACTTGATGGCAAAGTGATCCAATACACACACACACAAACACATATATATCTGACGAAGTTGACAAGTGCTCAACGAAACGCGTAAGGTATCGCGAGATAAGTGACATCACTTCCGTTTTTTCTCGCTTCTGGTTTTCGGACCGCACACACCATACGGAGCTCAATACATTTTTCATGGGAACCAGATAAGTTTAACATAGATGTTTTTAGATACTTATTTTTTCTTCAACTTGGTTATTTTAGTTTTATATTACCTATGTGTAACCTAGGTTTTATTCGACTCGCTAGAATCCCGGTTTTTCTATTAAAATTTTTTTATATCCATACTTTTCTTATCGCTAATTTTAATTATCAACTATAGCAGGGTATAAGTATTTATACCTCTCTGCATATGCATCTATTTTAAACATAAACTATTATACACAATTTTTATTAATAAATTAATATTTATAAATTCCTCTACATATAAAAATAAAATACTTTTTTACAATTGTATTGCACACATTAATTCTGGTCAATAGACCCACCCTCATACTTTCTACGAGTTAGAGGGCAAGGTTTTAATAGACCTATATTTAAAAAATTACCATTATTTGGTTAGTTTTTATTTTATTTTATTTTTTACAAACATATACTCTTTTGGTCTGTATGTATATTAATAAAATTTGATTTCTTTCTTTTTTGGTCCCAAGGCCTATGATTCACCAATTTTCAAATGATCAGTGCATATTGATACTCGTGTTTCTGTTCCTTCACACTCATTTATAAGTATTGTATTTATTATAGATACTTATAAAGTTTTTTTCTGACACACATGTTAGTTTGTATCTGTGCAAATTAAATTACATTCAGTAAAAGTCCCTAATAGTAACCTGATTTCTACAATTCAGAAATTCCATATGAGATAACTTCAGGTGGAACATATAATATTCCATGATCCTGTTATAGTGCTACTACTTAAAGGGACAGTCTACACCAAAATTTTTATTGTTTTAAAAGACAGATCCCCTTATTACCCATTCCCCAGTTTTGCATAACCAACACAGTTATATTAATATACTTTTAACCTCTGTGATTATCTTGTATCTAAGCCTCTGCAAACTGCCCCTTTATTTCAGTTCTTTTGACAGACTTTCAGTTTAGCCAATCAGTGCCTGCTCCCAGATAACTTCACTTGCACGAGCACAGTGTTATCTATATGAAATACATGAACTAACACCCTCTAGTGGTGAAAAACTGTTAAAATGCATTCTGAAAAGAGGTGGCCTTCAAGGTCTAAGAAATTAGCATATGAACCTCCTAGGTTAAGCTTTCAACTAAGAATACCAAGAGAACAAAGCAAAATTGGTGATAAAAGTAAATTGGAAAATTGTTTTAAATTACATGCTCTATCTGAATCCTGAAAGTTTTTTTGGTCTAGACTGTCCCTTTAAACCTTTTTCATTTGCTTTTTCACATTTCAGTTAGGTTGGTGGTATCCTGACACTTCTCTAGTAATAGCAGCTCGCTAAAAATACTCCATTTTCTGTTTTACACACACACACATATATATATATATATATATATAGTGTTTAAATGTGTATAAATGTCTGTAAATACATATGTACACATATAAATACATATGTACACACACACACACACACACATATATATATATATATATATATATATACACAGTACACACATATACACATATACATATTTAGACATGTACAGTATATGTATGTATCTCAATGTTAAAGCCCTTTGAATTACTTTTTTTTCTAACACCTGAGACCTCATATTTTTGAGCCCTTATAACTTTTTTGTGCAATATTTTTTTTAAAATACATTTTATTAGATAGTGTTATTATGAATGTAACTGTACTTTTAAATTGTGTTTTTATGTGTTTTCTGACACTTTTTTGTTTCGTGAAACAGTTAACCAGAGCTCTAAGGTCACACTATCCCAAATGTGTGTTAAATTCAATTGTTCTCAAGTGATTGCGTTTACTTTCAACTTGTAATACAAGCGCTACTTCCAACGCGCACAAACAGCTGGAATAAACCCGATATCGCTTGCGCATAACTGTTGTCGTGCCACTCGTAATCTGGCCCTTAATGTCCGGACATCACCCGTAACCCTAAGTCAGTCTTTTACTCATTCTACCTCAGCATCAGAGTCCTATCTGCTTGTCAGTACGTCTATGTAGACTGTGATGGGATTAAAACATTTCTGCATTTGTACTTTGTTTAATGTACTGCATTTGTAAATGTGTGTCAAGAGTAGAGTAACACTGACCAAGTGCATGACGTTGATTACTTTCAAGAAAAAAAACAACTTCTCATTCTCAACCACAATATCAGAATCCATATGAATCCATATGACCCAACAGCAACACTGCCCCTCCTGCTGCAGCCCTTCCTACAAAATGCCGATGGACTAAGGTCCACAAGTTTCCAAGACTTCCCATCCAGAAAAGCATTCAGTTGAGGGATAAGCATTACGCATTGTAAGAAAAAACATTGCTTTGTGCTATGTGCATTATTTGTATTGTCTGTTTTTATTCTATTTTAAAGGGACATTTCACTGTAAAAATGTGGTTTTGTCTGAATGTGTTTCCCATGACTTGTTATTCCAGCTGCTTAAGTATACCAGAGGCTAAATCAGCTATTTTAAATGACAATATAAAGGTTAAAGGGCCGAATGGCCCCTGATCCCACTATTTCCATGCAAACCTTCAGGCTCGCTGGAAATAGCAGTTAAGAAGCAGCGGTCTGAGCAGCGGACAGCAATCAACCCGATCAGATAAGATCAGGTTGATTGACACCCCCTGCTAGCGGACGATTGGCCGTGAATCTGCAGGGGGCAGCATTGCACAAGCAGTTCACCAGAACTGCTTGTGCAATGCTAAATGCAAACAACATATGCTGTCGGCATTAAGCAATGTCTGTCGCTGAGCGGATCATGTCGGACAGACATATGATTAATAGAACCCTAAGGATTTATTTGAAAACAATTTAATATACTCCAGCAGGGAAAATGAATCATTGGGAACAAATTAAAGGAGATAAAGATTTTGGGAAAACTGTCCCTTTAACTCTGGAAATTGTATTTTGTTTTATACATAAACCAAAGGCACTACCGCAGGAACATCAATAATCCTCAGAAGAAATCTATAATCAATATTTCTCTACCAGTGTTATTACAAAACAAAACCTCAAACTAATTATATAAAACACAGAGCTCTTTGAATAATAAAACATTACTTACAAGTGGTACAAACAAGAATGAGGACATATTTTGTGATGCCATTGACTCAGACCTTATGGCACAATTTATAAAATAAATGGTAACTTTAATCATTAAGGAAAGGATGTGATACCACATCAGTTTGGCAAATGTGACCACGACTACTCATACACAATAGAGTTACAAATGTCTATTGGTTTGCAATATATTTCCTAAACTAAGCCATTAGATAACAGATAGACAGCAATACACAGCTAATGAAACCCTTAAGGTATTGTTGCAGACATTAGCATCTGTCAAAATAAAAGCAACTTGCTCAGTATACCTAGTGATCTAATAGACAATCAGTTAATCAATGTGGAAATATAACCTGGATGTGCTGTTTATTAAAACAACTTGTTCTTTTATCCCCCTACATCTCACTAAGGTGTACAGTATTTAAGTCGGCAGTCCAAACTTTCATCAGGATGTCCAGTAAAATGCATACAAAAATACTGGACACTTAAAGGAACACTAAAGTCAAAAGTAAACTTTCAAAGTAGCATAGTAAATGAGGTTGAAAAAAGACTGAAGTCCATCGAGTTCAACCTATACAAATCTAATATACTTACAAAAAAGCTCCAGTTGAGCTTAATTTAATCCCATTAAAAAAGGTGACCCATTTTACAGAAGCAATCATATCCCTGAATTCTGTTTCTAGCCAGAAATGTATCCAAACCATTTTAAATTTATCTAAGGTATTGGCATTCACTACCTCCTTTGGTAGTGAGTTCCACAATTGTATTGCTCTTACAGTGAAAAACATTTCCATTGAAGGAGATTAAATCTCCTTCACTCCAGCCTTAACTTGTGACCTCTTGTAACAAACAATTTTCTTGGAATAAACAGAGCTTCTGCCTTCTCTGTATATGGACCTTGAATATATGTAAATAAAGTAATCATGTCACCTCTCAAGCACCTTTTTTCTAGAGAAAACAGACCATCTTTGACTAGCCTCTCGTCATAGCTTAAATTCTATATTCCCCTTATTAGTTTTGTGGCCCTTCTCTGAACTTTTTCTAAGTCTGCAATGTCTTTTTTTGAGATCATTCCCCAGAACTGTACTACATACTCAAGGTGAGGTCTTAACAGGGATATATATAGTGACATAATTATGCTTTTGTTCCCTTGCACCAATGCCTATTTTAATACTTGCTAGTATCTTGTTAGCCTTGGAAGCCACTGCCCTGTATTGTGCACCCATCTTTAGCTTGTTATCTATTACTACTCCCAAATCCATGTCCTCCTCTGTTTGTCTAAGTCTAGTCCCATTTAAATAATAATATGCCTGCTTATTTTTACTTCCAAAATTTACCTGCCCATTCTTCTAATGTTTGCAGATCCCCTTGTAAAGCAAGTTCGTCCTGCTCTGAACAAATGACCTCACACAACTTTGTATCATCTGCAAAAATAGCGATGTTGCTATTTAATACTTCCTCCAAGTCATTACTAAAAATATTAAAAAGAACAGGGCCCAGTACTGATTCCTGTGGAACTCCACTGATTACCTTTGTCCAATCTGAGTATGATCCGTTTACTACTACTCATTGTTCCCCGTCTTTTATCCAGCTATTTATCCATGAGCTGATATTTTCAGATATTCCCAGTCCTTTAATTTTGTACATTAACTCTCACGTGGCACTGTATCAAACGCCTTTGCATAATACAAGTATATCACATCAACTGATTCCCCTTTATCTATATTATACATACTTCCTTGTAGAATCAAATTAATTACTTTTAAAACCAAAAGATAGAACCCAGGAGGGGATCTCAAAAGAGGTGCCCTCTCTATATGAGGTCTGTGATCACAATGATGGAGATGTGATAAAAAAAACACAGTGAGAGTTTAAATATAGTGGAACAAATGTTCACAATAGTTCAAATAGTTACTGTCTAGTTCCTTTGAACTGATCAATGGATCCAATTTGATAGTAGGGATCTCTGTTGAAGATCGATGTCAAAAGTAGTGATTCTGACAGCTCCCCTTGACCCGGTGTAAGGTTCATCTATTAGAAACATAAAGAGGGCGTCTCTTTTAATAACATGCTAATTTGAACTCATAATCATGTTTACATAAATATGATCATCAATATAATCCCTTATAATCCCTTCAAGTATCTTCCCCACTATTGATGTTAGACTAACAGGTCTATAGCTTCCTAGATCAGTCTTGTTTCCCTTTTTAAAGAGTGTCACCACATCAGATTTTACGCCAGTCCTATGGTACTATGCCTGAGGATAATAAGTCTTGAAAATGTAAGGAGTAGAGGATTGTCTATAACAGTGCTGAATTCCCGTAAATCTATCTGGGCCTGGAGTTTTATTTACCTTAATATTATCCAGTTGTTTCCTGATATCCCCTAGGGATAACCCAGTTAATGGTATGGGTTTGTATGTTCTAGTTTGTTTCAAAATATCCCCCATTGGTTCCTCTCTTGTGTATACTAAATAAAAGAACTAGTTTAGTACATCAGCCTTCTCCCTGTTGTCAGTATATGTATAAGAATCTTAGCAGTACTCTCCAAACAATGTGTGAGTATATGGCAGGATTATAACTGAATATATTTAACAATCTTTCTTTAAACTAAACCCAAAATCACATATGCATATACTAATACAATAAAATTAATATAAATACCTGAATTCTTTATTATTAGTAAATATCTATGAACACATTGAAATATATATATTTGTAAGAATCAGAATATGAGTCAATATTATACGCGTTTAAAAACTATTCAAATATGCTATGCAGAGTTTATACAAGTTTATCTTATTCACAATAGAAATTTCACCCAGTTAACACAATGAGACTTAAGATCTTTAACTACTAATATTCAGCAATACAATTAACACTGCTAATATACAATAGGACAATATATATATACTCAGCTATTTAGCTGCAATTGATTCTAATACAGTTCTAATTAGGACATTAAAAATACCTATATTCTTAATGTGAACAGTTACTTAAATGTCTATTTATTTAAACTGGAACAAATTTTATTTACTTATAATTAAAACCAATTCTAAGATATATATATATATATATATATATATATATATATTTATATTCTATATTTTGCACAGATTAATTATTTAGCATGCAAGAGACAAACTTAACTTTATATATATAGGACTATAAACACAGTTAAAATACTGAGTGCACCTTTAAATCTCTTTACTATAAATTGACTATGTTTCTACCAATAACCTTTGTTTCAAATATTAAAAATTAGGACAATTATGCTTCACAATTTTGTACCAATTCGTAGAGGTCTTTAGATCATCTCATTTGAAGGAAAGTTATTGCATATCAAGGTAAGTTTTCAGCTTCTTGCTTAGTGAGATGTGTTCCCAGGTATGGTAGCCAGATATCAAATCACTTAGTCTCAGCAAGTCACAAAAAAACTCTCTCCTTGTTTGCATTGCCATTCCTTTTATCTAATCAGTGATGACCTGTTTTGTTCACGCCCACGGTGCTTTTCCCTTCTCATTGGATACATTGGGGAACGCTCCCCATTGGTTTAGTATATATTGTCGCTATGGCAACGCATCTTTTAACAGTTAAGTCCCTTGACTGTCATACTGGATTCTGGCCCTCGGGTGGCAGCAGACGAACACAGATTCACCTAACCATTTCTAACATTTATGTTTCTAAATCTTACATATCCCATATAATGATTATATTAAACAATACTACAACATTGCATTTATCACTTACAATCCGAATTCCAGGCAGGGTGGTATTATGTGAATTTTCTGATCATTTCAATACCAAGCACCATTATATTATATCAAAATAAGTACACTGTTAATTCAATTCTCCCTATTAAACATATTATAATTTATTTCATTAGTAAATTTCTCTTGTTAGCATTTATATTTAATTTAGCCTAACAGAAAATTTATAATTTGATATCAAACATCAATATTGTATAGTCATATCACATCAAAATGACTTCCATATATCCATCTCACTATATTTCAAGAGATGTATTTAAAATTTCATAAATATTTAGTGCATAATCATATGATATGACTTAGGTCCACAATTTAACCTATTCATGTCAATCAAGGGGTTTCCTGTAATTTCAGTACTATGCTTATCCAGCTATTTAGATTGACCCTCTCTCTGATCACCAAATGTCTTAGAGCCATAAAACTCTGCACATAGTCAAATAAACATGGCCATTAAGTTACAGTTCCTTTAGGAAAGTGTTTGTATGCTTGACACGGCAGGAGGGGAGCTTCAAAAGCTATGCTAACTTTCAATTAGGATAAACATGTCTTCACCCAGCTAAAACCATCTGGCAAGGGGGGTTGGGACCCACAGTGGACTAAAAACTGTTGTCAACAACCTCATATCTAATTAATCCTGTGGTCTTATAAACCATATACAGTGTATAAAAAAACTATATATATACATATGTATATATACATATATAATTTTCATTTATAATATTCATATACTCTGACACTGTCACTGTTAATCATGCTACCATTCACACATTTTAATGTGCCTATATTTTCCTTCTTAGATTGTTGTCATTTATGTACTTAAAAAAACTTTTAGGGTTTGACTTAGAGTCCTTTGCTATTAATCTTTAATTTTCAATTTTGCCTGATTTGATTGCTTTTTTGCATTCCTAATGTATTTTGTATGATGAGTCTACTATTTTATTTGAACAATTTTAATGCCCTATGTTTTTTCCTAATTTATCTTAACACATTTTTATTTAACCACATTGGATTGGATTTATTTTACTCTTTATAACCATGTGGTATGTGTTGATGTGTATATTTACTTAACAAAGTTTTAAATATTATCTATTTATCCTCTGTATTTTTATTACAGAATACTTTGTCCCAATTTATCAGCTAGATTATGAGTTTTTGTCGGTAAGGCTTGCGGGGCTTACGAGCAGTTTCAGCTCACCGCTCACCTACAGACAACACTGGTATTACGGGTTTTTACAAACATGGCGTTAGCCGCAGAAAAGGGAGTGAAGAGCAAAATTTAGCTCCACATCTCACCTCAATACCAGGGCAGCTTACGGTAGCGGTGAGCTGGCTAAACGTGCTCGTGCAAGATTTCCCCATAGGAATCAATGGGACAGATTCAGCTGAAAAAAAACTAAATTTATGCTTACCTGATAAATTTATTTCTCTTGTGGTGTATCCAGTCCACGGATTCATCCATTACTTGTGGGATATTCTTCTTCCCAACAGGAAGCTGCAAGAGGATCACCCACAGCAGAGCTGTCTATATAGCTCCTCCCCTAACTGCCAATACCAGTCATTCGACCGAAGACAAGCAAGAGAAAGGAGAAACTATAGGGTGCAGTGGTAACTGTTTAAAAATAAAAAACACCTGCCTTAAAATGACAGGGCGGGCCGTGGACTGGATACACCACAAGATAAATAAATTTATCAGGTAAGCATAAATTTTGTTTTCTCTTGTAAGGTGTATCCAGTCCACGGATTCATCCATTACTTGTGGGATACCAATACCAAAGCTATAGGACTCGGATGAAGGGAGGGACAAGGCAGGCGCTTAAACGGAAGGCACCACTGCCTGTAAGACCTCTCTCCCAAAAATAGCCTCCGAAGAAGCAAAAGTATCAAATTTGTAGAATTTAGAAAAAGTATGAAGCGAAGACCAAGTCGCCGCCTTACAAATCTGTTCAACAGAAGCCTCATTTTTAAAAGCCCATGCGGAAGCCACCGCTCTAGTGGAATGAGCTTTAATTCTTTCAGGAGGCTGATGGCCAGCAGTCTCATAAGCTAAGCAGATTATACTTCTTAACCAAAGAGAAAGAGAAGTTGCTGAAGCCTTTTGGCCTCTCCTCTGTAGACAACAAACAATGCAGATGTTTGACAAAAATCCTTAGTATCTTTTTTTTTTTTTTTTTTTTTTTTTAACAAAAATTTTTTCTTGAGTCAAATGAAAAGTAGAACAGTAACATTTGGGTAAGAAGAACATTGAGTAAATAATTACATTTTGAACATTGCGTTGAGATGGTTATCATCATATCCAAAGAAAGTAATAGAGAGTAAGGCATGACATCTCAAATTCTCATTGTGATGTGGGGTTGTAGGGGGAGCAGAACCCATATTATAATTAAATATAAACTCAATTCATTTTTTTTTTCCTTTAATGGGGGGGGTGGGTTTGGAATATGTAACGTTAATATGATTAGTTATTTCCAAAAATGCATATGTGTAGCTATTATAGGGGGTATAGGGTGAGGATACTGGATATTAGTATGAAAGTGAAGTAATAGTATGCTGTCCGGGGGAAAGATAGAGAGAGGGGGGGTGTGGGGGTGGGGGTTTAGTGGGAAAGGAATGGAGTGTCTAAGTTTGAGGGTTCGTGATTGGGCGAGTGTTCCAGTCCGGGAATTTCGTAAGCCAGGGGGACCAGATCTCAAAGAAAGAATCGACTTTGTCTAGAGCCTTGTAGGAATACTGCTCCATTTGTCCAAGATATTGGACTACGGCCAAGGTTTGGGAGAAGGATGGGGGGTTCTCATTCCTCCATGATCTGGCCAGCGTTAACTTTGTGGCCAGGAGGACATATATTGCAAGGGCTTCTTTTGGGGTGGTGAGGTTTGTCATCTGAAGGTGGAGCAGTGCAGTCACTGGAGTGTACTGTATGGTAATTCCCAAGGTGTGGAGGAGACTATATACTTTTTTCCAGAGTGGCTGAATGACTGGGCAGGACCACCAGATATGTTGTGCAGTACCTAAGTGTTGGCAGTGTCTCCAGCATGTGGGAGAGCGGGTGTTATAGATTCTGTGTAAAGTGGTTGGGACTAGATGCCAGCGGACAAGGATTTTATAGTGTAACTCCCAGAGAGTAGCGGAGTGTGTCAGTTTTTTAGTTATCATGATTCTAGACTGCCATGTGTCAAGGTCTGCAGAGAAACCCAGCTCTCTTTCCCAGGCTGTATGTTGTGAGATTTTGTGTGGAGTGGATTTATTGTTGAGTAAGTTGTAGTGTGCGGAAAGGGGGTGTGAGATGTTGGATGCTTGCTGCCACATGGACTCCCATGATGTTGGGCATCTGAGTTTTGTCTTTGGGTATCCCCATGTGAGTAAGCGTGTGCTTAGGCGATATGCTTCAAAACTAAGACTAGGAGGGATTTGGTATTTACAGCAAAGACTGGGATGTGAGAGCCAGCTGTCGTTTTCATAAAAGTCTGTCACTGACTGTATCTGTCTGTGGCGCCATGCTTCAGGGTGAGAATCTGGTAGGCAATACAACACTCCCGATATGGTGAGCATGGGTGAAGGATAAGGAGATATGGCAGGGTTATGCCGAACTTGGTCCCATAGCTGATACGCGTGTTTAAATACTTGGAGAGTGATGTTCAGGTGTGGGTGGGATCCAGAGGAGATCCGACAAAGTGAGTGGGGTTGGAATGAGTTCTGATTCGATCATCCGCCACTTCGAGGGGTGATCTGGGTTATTCCAGGCTAACAGGTGTGAGAGTCTAGCTGCATAGTAATAGTTTATAAGGTTTGGGAGGGCAAGGCCTCCTTGTTCAATTGGTTTCTCCAAGGTTCGCTTAGAGGTTCTGGGTCTATTGCCCCTCCAGACGTAAGACGTCATTAGGCTCTGCAATTTGTTTAGGGTGGGTCTAGGGATATTGTACGGTATGGATCTGAAGAGGTAAGAGATTTTAGGGAGGAAGGACATCTTTATCGCAGTAATGCGACCAGTCCAGGAGATTTCATGGAATTCCCATGTGTCTAACAGTTTCCTGAATTCTAGGAGTCTGTCCGTATAATTGCGGGTAATGGTTATTGATGGGTCTGGGCTGAGGATGATTCCCAAGATATTAAGGGTAGACTCATTCCAATTGAATTGGTATTTTCTTTGCAGGCGGGTAAGGATTTTAGGTGGTATGTGTATGGGGAGGGCCTCTGTCTTTGAGATGTTAAGCTTGTAATAGCTCAATTTACCAAACTTTTCTATAATCTCAAAGACAGGAGGGAGGGAGTCACTAGGTGAGGATAACAAAAGGGTAATGTCGTCGGCATATAGTGAGATAGTATGGGTCTGTGTTCCAATGTTAAGGCCTGACACTCTCGGATCTTCTCTGATACTTTGGGCTAGGGGTTCGATAGCCAAGGCAAACAGCAGGGGCGACAGTGGGCACCCCTGCCTTGTGCCATTGGTTATGATGAATGGGGAGGACTGGAATCCCACTCCTCGCACGTTAGCTGAGGGGCTGGAGTAGAGAGCTTTGACCGCAAGTATAAATGAGTCTGGGATTCTAAAGGATTCCATTGTTTTCCAAAGATAGTCCCATCTGACCCTGTCAAACGCCTTTTCGGCATCTAAAGACAGGGCCAGAAGGGGGATCTCACGTATCGAGGCAAAGTGTAGAAGATTCAGGATGCGTCTTGTCGTATCTGGGCCTTCTCTATGTGGGATGAAACCTACTTGGTCGTAGTTTATGAGGGTCGGAATAGCTGCTGAGAGTCTATTAGCTAAGAATTTGGCATGTAAATAAAACTTTAAAGCACGAACCACGTCAAGATTGTGTAATAGACGTTCCTTCTTTGAAGAAGGATTAGGACACAGTGACGGAACAACAATCTCCTGATTGATATTCTTATTAGTTACCACCTTGGGAAGAAAATCAGGTTTGGTACGCAAAACTACCTTATCTGCATGGAAGATCAGATAAGAGGAATCACATTGTAAAGCAGATAACTCTGAAACTCTTCGAGCCGAAGAGATAGCTACCAAAAACAGAACTTTCCAAGATAAAAGCTTGATATCTATGGAATGCAGAGGTTCAAACGGAACCCCTTGAAGAACTTTAAGAACTAAATTTAAACTCCATGGCGGAGCAACAGGTTAAAACACAGGCTTAATTCTAACTAAAGCCTGACAAAACGCCTGAACGTCTGGAACATCCGCCAGACGCTTGTGCAAAAGAATAGACAGAGCAGAAATTTGTCCCTTTAAGGAACTAGCTGACAATCCCTTCTCCAATCCTTCTTGGAGAAAAGATAATATCCTAGGAATCCTGACTTTACTCCATGAGTAACCCTTGGATTCACACCAATGAAGATATTTACACCATATCTTATGATAGATTTTCCTGGTGACAGGCTTTCGAGCCTGAATTGGATGGTTGAAAGGACCCTGAAGTAGAAGGTCCTGCCTCAGCGGCAGAGTCCATAGTGGAAGGGATGACATGTCCACCAGATCTGCATACCAAGTCCTGCGTGGCCACGCAGGTGCTATCAAAATCACCGAAGCTCTCTCCTGCTTAATCTTGGCAATCAGACGAGGGAGCAGAGGAAACGGTGTAAACACATAAGCCAGGTTGAAGGACCAAGGCGCTGCTAGAGCATCTATCAGCGCTGCCTTGGGATCCCTGGACCTGGATCCGTAACAAGGAAGCTTGGCGTTCTGACGAAATGCCATGAGATCCAGTTCTGGTTTGCCCCAAAGTTGAATCAACTGTGCAAACACCTCTGGATTGAGTTCCCACACCCCCGGATGAAAAGTCTGCTGACTTAGAAAATCCGCCTCCCAGTTCTCTACTCCTGGGATATGGATAGCTGATAGATGGCAAGAGTGAACCTCTGCCCATAGAATTATTTTTGAAACCTCCAACATTGCTAGGGAACTCCTTGTTCCCCCTTGATGGTTGATGTAGGCTACAGTCGTGATATTGTCTGACTGAAATCTGATGAACCTCAAGCTGAGGCCAAGCCTGAAGAGCATTGAATAACGCTCTTAGTTTCAGAATGTTTATCGGAAGGAGTGCCTCCTCCTGAGTCCACGAGCCCTGAGCCTTCAGGGAGTTCCAGACTGCACCCCAGCCCAAAAGGCTGGCATCTGTCGTTACTATTGTCCAATCTGGCCTGCGGAAGGTCATACCCTTGGACAGATGGACCCGAGATAGCCACCAGAGAAGAGAATCCCTGGTCTCTTGATCCAGATTTAGTAGAGGGGACAAATCTGTGTAATCCCCATTCCACTGACTGAGTATGCAGAGTTGCAGCGGTCTGAGATGTAGGCGGGCAAAACGGCACTATGTCCATTGCCGCTTCCATTAAGCCGATTACTTCCATACACTGAGCCACTGAAGGGCGAGAAGTAGAATAAAGAACACGGCAGGAATTTAGAAGTTTTGACAACCTGGCCTCTGTCAGGTAAATCTTCATTTCTACAGAATCTATCAGAGTTCCTAGGAAGGAAACTCTTGTGAGAGGGGATAGAGAACTCTTTTCTTCATTTACTTTCCACCCATGAGACCTCAGGAATGCCAGAACAATGTCTGTATGGGACCTGGCAATTTGAAAATTCGACGCCTGTATCAGAATGTTGTCTAGGTAAGGGGCTACTGCTATACCCCGCGGCCTTAGGACCACTAGGAATGACCCTAGAACCTTCGTAAAGATTCTTGGTGCCGTAGCTAACCCAAAGGGAAGAGCCACAAACTGGTAATGCCTGTCTAGGAAGGCGAACCTGAGAAACCGATGATGATCTCTGTGTATCGGAATGTGAAGATAAGCATCCTTTAAGTCCACGGTAGTCATATATTGACCCTCCTGGATCATAGGTAGGATGGTTCGAATAGTCTCCATCTTGAAGGATGGGACCCTGAGAAATTTGTTTAGGATCTTGAGATCTAAGATTGGTCTGAAGGTTCCCTCTTTCTTGGGAACTACAAACAGATTTGAATAGAAGCCTTGCCCCTGTTCCTCCTTTGGAACTTGGTGGATCACTCCCATAACTAGGAGGTCTTGAACACAATGTAAGAATGCCTCTCTCTTTATCTAGTTTGCAGATAATTGTGACAGATGAAATCTCCCTTTTGGGGAAGAAGCTTTGAAGTCCAGAAGATATCCCTGGGACACAATTTTTAACGCCCAGGGATCCTGGACATCTCTTGCCCAAGCCTGGGCAAAGAGAGAACGTCTGCCCCCTACTAGATCCGTTTCCGGATCGGGGCTGATCTTTCATGCTGTCTTAGAGGCAGCAGCAGGTTTTTTGGCCTGCTTCCCTTTGTTCCAAGCCTGGTTAGGTCTCCAGACCTGCTTGGACTGGGCAAAATTTCCCTCTTGTTTTGTATTAGAGGAAGTTGAAGCTGCGCCACTCTTGAAGTTTCGAAAGGAACGAAAATTAGTCTGTTTGGTCCTTAATTTATTGGACCTATCCTGAGGAAGGGTGTGACCTTTTCCTTCAGTAATATCAGAAATTATCTCCTTCAGTCCAGGCCCGAATAGGGTCTGCCCCTTGAAGGGAATGTTGAGAAGCTTAGACTTTGAAGTAACGTCAGCTAACCAGGATTTAAGCCATAGCGCCCTACGTGCCTGAATAGCAAAGCCTGAGTTCTTAGTCGTTAGCTTGGTTAAATGAACAATGGCGTCAGAAACAAATGAATTGGCTAGCTTAAGAACTTTAAGCTTGTCAAGGATATCATCCAATGGGGTTTCTACCTGTAGAGCCTCTTCTAGAGACTCAAACCAAAAGGCCAGAGCAGCAGTGACAGGGGCAATGCATGCATGGGGCTGGAGAATAAAACCTTGTTGAATAAAAATTTTCTTAAGGTAACCCTCTAATTTTTTGTCCATTGGATCTAGAAAAGCACAACTGTCCTCGACAGGGATAGTTGTACGCTTCGCTAGGGTAGAGACTGCTCCCTCCACCTTAGGGACCGTTTGCCACAAGTCCCGTGTAGCGGCATCTATAGGAAACATCTTTTTAAAAACAGGAGGGGGAGAGAACGGTACACCTGGTCTATCCCATTCCTTAGTAATAATTTCTGAAAACCTCTTAGGTATTGGAAAAACATCAATGTAAACAGGCACTGCATAGTATTTATCCAATTTACACAATTTCTCTGGGACTACAATGGCATCACAGTCATCCAGAGTTGCTAAAACCTCCCTGAGCAACACGCGGAGGTGTGCAAGCTTAAATTTAAATGTAGACATATCAGAATCAGGTTGAAGTGTCTTCCCTGAGTCAGAAAAATCACCCACAGATAGAAGCTCTCCTGCTTCGGCTTCTGCACATTGTGAGGGTATATCAGACATAGCTACTAAAGCGTCAGAGAGCTCTGCATTTGTTCTAGCCCCAGAGCTGTCTCGCTTTCCTTGTAACCCTGGCAGTTTGGACAATACCTCTGAAAGGGTATGATTCATAACTGCCGCCATGTCTTGTAAAGTATACGCAATGGGCGTGCTAGATGTACTTGGCGTCCCTTGAGCGGGAGTTATAGGCTCTGACACATGGGGAGAGTTAGTCGGCAGAACTTCCCCCTTGTCAATTTCCTCTGGTGATAAATCTTTTAAAGCCAGAAAATGGTCTTTATAACTTATAGTAAGATCAGTGCATTTGGTACACATTCTAAAAGGGGGTTCCACAATGGCTTCTAAACATAATGAACAAGGAGTTTCCTCTATGTCAGACATGTTTAACAGACTAGTAATAAGACCAGCAAGCTTGGAAAACACTTTAATTAATGTGAAAAAGCAGAATATAAAAAACGGTACTGTGCCTTTAAGGGAAAAAAACAAACACAAAAACAGCAAAACAGTGAAAAAAAGCAGTTAACTCTACGAAATTTTTACAGTGTGTATAATAAAAACTAAAATAGCATTGAAGCCACTTGCAAATGGATGATTAACCCCTCAGGCTCAAAAACGAAGCAGAAAAATGGTAAATCCGTTATAACAGTCACAAGCAAACTGCCACAGCTCTACTGTGGCTCCTACCTTCCCATAAAATGACTTTTGTAAGCACAAAACCCCTTTACAGAGGTCCAATATGTCAGGGGACTCCTTCAGGGAAGCTGGATGTCTCAGAATGTAAAAACTACTGCGCAATTAGAGCGCAAAAATAGGCCCCTCCCACCATGCATTTAAAGTGAAAGGGCCATAAATAACTACTCCTAGGAGAAATCTAGTCAGCCATGTGGAAAACTAGGTCCCAAATAAAGATTTATCACCCTTAGCAAAAAACGTTCTTTATATATCATGCAAACGTTTTACATACTAGGCCATAAGAGCAAGTAACATGAATATTACCCTTTACTGCAAGCATGATGCCAGTCGTTAAATCACTGCAATCAGGCTTACCTTAAATATATCAGGCACTGTCAGCATTTTCTAGACCTTATCATCTCTCTAGAAAAAGATATACTGAACATACCTCAGAGCAGTTAATTCTGCAGGCTGTTTCCCCAGCTGAAGTTTTCCCATACTCTTCAGTTATGTGTGAGAACAGCAGTGGACCTTAGTTACAACCTGCTAAGATCATCAGAAACCTCAGGCAAAACTCTTCTTCTAATTTCTGCCTGAGGTAAAAACAGTACAGCGCCGGTACCGTTTAAAAATAACAAACTTTTGATTGAAGATAAACTACACTAATTCACCACATCTCTCTTGATACTTCCTTTCTTGTCGAGAGCTGCAAGAGAATGACTGGTAGTGGCAGTTAGGGGAGGAGCTATATAGACAGCTCTGCTGTGGGTGATCCTCTTGCAGCTTCCTGTTGGGAAGGAGAATATCCCACAAGTAATGGATGAATCTGTGGACTGGATACACCTTACAAAAAGCAGCCTTCAGCTCCTAACGCAGCCCCATTGATTCCTATGGGGAAACACTTTTTATGTCTACACCTAACACCCTAACATTAACCCCGAGTCTAAACACCCCTAATCTTACACTTATTAACCCCTAATCTGCCGCCCCCAACATCGCCGACACCTGCATTATATTATTAACCCCTAATCTTCCGCTCCGGCTACCGCTGCCACCTACATTATACTTATGAACCCCTAATCTGCTGCCCCCAACATCCCCGAACCCTACATTTTATTTATTAACCCCTACTTTTCCGCCCCCAATGTCGCCACCACCTAACTACACTTATTAACCCCTAATCTGCCACTATAATAAATATATTAACCCCTAAACCTAAGTCTAACCCTAACCCTAACACCCCCCTAACTTAAATATAATTTAAAATAATCTAAATAAAATAACTTTAATTAACTAAATTATTCCTATTTATAACTAAATACCTGTAAAATAAACCCTAAGCTAGCTACAATATAACTAATAGTTACATTGTAGCTAGCTTAGGGTTTATTTTTATTTTACAGGCAACTTTGTATTTATTTTAACTAGGTACAATAGTTATTAAATAGTTATTAACTATTTAATAGCTACCTAGCTAAAATAAATACAAATTGACCTGTAAAATAAAAATAAACCTAAGTTACAATTACACCTAACACTACACTATAATTAAATTAATTCCCTAAACTAAATACAATTAAATACAATTAAATACAATTATCTAAATTACGAAACAAACACTAAATTACAGAAAATAATAAAATAATTACAATTTTTTTAAACTAATTACACCTAATCTAATCCCACTAATAAAATAAAAAGCCCCCCAAAATAATACAAATCCCTACCCTATACTAAATTACAAATAGCCCTTAAAAGGGCCTTTTGCGGGGCATTGCCCCAAAGTAATCAGCCCTTTTATCTGTAAAACAAAGTACAATACCCCCCCAACATTAAAACCCACCACCCACACACCCAACCCTACTCTAAAATCCACCCAATCCCCCCTTAATAAAACCTAACACTAACCCCTTGAAGATCACCCTACCTTGAGATGTCTTCACCCAACCAGGCAGAAGTGGTCCTCCAGACGGCCAGAAGTCTTCATCCTATCCGGGCAGAAGAGGTCCTCCAGACGGGCAGAAGTCTTCATCCAGACGGCATCTTCTATCTTCCTCCATCCGGAGCGGGTCCATCTTAAAGACATCCGGCGTGGAGCATCCTCTTCCTTCCGACGACTAACACTAAATGACGGTACCTTTAAATGACGTCATCCAAGATGGCGTCCCTTGAATTCCGATTGGCTGGTAGAATTCTATCAGCCAATCGGAATTAAGGTATAAAAAATCCTATTGGCTGATCCAATCAGCCAATAGGATTGAGCTCGCATTCTATTGGCTGTTCCAATCAGCCAACAGAATGCAAGCTCAATCTTATTGGCTGATTGGAACAGCCAATAGGATTGAACTTCAATCCTATTGGCTGATTGCATCAGCCAATAGGATTTTTTCTACCTTAATTCTGATTGGCTGATAGAATTCTATCAGCCAATCGGAATTGAAGGGACGCCATCTTTGGATGACGTCCCTTAAAGCTAACGTCATTTAGTGTTAGTCGTCGGAAGGAAGAGGATGCTCCGCGTCGGATGTCTTGAAGATGAACCCGCTCCGCTCCGGATGGATGAAGATAGAAGATGTCATCTGGATGAAGACTTCTGGCTGTCTGGAGGACCTCTTCTGCCCGGATAGGATAAAGACTTCTGGCTGTCTGGAGGACCAATTCTGCCCGGTTGGGTGAAGACGTCTGAAGGTAGGGTGATCTTCAATGGATTAGTGTTAGGTTTTATTAAGGGGGGATTGGGTGGGTTTTAGAGTAGGGTTGGGTGTGTGGGTGGTGGGTTTTAATGTTGGGGGGTATTGCATTTCTTTTTACAGGTAAAAGAGCTGATTACTTTGGGGCAATGCCCCGCAAAAAGTCCTTTTAAGGGCTATTTGTAATTTAGTATAGGGTAGGGATTTTTATTATTTTGGGGGGCTTTTTTATTTTATTAGGGGGATTAGATTAGGTGTAATTTGTTTAAAAAAATGTAATTATTTTATTATTTTCTGTAATTTAGTGTGTTTTTTTCGTAATTTAGATAATTGTATTTAATTGTAGTTAGATTAGGGAATTAATTTAATTATAGTGTAGTGTTAGGTGTAATTGTAACTTAGGTTTATTTTTATTTTACAGGTCAATTTGTATTTATTTTAGCTAGGTAGGTATTAAATAGTTAATAACTATTTAATAACTATTGTACCTAATTAAAATAAATACAAAGTTGCCTGTAAAATAAAATTAAACCCTAAGGCCTAGATTTAGAGTTCGGCGGTAGCCGTCAAAACCAGCGTTAGAGGCTCCTAACGCTGGTTTTGGCCGCCCGCTGGTATTTGGAGTCAGTGATTAAAGGGTCTAACGCTCACTTTACAGCCGCGACTTTTCCATACCGCAGATCCCCCTACGCCATTTGCGTAGCCTATCTTTTCAATGGGATCTTTCTAACGCTGGTATTTAGAGTCGTTTCTGCAGTGAGCGTTAGAGCTCTAACGACAAGATTCCAGCCGCCTGAAAAAAGCAGGAGTTAAGAGCTTTCTGGCTAACGCCGGTTTATAAAGCTCTTAACTACTGTGCCCTAAAGTACACTAACACCCATAAACTACCTATGTACCCCTAAACTGAGGCCCCCCCACATCGCCGCCACTCGATTAAAATTTTTAACCCCTAATCTGCCGACCGCCACCTACGTTATACTTATGTACCCCTAATCTGCTGCCCCTAACCCCGCTGACCCCTATATTATATTTATTAACCCCTAACTTGCCCCCCACAACGTCGCCGCAAGCTACTTAAAATAATTAACCCCTAATCTTCCGACCGCAAATCGCCGCCACCTACGTTATCCCTATGTACCCCTAATCTTCTGCCCCTAACATCGCCGACCCCTATGTTATATTTATTAACCCCTAATCTGCCCCCCACAACGTCGCCGACACCTACCTACACTTATTAACCCCTAATCTGCCGAGCGGACCTGAGCGCTACTATAATAAAGTTATTAACCCCTAATCCGCCTCACTAACCCTATCATAAATAGTATTAACCCCTAATCTGCCCTCCCTAACATCGCCGACACCTACCTTCAATTATTAACCCCTAATCTGCCGACCGGAGCTCACCGCTATTCTAATAAATGTATTAACCCCTAAAGCTAAGTCTAACCCTAACACTAACACCCCCCTAAGTTAAATATAATTTTTATCTAACGAAATAAATTAACTCTTATTAAATAAATGATTCCTATTTAAAGCTAAATACTTACCTGTAAAATAAATCCTAATATAGCTACAATATAAATTACATTTATATTATAGCTATTTTAGGATTAATATTTATTTTACAGGTAACTTTGTATTTATTTTAACCAGGTACAATAGCTATTAAATAGTTAAGAACTATTTAATAGTTACCTAGTTAAAATAATTACAAATTTACCTGTAAAATAAATCCTAACCTAAGATATAATTAAACCTAACACTACCCTATCAATAAAATAATTAAATAAACTACCTACAATTACCTACAATTAACCTAACACTACACTATCAATAAATTAATTAAACACAATTGCTACAAATAAATACAATTAAATAAACTATCTAAAGTACAAAAAATAAAAAAGAACTAAGTTACAGAAAATAAAAAAATATTTACAAACATAAGAAAAATATTACAACAATTTTAAACTAATTACACCTACTCTAAGCCCCCTAATAAAATAACAAAGACCCCCAAAATAAAAAATTCCCTACCCTATTCTAAATTTAAAAAGTTACAAGCTCTTTTACCTTACCAGCCCTGAACAGGGCCCTTTGCGGGGCATGCCCCAAGAAGTTCAGCTCTTTTGCCTGTAAAAGAAAACATACAATACCCCCCCCCCCCAACATTACAACCCACCACCCACATACCCCTAATCTAACCCAAACCCCCCTTAAATAAACCTAACACTAAGCCCCTGATGATCTTCCTACCTTGTCTTCACCATGCCAGGTTCACCGATCCGTCCTGGCTCCAAGATCTTCATCCAACCCAAGCGGGGGTTGGCGATCCATAATCCGGTGCTCCAAAGTCTTCCTCCTATCCGGCAAGAAGAGGACATCCGGACCGGCAAACATCTGCCACCACTTTAGACAGGTTTACACAATGTGTACCTGCTTTAACTAAGTCACTTACAGCGGCGTACTTTGTACATTACCCATCCATCCCATCAGGGATACTTATTTTCATGAGCGCACTGTATCGAATTTATGCTCTAGTGCTATAAACATATTTCTGCCTGTGCAGTTTTTAGTATTTGTGATTGCCGCCGCTAACATTCAGTAGGTAGTGTTTACCTAAACATATCATACTTAATGTGTTAGACATCTCTTAAAAAATAGAAAAAGACGACAAAACAAGTTGCAATAAAGTAACTGAATTTTTTATGGTTTTCTCACTGTACTCAAATCCTTCCATATTAGACCACATGGCACCAGCTTAGTATCTTGTTTTCAACACTAATGTCTAAATGTGTATTTCTTGTTACTTTTTCCCCCCGGGGAAACCAGGTTAACAACAGTATGGAGGGGAACTTATTTCTACAGGTACAAGCCCTATTTGAAGACTATAAGAAACGGATGTGTGATCGGTTTGACCGGCTTCTGGTAATTGCTGAAGCTCAGGGCAATGTAAAAGAGAATACTGGGCTCACTATGGCGGGGAAGATTGGGCCCAGCTTCAACTCACATCACAGTCCCATGCAACTGCAAGGAAGTCGCAATACCAAAGGGACTACTTTCTCACGGACCCTAGTGCCTAAGCTATTGGAGCCGGATACAGAAAAGCAGCAGGGAAACGTGCAAAACCTACAGTGTGCAGCTCACAGCAACAGTAGTCACTCTCTCCACCAATCTCGATTCCACTAACGTCCTCCACGGGCCAGGTCCAGTAGTCCAAGCAGCCAGCGACATATCGTATCGCATTATATAGAGGCTAGAGCTAGACTAGATGGCAACCCAGAGGGGGTGGCGGGTGGGCCGGCCTGGCTGGGGGAATCATGCATATATTAAAATAAATTTATATCCGGTGCCTTTGGTCTGCAGTCTGGCCCCCTAGGATGATGTTGTCTGGAGACTGGAGTCTAGGAGGAGTCAACACTCTCACTATCTATCTGTGATGCGGGAAGCCGGCAAAAAGACGCCCTAGAGTCTTAGTGAGAGTGAGTAAATCCGCGTGGCTGTCAGTGCTGTCAGTGTGCTGTCAGTTTCAGTCAGTCAGTCCGAGACAATGAATGGAGGTACCCGGGACAGACCTTTAAATGGCGGGACTGTCCCGGGCAATACGGGACACGTGGTCACCTTATTTGGGAGGCATCAGGGGGTGGGAAGTGTCATGTGGGACTGGGAGGGTAATCTCTACAATACAGCTAAAATTAACTTTACAAGCTACTTGATTAACCCCTTCTCTGTTGTGAATATTAGAAGTGGTGTGCGCAGCTGCAATTGGCGGCCTTCTAATTACCAAAAACCCATGGCAAAGCCATGTATATCTGCTATTTCTGAACAAAAAAATGATGAACAAGTTTTTTTAGAGAGAAGCCCTCTAGGGGAGGGCCACTCAAGAGATTTGTTAAGACACGAAAGCGAGTCAAATACCAGGAGAAAAAGAAATTTAGAGGAAAGAGAGGAGGAGGAGCTTCTAAACGAGGCAAAAAGGTGGAGATAGAGGCCAAACAGGGGATTTTCAATCTAAGTAGTATCAAACTAAAAACAGAAGAAGAAAAAGTTCTAAGTTTAGGTCTATCTTTTGCCCCAACTAAAAGATTAAACAAATTTAACACACATATTCACATTAAAAAGTTTGTGAGGAACCTAACAATAAAAAGATTTTTTCTCAAATGTCCCATTGAAAGACAAATAACTAACAGACCAGTTCTAGATAACATTCAGCATACAGATTTTAAGGTTAAATCGAAATTTAACCCAGTACAGGCAAAGGGCAACTACCTTGACACATTTGAAAAATTGGTATGTAAAGATATACAAAGATCAAATCTTCATAAGAAAAAGAAATATAATCTAAATGCCAAAGAAAAAGGAATAATTAAAAACCTTCAAAGAAACAGTGATATAACCATCAAACCCGCGGATAAGGGCGGAGGTATTGTCCTTATGGATACTAGTAAATACATAAAAGAGGCAGATAGACTTTTAAACGATACCAAGACTTATAAAAAACTAGATTTCAATCCAACCGAAAAATTCAATAAAACATTAAATAAAATTCTTAAAGAGGGTAGTGTATCAGGGATACTGAATAACAAAGAACTTGAATTTTTAACACCCAAATATCCCCGTATACCCATATTCTATTTCCTGCCAAAAATCCATAAATGTTTGGTCAACCCCCCAGGGAGACCAATCATTTCTGGAATAGAATCACTTTCGGCTAATTTATCCAAATATGTTGACAATTTCCTGCAAAAACACGTAAAGAATTTAAAGTCATACCTTAAAGACTCCACACAAGTATTAAATGCACTTAAATCTATCAATTGGGAAGAAGGGATGTACCTGGTAACATGTGACGTTACATCGCTGTATACAGTGATTAACCATTCAAAGGGCATTAAAGCCGTAGACATGTTTCTCAGCTCTGATCCACTAATGACAGACCAACATAGGTCCTTTATTCTAAAAAGTATTAAATATATACTAGAAAATAATTACTTCTCCTTTAACGAGAAATTTTATCTCCAAGTAGAGGGCACGGCCATGGGCACAAGGTTTGCACCTAGCTATGCCAATTTGTTTATGGGTGCATGGGAATCCCAGTTCTTTGAAAGCTATGGTGCAAACCTTGTGCTCTATAAAAGGTACATTGATGACCTGCTGATAGTATGGAGGGGGACAGAACAAGAATTAGAAATTATGTTTAAAGAAATGAATAACAATACTTGGGGTCTAAACTTCACATACAACTACAGTAAAGACTCAATAGTATTTTTAGATCTAGAAATTATGAGGGTGGAAAACAATTTGGAAACAAAAACTCATTTTAAAAAGGTCGACTGCAGCAATTACATACACGCAAATAGCTGCCACCTAGACGTATGGAAAAAGAGTATCCCAATAGGGCAATATTTACGTATTAGGAAGAACTGCTCTAGGTTAGCAGACTTTGAACAGCAGTCTGAGATCCTATTAGAAAGATTTAAAATTAGGGGTTATCAAAAAGATATCACAGAGAAAGCCAAAGATAGAGCAAAAAATACGGATAGGGAGTCCCTACTAATGTACAAAGAAAGACCAATGGAAAATAATACCGAAAAAATAAAAATTCCGTTTATAACAGATTACAGTATTGATCAAAATATCATAAAAAAAGCAATAAAAAAACACTGGCATCTCCTTAAAGAAGATGATGTATTAGGTGAAAAAATCTCTGATAACCCCGTATTTATATTCAAAAAAGTTGCTAATTTAAAGACACTCCTAGCCCCTAGTGAATTGAAAAAAACAAAGAAAATCATTCATAAACAAAAAGATCTAACAGGTAAAGATATCATGGGATTCTTTCCCTGCTATACATGCAAAGCCTGCAGTCATAGTAGTAAAGTGGAAAAAATCGAAATTAATAAGGATACAAAACCCCTAATTATTCAGGATATCATAAGATGTACCAATAAAAATATAATCTACATCTTAAAGTGCTCCTGCAACCTTTTTTACTTTGGAGAAACTACAAGAATGGTAAGGGATCGCATAAGAGAACACATTGGTAATATTAAAAATGGTAAGGACGACACCCACTTATACAAACACTTTAAAACAGTTCATAAAGGAAATACTAAACACTTAAAATACTGGGCCATAAAGAAAGTACATAAACATTGGAGAGGTGGCAATTTAGAGAAGAAATTGTTGATAAAGGAAGCCGAAATGATCTATAAATACGATACTTTACACCCCAAAGGCCTGAACTCTGAACTAGATCTCTCACCTTTTCTTTTTGAATTATAATAGTATTAACATAAAATATGTCAAAAGAACTCCAATCCAGTACACAAACCTAAACTTATAACAATAGCAATCTGAGAACATGTAACTATACCTTTGCAAAGCAGATGTAAATATTACAAGCAAAACATGCTTATAAACAGATGTTACGTCCTTATAGGAGGGACAGTATTAATTACAACGGATTAAAATCTGTTTTTGTAATGTATAATGTAAGCAAATATATGATATAGAACATGTAGTAAGAATAATAACCAGTATTTGCTGGCTTGCAAAACATCATTTGATATTTAAAATAATAGGAAACTAAATAAGAAAAATGACTCAAACATCAGAAAAAGGACTCAGAGTTAAAAAAGTTAAAAGGTCTTCTTTGGAGTTTAAATACTTCCACCTTAAGACTTTGAACATGCACAAGGAATACGATACCCGTATGAAGAAAAAACCTGCAATTCCACCTTTACAAAAAAGTATCTGAAAGGGACCAATCAGAATTATCCACAGCCTACTTAAGAACACCTTTTGCCAGTCACCTGCATCTTGATAAAGCTCCCTGGTGAGTGAAACGCGTCGATCTAAGTGACTGTGCCTACTACAGACAAGGACATCTGAATCTCAAATGAACTTTTAACAAATTTCTGAGGTAACCCGGGTTATTCTGTTACGTCTTGAATCATCAATACCGGAGTCTAAATAATCCCTGCGTGCATTGGCACTAGGTGCAGGGTGTAATTTCAACTGACTCACAAAGAATTTATTTCCCAAATCCTATCTGGATAAAATACACACTCCAGCTGAGAATTTCTTCTTCTTTTTTGACAACCGGAAGACTTACCGGTGACGTCAGACGCCAAGATCCATGCGGCGCACTGACTCGGCTGAGAGATAGCCGGCGGACACAGGCTCCAGCAGCTCTTCCAGGACTTAAAAAGTAAGCTTTAAATTTGTCTTACCCACATCTGAAGGGAGAGTACAATCACCCCTAGAAAATATACCTCTGTGTGCTATCACAATCTATTACGGAACTTGCATAGAGACTTTTAGCATTATCCACATATAATTTGAAGGCGATACTAAAATAACTCAGTCTGGATAAACGAATCTATCACACCAAAAGTTATTACGAGAGTTAACCACACTAGATTCTACTGTGCTTATATGATATAGAGTTTCTGACTATTTGCTGTTCATCATATAGATTGTTTTATAGATTGTTTTATAGTAGTTTTTTTAGATTTTTATGGTTTTAGAGAAACTTTAGGCTGTGCAATTGGGGAGACGTCCCCTATCTAATTGTTATATTGTAATATTTTTAACTGAAAATAAATCTGTAAAATTATTTACATCTGTGTGCATTTACTATTAAGGGCTATTTGTTAGGTCCCTTGGATCCTGCTAATTTCTAGCCTGGACCAATAAATACTTATTCTCAAATATTGCTATTGGTACTACACCTCTACTACCTAGTCTTCAAGTACTGTATTATCCTATATATAGGATATTTCCAAACATAACAAATTCCAAACACTGTTAATGACACATTTTTTCACATCGTCTTATTAGCAACAATTTTAGTTACTTTTCACATCACCTTGCTAGCAACAATTTTAGTTACTTTTCTATATCACTTACACAAAGTTTAAATTCACTTCTAAAGAACACCTTTATTAACATTTATTTTTATTTCATTAAAAAATGAAGTTCCATTTACTATTTTAATATATATTTCGGAGATCACATATATAAAAAAAAAAAAAAAAAAATAAATAAAAAAAAATTAATACTAATGACCCTTAAAGTAAAATATACTTTGTTCTGATACCTTTAGCTTTTTTAGCGCACTTACCCCACTCCCCCCTTTTTTCACTTAAAATTACTGAGGAGAAACGAAGGATCTTCTCAATCTGTAAGTGTGTGGTATCTCCTTTGTACCAGCGCTCTACTGTCACTCCACAGATCATATTCTCTTATTTTAACCCCTTACAATTATTAGTAAAGCTCTGCATCTTCACACTGGGCGCCGCCATCTTGTTATGTGACTTTTAAACTGTGCAATAAACAGCAAAAATGTAACACGTGCCCTTTATTATGTGAGCTAAACTGAAGTGAAAGATAAACTGTCAAAAAGCAGATCTGTGAACATGCCCTGCTCCTATTACAAGATGCAACAATATGCAGGATACAAGATGGCGGCGCCCAGTTTAAAATGCAGAGCTTTACCAACTGGATTCTTTTATTAGTCTAAATAAGAGAGCTGCTGGTACATGAGGTAAAACAATAACATAGTGAGTAGTTACCATCCTACTGTACCCAGCATTTTAATATCTCTTTAAATACATCTTTGTTTTGGAGTAACAATAAGCCCTGTTTCTACACAGATGATTGGTTATTTTTTAACATAAATCAGTTTTAAAGGGACAGTCTAGTCAAAACTAAACGTTCATGATTCAGATAGGGCATGCAATTTTAAACAACTTTCCTATTTACTTTTATAATCAAATTTGCTTTGTTCCCTTGGTGGTATTTTTGAAAAGCTAAACCTAGCTAGGCTCAAACTGATTTCTAAACCGTTGAAAACCGTCTCTTAGCTCAGAGCATTTTGAAAGTTTTTCACAGTTAGACAGTGTTAGTTCACATGTGTCATATAGATAACATTGTGCTCACTCCCGTGAAGTTATTTATGAGTCTTTACTGATTGACTACACTGCATGTCTGTCAAAAGCACTTAGATAAGGAGGCTGTCTGCAGAGGCTTAGATACAAGGTAATCATAGAGGTAAAAAGTATATTAATATAACTGTGCAAAAATGGGGAATGGTTAATAAAGGGATTATCTATCTTTTTAAATAAGAAAAATGTTGGTGTTTACTGTCCCTTTAAATTACAT
Source organism: Bombina bombina (assembly GCF_027579735.1). Classification (NCBI taxonomy): domain Eukaryota; kingdom Metazoa; phylum Chordata; class Amphibia; order Anura; family Bombinatoridae; genus Bombina; species Bombina bombina. Next base: position 769,436,027 of record NC_069501.1, read on the forward strand.
TTGTATTAAAGGGACAGTCAAGTCAAAATTAAACGTTCATGATTCATATTCAGATTTTAAACAACTTTCCAATTTACTTTTATCATCAAATTTGCTTTGTTCTCTTGGCATTCTTTGTTTAAAGCTAAACCTAGGTAGGCTCATAAACTGATTTCAAAGCTGTTGAAAGCCGCCTCTTATCTCAGTGGATTTTGACAGTTTTTACAGTTAGATGGTGCTTGTTCATATGCGCCATTTAGATAACATTATGCTGACTCGCGTGGAGTTATTTATGAGTCAGCACTGATTGGCTAAAATGCAAGTCTGTCAAAAGTCTGTCAAAAGAACTGAGATATGGGGAAGTCTGCAGAGGCTTAGATACAAATAAATCACAGAAGTAAAAAGTATATTAATTTAACAGTGTTGGTTATGCAAAACTGGAGAATGGGTATAAAAGGGATTATCTATCTTTATCTATATCTTATATATACGTCCGAGTTGCAGGAAGATCCAGCAGTTCCTGAGTTCCAGGGATCTGCCTGCATATGGAGCCAGAGCACGATCAGTGTGTGTAACTGTATGTAACGATCCTCTGCTGGTGCCGGCGGGGAGGTGTGGCAGGGAAAGCGGGAGGCGGCCCAATGGTGGAGGGGGTAGGGAGTGGGATGGGCACTGGCACTGCAAAATAAAAATTAAGAGAGAGGGAGGGAGGGATGGGGAGCCATACTACAGGAAAAAAGGTCAGCTGGGGGGCCCTAGCTAATGATATGTATCTACAGGTACTGCCTGACAGCTGCTATTAGTGGGAGGGTTAGAGAGCTATTTTGGGGGGGATCAGGAAGGTTGGAGGGTTGAGGAGGATCATTGCACTGCAGAAAAAAAATATATAAAAAAATAATAATAACAAAAACAAGAAGAAAAAACCATAACTGCATACTGGTTTGGGAGTAGGGTGACCACATATCCAAACCGCCATTCAGGCACCCCCCCCCCCCCCCCCGTTCGCCACCCCCTCCTCCAAAAAAAAAAGAAGGTGATTTTGATACCTTTTTATTTTTGTGCCAAATTTTTAAAGGGGAAAATAATGGTCACCACTTTAGACAGGTTTACACAATGTGTACCTGCTTTAACTAAGTCACTTACAGCGGCGTACTTTGTACATTACCCATCCATCCCATCAGGGATACTTATTTTCATGAGCGCACTGTATCGAATTTATGCTCTAGTGCTATAAACATATTTCTGCCTGTGCAGTTTTTAGTATTTGTGATTGCCGCCGCTAACATTCAGTAGGTAGTGTTTACCTAAACATATCATACTTAATGTGTTAGACATCTCTTAAAAAATAGAAAAAGACGACAAAACAAGTTGCAATAAAGTAACTGAATTTTTTATGGTTTTCTCACTGTACTCAAATCCTTCCATATTAGACCACATGGCACCAGCTTAGTATCTTGTTTTCAACACTAATGTCTAAATGTGTATTTCTTGTTACTTTTTCCCCCCGGGGAAACCAGGTTAACAACAGTATGGAGGGGAACTTATTTCTACAGGTACAAGCCCTATTTGAAGACTATAAGAAACGGATGTGTGATCGGTTTGACCGGCTTCTGGTAATTGCTGAAGCTCAGGGCAATGTAAAAGAGAATACTGGGCTCACTATGGCGGGGAAGATTGGGCCCAGCTTCAACTCACATCACAGTCCCATGCAACTGCAAGGAAGTCGCAATACCAAAGGGACTACTTTCTCACGGACCCTAGTGCCTAAGCTATTGGAGCCGGATACAGAAAAGCAGCAGGGAAACGTGCAAAACCTACAGTGTGCAGCTCACAGCAACAGTAGTCACTCTCTCCACCAATCTCGATTCCACTAACGTCCTCCACGGGCCAGGTCCAGTAGTCCAAGCAGCCAGCGACATATCGTATCGCATTATATAGAGGCTAGAGCTAGACTAGATGGCAACCCAGAGGGGGTGGCGGGTGGGCCGGCCTGGCTGGGGGAATCATGCATATATTAAAATAAATTTATATCCGGTGCCTTTGGTCTGCAGTCTGGCCCCCTAGGATGATGTTGTCTGGAGACTGGAGTCTAGGAGGAGTCAACACTCTCACTATCTATCTGTGATGCGGGAAGCCGGCAAAAAGACGCCCTAGAGTCTTAGTGAGAGTGAGTAAATCCGCGTGGCTGTCAGTGCTGTCAGTGTGCTGTCAGTTTCAGTCAGTCAGTCCGAGACAATGAATGGAGGTACCCGGGACAGACCTTTAAATGGCGGGACTGTCCCGGGCAATACGGGACACGTGGTCACCTTATTTGGGAGGCATCAGGGGGTGGGAAGTGTCATGTGGGACTGGGAGGGTAATCTCTACAATACAGCTAAAATTAACTTTACAAGCTACTTGATTAACCCCTTCTCTGTTGTGAATATTAGAAGTGGTGTGCGCAGCTGCAATTGGCGGCCTTCTAATTACCAAAAACCCATGGCAAAGCCATGTATATCTGCTATTTCTGAACAAAGGGGATACCAGAGACGCTTTTATAATCATGTGTGTCATGATTCCGCAAGCAATATGTATTTAACTTTAGTGAGAAACCCAAAGTTTGTAAAAAAGTAAACATTTTTTTATATGATCGCATTTGGCGGTGAAATGGTGAAACAAAATATACCAAAATGGGCCGAGATCAATACCTTTGTTTGTCTCCTTAAAAAAAAAAATATATATATATATAGTTTTGACAGGTAAATTAAAAAAGTCTCTATGGGGGGTAGTTATCAAGCCGTCTACTTTTCTGGCTTCGCCGGCCCAATACGCCCGCCTAAGCTCGCCTACCTTCGCCGCCGCGGACCTGAAAAAATAAGTTATCAAATAAAGCTGTCAAAAAGCCGCGGGGCGATGAGCAGCGGACTGTGACAGTTATCACTCATCCGATCTCGCTGCTCTTCGGCTTTTTCCCAGCTTTATTGCTAGCCTGTCACTAAGCACTCACACTAAACTACACTGTTCTATCCCTATACCGGCGCCCCCGGAGCCCCCCGCAACTCAATAAAGTTACTAACCCCTAAACCGCCGCTCCTAGACCCCGCCGCAACTCTTATAAATGTATTAACCCCTAAACCGCCGCTCCTAGACCCCCCCGCAACTCTTAAAAATGTATTAACCCCTAAACCGCCGCTCCCGGACACCGCTGCCACCTACAGTATACCTAGTAACCCCTATCCTGCCCCCCCTACACCGTCGCCCTCTATTATAAAGTTATTAACCCCTATCCTGCTGATCCCGCACCTCTCCGCAACTAAATAAATAGTTTAACCCCTAAACCGCCACTCCCTGAACCCGCCGCAACCTATATTAAACCTATTAACCCCTATCCTGCCCCCCTACACCGTCATCACCTATAATAAATTTATTAACCCCTATCCTGCCCCCCACTACGCCGCCGCCACTGTAATAAAATTATTAACCCCTAAACCTAAGTCTAACCCTAACCCTAACGCCCCCCTAACTTAAATATTAATTAAATAAATCTAAATAATATTTCTATTATTAACTAAGTTAATCCTATTTAAAACTAAATACTTACCTATAAAATAAACCCTAATATAGCTACAATATAAATAATAATTATATTCTAGCTATCTTAGGATTTATTTTTATTTTACAGGTACCCCTCAATTTATTTTAACTAGGTACAATAGCTATTAAATAGTTATTAACTATTTAATAGCTTACCTAGCTAAAATAAACTGAAATTTACCTGTAAAATAAATCCTAACTTAAGTTACAATTACACCTAACACTACACTATACTTTAATAAATTATTCCTATTTAAAAATAAATACTTACCTGTAAAATAAACCCTAAGATAGCTACAATGTAATTAATAATTATATTGTAGCTATCTTAGGATTTATATTTATTTTACAGGTAACTTTGTATTTATTTTAGCTAGTTAGAATAGTTATTAAATAGTTATTAACTATTTAATAACTACCTAGCTAAAAGAAATACAAAATTACCTGTAAAATAAATCCTAACCTAAGTTACAATTAAACCTAATATTACACTATCATTAAATTAATTAAATAAACTACCTACAAATAACTACAATTAAATACAATTACATAAACTAACTAAAGTACAAAAAATAAAAAAAGCTAAGTTACAAAAAATAAAAAAATAAGTTACAAACATTTAAAAACATATTACAACAATTTTAAGCTACTTACAACTAATCTAAGCCCCCTAATAAAATAACAAACCCCCCCCCAAAATAAAAAAATACCCTACCCTATTCTAAATTAAATAAAGTTCAAAGCTCTTTTACCTTACCAGCCCTTAAAAGGGCCATTTGTGGGGGCATGCCCCAAAGAAAACAGCTCTTTTGCCTGTAAAAGAAAAATACAACCCCCCCCAACATTAAAACCCACCACCCACATACCCCTAATCTAACCCAAACCCCCCTTACAAAAACCTAACACTAATCCCCTGAAGATCATCCTACCTTGTCTTCACTCAGCCGAGCAGCGATGGAACCGAAGTGGACATCCGGAGCAGAAGAAGTTAATCCTCCAAGCGGCGCTGAAGAAATCTTCCATCCGATGAAGTCATCATCCAGGCGGCGCTGAAGAAAAGTCTTCGATCCGGCCGATGTCATCTTCAAAGAGGCGCTGAAGAGGTCTTCTATCCGGGCGAAGTCATCTTCCAAGCCGGGTCTTGAATCTTCCTTCCGCCGACGCGGAACCTCCTTCTTCACCGACGGACTACGACGAATGAAGGCTCCTTTAAGGGACGTCATCCAAGATGGCGTCCCCTCAATTCCGATTGGCTGATAGGATTCTATCAGCCAATCGGAATTAAGGTAGGAAAAATCTTTTCCGATCAGCCAATAGAATGCGAGCTCAATCTGATTGGCTGATTGGATCAGCCAATCGGATTGAACTTGAATCTGATTGGCTGATTCCATCAGCCAATCAGAATTTTCCTACCTTAATTCCGATTGGCTGATAGAATCCTATCAGCCAATCGGAATTGAGGGGACGCCATCTTGGATGACGTCCCTTAAAGGAGCCTTCATTCGTCGTAGTCCGTCGGTGAAAAAGGAGGTTCCACATCGGCGGAAGGAAGATTCAAGACCCGGCTTGGAAGATGACTTCGCCCGGATAGAAGATCTCTTCAGCGCCTCTTTGAAGATGACATCGGCCGGATCGAAGACTTTTCTTCAGCGCCGCCTGGATGATGACTTCATCGGATGGAAGATTTCTTCAGCGCCGCTTGGAGGATTAACTTCTTCCGCTTCGGATGTCCACTTCGGTTCCATCGGTGGCTCGGCTGAGTGAAGACGACTAAAGGTAGGATGATCTTCAGTGGATTAGTGTTAGGTTTTTGTAAGGGGGGTTTGGGTTAGATTAGGGGTATGTGGGTGGTGGGTTTTAATGTTGGGGGGGGTTGTATTTTTCTTTTACAGGCAAAAGAGCTGTTTTCTTTGGGGAATGCCCCCACAAATGGCCCTTTTAAGGGCTGGTAAGGTAAAAGAGCTTTGAACTTTATTTAATTTAGAATAGGGTAGGGCATTTTTTATTTTGGGGGGGTTTGTTATTTTATTAGGGGGCTTAGATTAGGTGTAAGTAGCTTAAAATTGTTGTAATATTTTTAACATGTTTGTAACTTATTTTTTTATTTTTTGTAACAGCTTTTTTTATTTTTTGTACTTTAGTTAGTTTATGTAATTGTATTTAATTGTAGTTATTTGTAGGTAGTTTATTTAATTAATTTAATGATAGTGTAGTATTAGGTTTAATTGTAACTTAGGTTAGGATTTATTTTACAGGTAATTTTGTATTTATTTTAGCTAGGTAGTTATTAAATAGTTAATAACTATTTAATAACTATTCTAACTAGCTAAAATAAATACAAAGTTACCTGTAAAATAAATATAAATCCTAAGATAGATACAATATAATTATTAATTATATTGTAGCTATCTTAGGGTTTATTTTACAGGTAAGTATTTATTTTTAAATAGGAATAATTTATTAAAGTATAGTGTAGTGTTAGGTTTAATTGTAACTTAGGTTAGGATTTATTTTACAGGTAAATTTCAGTTTATTTTAGCTAGTTAAGCTATTAAATAGTTAATAACTATTTAATAGCTATTGTACCTAGTTAAAATAAATTGAAAGGTACCTGTAAAATAAAAATAAATCCTAAGATAGCTAGAATATAATTATTATTTATATTGTAGCTATCTTAGGGTTTATTTTATAGGTAAGTATTTAGTTTAAAATAGGATTCATTTAGTTAATAAGAGTTAATTTATTTAGATTTATTTAATTAATATTTAAGTTAGGGGGGCGTTAGGGTTAGGGTTAGACTTAGGTTTAGGGGTTAATAATTTTATTACAGTGGCGGCGGCGTAGTGGGGGGCAGGATAGGGGTTAATAAATTTATTATAGGTGGCGACGGTGTAGGGGGGGCAGGATAGGGGTTAATACATTTAATATAGGTTGCGGCGGGTTCAGGGAGCGGCGGTTTAGGGGTTAATACATTTAATATAGGTTGCGGTGGGCTTCGGGAGCGGCGGTTTAGGGGGTAATAACTTTATTTAGTTGCGGCGGTGTAGGGGGGACAGATTACTGGTGTTTAGACTCGGGGTACATGTTAGGGTGTTAGGTGTAGACAGCTCCCATAGGAATGAATGGGATGTCTGTCAGCAGCGAACTTGTACTTTCGCTATGGTCAGACTCCCATTGATTCCTATGGGATCCGCCGCCTCCAGGGGTGGCGGTTTGAAAACCAGGTACGCTGGGCCGTAAAAGTGCCGAGCGTACCTGCTAGTTTTTTGATAACTAGCAAAAGTAGTGAGATTGTGCCGCACTTGTGTGCGGAACATCTGGAGTGACGTAAGAATCGATCTGTGTCGGACTGAGTCCGGCGGATCGAAGCTTACGTCACAAAATTCTACTTTTGCCGGTCTCGAGCCTTTGATAACTAAGGCGTATTAGCCTCGCCACAAATACGCTGCGGAATTCCAGCGTATTTGAGGTTGACGGCTTGATAACTAGGCCCCTATTTCTCTTTAAATGCAGTAATAGCAAAAATGCTAAAAATTATACAGTATTTTGGCAAATTTATCTCTGAAAGTTCCGGTAGTAACGGAGTTAAACAATAACAATTTTCAAGTAGACTGTTTCTTTAACTATACCTTGAGGCTCTGTGAAAATGGAACTACTTACATCACCAGCCAAAAACTTTACAACACATGGCATATATTTAGAATTTAGAGTACAATCAATTGATTACTAATGTACAGCATATATCAGCACTGCACTGCAAAAACTTAGCATGTAAAATAAGTACATCGAGAGTAATCGCTATATACTAATCCTATATTATAAAAGACAAGTGTTTGTCTGAAGCCGTCATGCGCAGTACAGACAAACACTTGGCCTTAGATTCTATTCTCGCGCACCTCGGCATAGCTGACAGCTGACAGATTGGGAGCGCGAGGTACACAGCATACAAGCAGCTGTGAGATAGGGAGCGCAAGCTACTCAACAGCTGTGAGGTCTGCTGCGTGAGAAGCGGCAACGCGCTCCCCAGACCTCACAGCTGTTTGTGGCCGACGGGAGCGTCGCGAGGGGCGTGGCCGGGCGTCGCGAGGGGCGTGGCCGGGCGGGTGTTGCCGCGATGGGGCGTGGCCGGGCGGGGTCCCGCGAAGACAGAGCCAGAGAGGGAGCAGGAGGGGGGGGGGGCAGAGAGCCAAAGAGAAGGGGGGGGGCAGAGAGCCAAAGAGAAGGGGGGGGGCAGAGAGCCAAAGAGAAGGGGGGGGGCAGAGAGCCAAAGAGAAGGGGGGGGCAGAGAGCCAAAGAGAAGGGGGGGGGGCAGAGAGCCAAAGAGAAGGGGGGGGCAGAGAGCCAAAGAGAAGGGGGGGGCAGAGAGCCAAAGAGAAGGGGGGGGGGCAGAGAGCCAAAGAGAAGGGGGGGGCAGAGAGCCAAAGAGAAGGGGGGGCAGAGAGCCAAAGAGAAGGGGGGGGGCAGAGAGCCAAAGAGAAGGGGGGGGCAGAGAGCCAAAGAGAAGGGGGGGCAGAGAGCCAAAGAGAAGGGGGGCAGAGAGCCAAAGAGAAGGGGGGGGCAGAGAGCCAAAGAGAAGGGGGGGGCAGAGAGCCAAAGAGAAGGGGGGGGGCAGAGAGCCAAAGAGAAGGGGGGGGCAGAGAGCCAAAGAGAAGGGGGGGGCAGAGAGCCAAAGAGAAGGGGGGCAGAGAGCCAAAGAGAAGGGGGGGGCAGAGAGCCAAAGAGAAGGGGGGGGCAGAGAGCCAAAGAGAAGGGGGGGCAGAGAGCCAAAGAGAAGGGGGGGGGGGGCAGAGAGCCAAAGAGAAGGGGGGGCAGAGAGCCAAAGAGAAGGGGGGGGGGACAGAGAGCCAAAGAGAAGGGGGGGCAGAGAGCCAAAGAGAAGGGGGGGGGGCAGAGAACCAAAGAGAAGGGGGGGCAGAGAGCCAAAGAGAAGGGGGGGGCAGAGAGCCAAAGAGAAGGCGGGGGGGCAGAGAGCCAAAGAGAAGGCGGGGGGGGGGCAGAGAGCCAAAGAGAAGGGGGGGGCAGAGAGCCAAAGAGAAGGGGGGGCAGAGATCCAAAGAGAAGGGGGGGCAGAGAGCCAAAGAGAAGGGGGGGGGGCAGAGAGCCAAAGAGAAGGGGGGGGGCAGAGAGCCAAAGAGAAGGGGGGGGGGGCAGAGAGCCAAAGAGAAGGGGGGGGCAGAGAGCCAATGAGAAGGGGGGGCAGAGAGCCAAAGAGAAGGGGGGGGCAGAGAGCCAAAGAGAAGGGGGGGCAGAGAGCCAAAGAGAAGGGGGGCAGAGAGCCAAAGAGAAGGGGGGGGCAGAGAGCCAAAGAGAAGGGGGGGCAGAGAGCCAAAGAGAAGGGGGGGGGGCAGAGAGCCAAAGAGAAGGGGGGAGAGAGAGCCAAAGAGAAGGGGGGGGAGAGAGAGCCAAAGAGAAGGGGGGGAAGAGAGCCAAAGAGAAGGGGGGGAGAGCCAAAGAGAAGGGGGGGAGAGCCAAAGAGGGGGGAGAGAGAGAGCCAAAGAGGAAAAAGAGCCAAAGAGGGGGGAGAGAGAGCCAAAGAGGGGGGAGAGAGAGCCAAAGAGGGGGGAGAGAGAGCCAAAGAGGGGGGGGGGGAGAGAGCCAAAGGGGGGGGGGAGAGAGCTAAAGGGGGGGAGAGCCAAAGAGGGGGGAGAGAGAGAGCCAAAGAGGAAAGAGAGCCAAAGAGGAGAGCAAAAGAGGGGAGAGAGACAAAGAGGGGGGAGAGAGAGCCAAAGAGGGGGGGGCAGAGCCAAAGAGGGGGGGGAGAGCCAAAGAGGGGGGGGAGAGAGCCAAAGAGGGGGGGGAGAGCGCCAAAGAGGGGGGAGAGAACAAAAGAGGGGGGAGAGAGCCAAAGAGGGGAGGGGAGAGCAAAAGAGGGGGGGGAGCCAAAGAGGGGGGGAGCCAAAGGGGAGGGGGGAGCCAAAGGGGAGGGGAGAGCCAAAGAGGGGGGAGAGAGAGAGCCAAAGAGGAGAGAGCGCCAAAGAGGGGGGAGAGAGAGCCAAAGAGGGGGGAGAGAGAGCCAAAGGGGGGGGGGAGCCAAAGAGGGGAGAGAGAGAGCCAAAGAGGAGAGCAAGCAAAAGAGGGGAGAGAGCCAAAGAGGGGGGGGGGGGGAGAGCCAAAGAGGGGGGGGGGAGCCAAAGAGGGGGGGGAGAGCCAAAGGGGGGGGAGAGCCAAAGAGGGGGGAGAGAGAGCAAAAGAAAGGATGAAGAGAGCCAAAGAGGGGAGAGAGAGAGCAAAAGAGGGGAGAGAGAGAGCAAAAGAGGGGAGAGAGAAAGCAAAAGAGAGGGGGGAAAGAAAGCAAAAGAGAGGGGGGAAGAGAGAGCAAAAGAAAGGGGGGAGAGAGCAAGGGGTGGGACCGCTGTTCTGAAAAAAATGGCCCGTGTACACGGGCTTTAGTACTAGTATATATATAAACATTCTAGTAATGCTATTGTCTCAGGGGCATTTAAATTAGTAAAGTTATTAAAATGAGTGAGCAGGATTATTAACTAATGGCTAGATTTAGAGTTTTGTCGGTAAAAACCCGCGTAGCTAACGCTGGCTTTTTTCTGGCCGCACCTTTAAAATTACTCTGGTATTGAGAGTCCACAGAATGGCTGCGTTAGGCTCCAAAAAAGGAGCGTAGAGCATATTTAACGCCACTGCAACTCTCGATACCAGAGTTGCTTACGGAAGCGGCCAGCCTCAAAAATGTGCTCGTGCACGATTCCCCCATAGAAAACAATGGGGCTGTTTGAGCTGAAAAAAAACACCTGCAAAAAAGCCGCGTTCAGCTCCTAACGCAGCCCCATTGTTTTCTATGGGGAAACACTTCCTACGTCTGCACCTAACACTCTAACATGTACCCCGAGTCTAAACACCCCTAACCTTACACTTATTAACCCCTAATCTGCCGCCCCCGCTATCGCTGACCCCTGCATATTATTATTAACCCCTAATCTGCCGCTCCGTAAACCGCCGCTACTTACATTATCCCTAGGTACCCCTAATCTGCTGCCCCTAACACCGCCAACCCCTATATTATATTTATTAACACCTAATCTGCCCCCCACAACGTCGCCTCCACCTGCCTACACTTATTAACCCCTAATCTGCCAAGCGGACCGCACCGCTATTATAATAAAGTTATTAACCCCTAATTCGCCTCACTAACCCTATAATAAATAGTATTAACCCCTAATCTGCCCCCCACAACGTCGCCTCCACCTGCCTACACTTATTAACCCCTAATCTGCCGAGCAGACCGCACCGATATTATAATAAAGTTATTAACCCCTAATCCGCCTCACTAACCCTATAATAAATAGTATTAACCCCTAATCTGCCCTCCCTAACATCGCCGACACCTAACTTCAAACATTAACCCCTAATCTGCCGACTGGAGCTCACCGCTATTCTAATAAATTTATTAACCCCTAAAGCTAAGTCTAACCCTAACACTAACACCCCCCTAAGTTAAATATAATTTAAATCTAACAAAATTAATTAACTCTTATTAAATAAATTATTCCTATTTAAAGCTAAATACTTACCTGTAAAATAAATCCTAATATAGCTACAATATAAAGTATAATTATATTGGAGCCTCTAACGCTGGTTTTCACGGCTACCGCCAAACTCCAAATCTAGGCCTAAAGCAGCTGCACAACCCAAACATTAAGTAAAGCAACAATGAATCCTGACTATGGCTTGTGATAGGCAAATACAAAATAGCTGGATTCATGAATGCAATAAAGCTTGCTGGACATTCCTTATGAGTCTGTGATCCAGTACTAAACATCTGTGTAGCCCCATTCACTAATGGAATGTTATTGCAACCCAGCAAACATAATACATAATAATACTACGTGTACAGGAGAGAGTCTATACTCTATTCTGACGGATGAAATATAAATAAATTCAGATACATAACTAAGTTAGGTACCCCCATCATAATGAGCAAAGCATAGTACACCCATCATATCTGCATTATTCAACACATATCAATATATAGGAAAACCTGCTGGCAGGATGAGTAACTCAGAACATGTGCTACATAAAGAATAGCAAAAATGAGCAAATATACGGTAGATAACAACTTCATAACATGAATCATTATGTAAGGTAAACGTTTGTAATATATGTATCATATATATATATATATGTATCAAGAAATGTGATACAATAAAAATACATTACGTAAACAAGTAAACAATCAAACACAAGAAAACGATGGATTCCTTCCTGGCACCTAGCAGTCTGGACTCTGGAGGTGATTAAACAAGGTGAAAGCATATCACCTAAACCTAATTACAGTAAACAATAGCTGATGCCAGGAAACCTGTCTCAGAAAATACAGTTTCTCAAAACTGAACAAGGAGAGAGTTAACCCCTTTAGTACTGTTGGATTCACATAGTCTTTCGTTATATGAATGGGCTCCATGGCATAGCTATCTGGGGTATCACTGTTCAAATAGGGCAAGCACCGAACGACCCGGCCTTCGTTCCCCTGCAACGGGTAATTCCCTTTAATGGGCCTCGGTGCAAAGTGGTCAGGCAGGCGACCTCCAACCCATCAATTACAATAGAAAGTTCAATATTCCACAGCACCAAGGGATTAATCAATATTCTTTTATTGTCTTACAACATCACAGACAGAATGAATATGCGACGTTTCGGGACCTTAGTCCCTTAATCATGCATACATAGTGATACACCTGTGTCTTATTTAAAGCAGCAGCTAGCCAATCACAATGAAGTCATTGCAAGGTAAATAACCCTTTCATATCCAGCCCTTTTGTATTCAAATATACTGACATCTAGTGGTTGTAATTAAAAACACTGTAATATACAAAAATTTCATTGCAAAAACAGACAAGGTTAAACACATAAAGGAGCAAATGTACATTTCAGAATAAAAACTTTGTTACAAATTGTAGAAAATTTTTCCTTTATCAAGTGTAAACATTATTTCTATATACATATAGCTACGCATTACTTGAATAAATCCCAGGGGACTATTATAAGGTGTGTACACCTAGAGGAAGACAGACAGATCCCATTCCCTATTTAACCCCTTAGGGTGCATTGTATCTAATTTATGAATCCAAAATGCCTCTCTCTGCTTTAGAAGCATTTCTCTATCTCCTCCTCCCCTAGGCGTACACACCTGATCTATAATTTGCCACCGGAGCTGGCTGATCTGATGGCCAAATTCCACAAAATGGCATGTTACAGGAGCTTTGTCATCTTTTTTTCTAATATTGGATTTATGTTTGTTAAGCCTATTTCTCATACTTTGGGTGGTCTCACCTACATAAATTCGGGCACACGGACACTTTATAATATAAACCACAAATGTGGATTCACATGTATAATAAGAATTTAATTTAAATTTATGCCCACTTCTAGGATGGACAAATTCTTTCCCTTTAATAACAGAGTGGCAATTGCCACACCCCAAACAAGGGTAACAACCATAAAAAATTTCAGTAATATACCTTTCTTTGTTTCTCTGATTGGACCCTAAGTCTGACTTAACCAAAATATCACCAACATTTTTGACACGCCTGTAGGCCATAATGGGTTTGTTCTGTAATATCTTTACTTCTTTGTTACAATTCTCAATAATATGCCAATGTTTTCTTATGATATTGGATATCTTATCACTATACTCACTATGTTGGGATATGTAAATTAATCTCTCATCCTTTGCCTGTCTGGCTATTTCTTTATCCCTTCTATGGCATATCTTCTGAATTTCTTGATCAATAAGCCCCACTGGGTACCCTCTATCAAGGAACTTTTCCCCCATTTCTTTAAACCTTAACTGCTTGGTTTCCTGATCGCTCGAAATTCTGTCAACTCTAATTAATTGACTCCTTGGTAAGGAGTTCCTTAGTTTAGTGTTATGAAAGCTATCATACCTCAACAGGGTATTACGGTCTGTTTCTTTACGATGTATATCAACTTTAAGATCATTACCCCTTTTATATACAACAGTGTCAAGAAATACCATTCTCTCTTCACTATGTACTAGAGTAAATTCTAGGCAGGCCACTTCTTGGTTAATTTCTCCTACAAATTTTACCAGGGAGTCCACGTCACCCCACCATATGCCAAAGATGTCATCTATAAATCGCCACCAGGTGGCGCCATACTTTAAAAATAGATGGTTATTATACACAAATTTTTCTTCAAAACAATTCATATAGAGATTGGCATATGATGGGGCGACGTTGGACCCCATGGCTGTACCTTTCTTCTGAATGTACCAGGAATCAATAAAGAGAAAATAGTTATAGAACAATACTATTCTCAACAATTCTTCAAAAAAATCAATTTGTTGCAAATCATATTGACCTGAAGATGTAAGCAATTGACGAATTATACCTATACCACTCTCATGCTTGATTGAGGTATATAAACTTTTCACGTCAAGTGTATATAATATGCATTTGGTACAATCTACTTCCAAAGTTGAAAGTTTTTTAATAAAATCCCCTTTATCCTTTATGTATGAAGACATTCTCTCTACATAGGGTTGTAATATCCTATCCAAAAAAAATTGCTATGTTGGTAAATATAGATTCAACATTAGAAACTATCGGACTCCGTGGGGGATATTGCATATTTTTGTGCACCTTCGGCATCGTATAAAAAATAGGTGTTCTGGGGTGATCTTTGTATAGAAATTCACTCATTTTTTTATCTATTACCCCTGCTGTCATTGCAATAGTGATTACTCTCTTGATTTCTTTTTGTATCTTAAAGATGGGATTAGTGTCTAATTTTTGATAAGTATTAGTATCCTGCAACTGTGTATTTATTTCCTTTATATAGTATTCCTTGTCAAGTACTATTGTGGAGAAAGCAAGTGAGGCACCGGATGATTTTCAAACAGCAAATGTCCTTTATTCAAGGTTTTTAAATTACAACCGGAGTTGCACAGGAAAAGCAATAAACCTCAGGGCTTGGTGGAGTAGTGGTCACCCACGTACCCTAGTGCTGACGCGTTTCGGCAAAGGCCGTAGTCGTAGCTGAAGGGTAAAAGCCTGACCTTCAATTTAAAAGAACAGATCACCTGTAATAGGTTAAAATAAACTGCTACGTGTTTGATACACACCTCCACCTGTGAGTCAAAAAGACCGCCCTATTTAGGGAGTTAACACCTCATTATCCACTGTATTGTAACAAAATCACATAGGTTTACATGTATAGACAACATTGTTATTTGAATTATTCTGAATTCAATGTAATAAACGTATCCTGCTGTAAGTCTCCACATGAAAACTGGGAACAAAAATAAGAACAACATTTGTCTACATACTTTAAACAGCATTTTATACGAATTCAATATTACATGAATGACACCAATTTTATGATGGTAGATAATTCTATACTGAAAATATAATTCAGTGTCTATCAAGTATATTCATTGGAAGAAATTTAGAGGCCTAGCCAAATAGTATCCATTGAATTTCAATAGATAATAAAATAGTGAAAAAATTAATAATAATAGTCATAACATAACATAATAAACTAGAGTAAGGACTAAATATAAGGGAAATTTTTGTAACATATGTGGTAAGCTGGTAAGATATAGATAAACCGCTACCACTGATTGTACTCTACCTTAGAAAAAGTGCTCTATCTTGCAAAGAGATACACAGGCTAACACCAGAAATTGATCAAATCATATTCAGAGTTAAGCCCATTGGGCATTCTGGTGTGCAGCCTGTGTATCCAAAACACCTCCCATTTGAGAAGCAAATTATCCCTATCACCCCCCTGTTGTTTGTATTTACAACTTCAATAATTGTCCATGACAATGTCCCTGGATCTTTGTTATGTTTGACCTTAAAGTGATTTACCAGGGGGGTGGTGAGTTTGCCTTTCTTAATATCATTTATATGTTCCCTTATCCTAGTCCTGACTTGTCTAGACGTTTGTCCTGTATATTGAATGTCACATAAGTCACAACTGAGGAGATATACTGCATATGTTGACCTGCAATTAAAGAGCGCTCTGTGTGCAAACGTCTCACCAGAATAAGCGCTTCTGAATATATTGCCCAATTTTGCGTGGCTACATGCTATGCAGTTAGTGAAACTGCATTTGTAAACTCCTTTGTAGCTTAACCAGGAGGATACACTAATCTCATCCTGTTTCAATTGTGTAGGGGCTACATAGTTGCCTATGGTTTTACCTCTTTTGAAAGCGAATCTCACCTTTTGTGATGCAAACTGCACAAGGTCATCATCTGACTTCAGAAGTGTCATATGTCTGCGTATAATATTACATATCTGGTAATATTGTTTGCTAAACTGAGTCACAAACGTTAGCTGTTCAGACTTCGCATCACATTTTGTGGGTTTGTCCTTAAGTAAATTGGCTCTCTCAATGGCCCTTACTTCTTCCCGGGCCCTAATAATATCCTGTTTAGGGTACCCCCTCTCAAGGAATTTTTCATATAATTCCATTTCATGTTTAGAGTGTTCACTCTCACGGGTGCAATTTCTTTTTACCCTGGTAAATTGTCCTTTCAATACTGACTTGAAAACCTGCTTAGGGTGACTACTCTGAGCATGCAGTAGGGTATTCCTGGTTATGGGTTTTCTGTAGAGCTCTACCCTTATGCATTCAGTTCCCTCACCATGGAGGGTAACATCCAAAACGTTTATCTTAGAGAGCCCAAACTCATGTGTAAACTGTAGACTGGCATCGTTAGTATTTAGATGCCCTACAAATTCTTGTGCTTCATTTAGACTACCATCCCATTTAAAGAGCAGGTCGTCTATATATCGACGATAATAGACGATTTTGCCCCTATACTTGTTTATATCTCCAAAGATGTGGCACAGCTCCCACCAACCCATGTAAAGGTTGGCGTAAGAGGGAGCAAATTTCGCTCCCATGGCCGTGCCACATCTCTGGAGATAAAAAACACGCTCAAATACAAAGAAATTGTGGGTGAGTAGGAACTCAGTGGCTCTAAGAATAAATCTGATAAATTCATCACTATACCCAGTGGATCTCCTTAGAAAGAAGGATATGGCCTCTAAGCCAGAGCTATGTGGAATGGACGAATATAATGACTTAACATCGACTGATAACCACCCATATCCTTCTTTCCAAGGTATTGTTTCTACTTCTTTCAGCAATTGTTTAGTATCTCTAAGGTGGCTAAGAAGTTCCCCCACCAGGGGTTGTAACAGAGAGTCTAACCATTTTGATAATGGCTCCAACATTGAGTCAATCCCACTGATGATGGGTCTACCCTCAACATTCTCCAAAGTCTTGTGCACCTTTGGAAGAATATTGAAGGTAGGGATCTTGGGGTTCCTGGCATACAAAAAGTCACAAGTGCCATCATCCAAAAAGCCCTCTTCCTTCCCATCATCAATCAGATGTGAGAGTTCTTTCTGAAATCTGGTGGTGGGGTCAAAATCCAATTTGATGTATTGTTTAGGGTCATTAAGTTGCCGGAGAACCTCCATGTCAAAGAACACCCTATCCATTAAAACAACTGACCCCCCCTTATCTGCTGCCCTCACCACCAGATTTTTGTTCTCACTTAAGTCCTTGAGTGCAATTTTCTCTTTACTGCTAAGGTTACCCTTTGTTCCAAGCCTAGTGGTGTATGCCAATTTGGTCAAATCGTCCTCTACCCTCTTCTGAAATTTTTCCAGAATGGAACCCCTCGACTGGATAGGGTAGAATTTGGATACACCCCTAAGTCTAGGACCAATGGCACCAGTATGTGTGGTATCATTATCTACACTATTGCTTTCTCTTTGTAATGTCTCTAAGCCCACCACGTCACAATACTCCTCAAAGGTTAAATCAGTTCTCATTCTTTTTGGGGAATCCCCCACACATGGACCTTCAACCAAACAATTCTTGAAATGCTTTTTTAATGTTTGTGACCTAATAAGTTTATTTACATCCAATAGCGTGGAAAATAAATCAAAATCATCAGTGGGTACAAAATTAAGTCCTAACCCCAGAACCTTCTCCTCAGCCTTACTCAATATATGGCTGGACAGGTTAATTACCGGTGTCAATTGTACTTCCTGCCCTGTTCTCTCCTCCTTGTTGAGAATCTTGTTTTTAAGTGTTCTCCACCTCTTCCCCCCCTTCTTGTCCTATGGGGGGTCTGGAAAAAACCTGTTCAATCTCTCCCCTTTCCCTTTCCACAGTAGTGGCAGTATCGGGTATAGGGGTCTCAATTGCCCTATCCAGATCCTGATATCAGGACTGCCTACCCCTCCCTCTTCCTCTGCCACCCACATTAGTGTGTGCCGGGGTCGGAATGGTATCCCCAGTTTTGTTAGTGATAGCTAAGGGGGCCTGTGTATTCTCATCACCTCTGGTGGTGAGGGCAGCAGATAAGGGGGGGTCAGTTGTTTTAATGGATAGGGTGTTCTTTGACATGGAGGTTCTCCGGCAACTTAATGACCCTAAACAATACATCAAATTGGATTTTGACCCCACCACCAGATTTCAGAAAGAACTCTCACACCTGATTGATGATGGGAAGGAAGATGGCTTTTTGGATGATGGCACTTGTGACTTTTTGTATGCCAGGAACCCCAAGATCCCTACCTTCAATATTCTTCCAAAGGTGCACAAGACTTTGGAGACTGTTGAGGGTAGACCCATCATCAGTGGGATTGACTCAATGTTGGAGCCATTATCAAAATGGTTAGACTCTCTGTTACAACCCCTGGTGGGGGAACTTCTTAGCCACCTTAGAGATACTAAACAATTGCTGAAAGAAGTAGAAACAATACCTTGGAAAGAAGGATATGGGTGGTTATCAGTCGATGTTAAGTCATTATATTCGTCCATTCCACATAGCTCTGGCTTAGAGGCCATATCCTTCTTTCTAAGGAGATCCACTGGGTATTGTGATGAATTTATCAGATTTATTCTTAGAGCCACTGAGTTCCTACTCACCCACAATTTCTTTGTATTTGAGCGTGTTTTTTATCTCCAGAGATGTGGCACGGCCATGGGAGCGAAATTTGCTCCCTCTTACGCCAACCTTTACATGGGTTGGTGGGAGCTGTGCCACATCTTTGGAGATATAAACAAGTATAGGGGCAAAATCATCTATTATCGTCGATATATAGACGACCTGCTCTTTATATGGGATGGTAGTCTAAATGAAGCACGAGAATTTGTAGGGCATCTAAATACTAACGATGCCAGTCTACAGTTTACACATGAGTTTGGGCTCTCTAAGATAAACGTTTTGGATGTTACCCTCCATGGTGAGGGAACTGAATGCATAAGGGTAGAGCTCTACAGAAAACCCATAACCAGGAATACCCTACTGCATGCTCAGAGTAGTCACCCTAAGCAGGTTTTCAAGTCAGTATTGAAAGGACAATTTACCAGGGTAAAAAGAAATTGCACCCGTGAGAGTGAACACTCTAAACATGAAATGGAATTATATGAAAAATTCCTTGAGAGGGGGTACCCTAAACAGGATATTATTAGGGCCTGGGAAGAAGTAAGGGCCATTGAGAGAGCCAATTTACTTAAGGACAAACCCACAAAATGTGATGCGAAGTCTGAACAGCTAACGTTTGTGACTCAGTTTTGCAAACAATATTACCAGATATGTAATATTATACGCAGACATATGACACTTCTGAAGTCAGATGATGACCTTGTGCAGTTTGCATCACAAAAGGTGAGATTCGCTTTCAAAAGAGGTAAAACCATAGGCAACTATGTAGCCCCTACACAATTGAAACAGGATGAGATTAGTGTATCCTCTTGGTTAAGCTACAAAGGAATTTACAAATGCAGTTTCACTAACTGCATAGCATGTAGCCATGTAAAATTGGGCAATATATTCAGAAGCGCTTATTCTGGTGAGACGTTTGCACACAGAGCGCTCTTTAATTGCAGGTCAACATATGCAGTATATCTCCTCAGTTGTGACTTATGTGACATTCAATATACAGGACAAACGTCTAGACAAGTCAGGACTAGGATAAGGGAACATATAAATGATATTAAGAAAGGCAAACTCACCACCCCCCTGGTAAATCACTTTAAGGTCAAACATAACAAAGATCCAGGGACATTGTCATGGACAATTATTGAAGTTGTAAATACAAACAACAGGGGGGTGATAGGGATAATTTGCTTCTCAAACGGGAGGTGTTTTGGATACACAGGCTGCACACCAGAATGCCCAATGGGCTTAACTCTGAATATGATTTGATCAATTTCTGGTGTTTGCCTGTGTATCTCTTTGCAAGATAGAGCACTTTTTCTAAGGTAGAGTACAATCAGTGGTAGCGGTTTATCTATATCTTACCAGCTTACCACATATGTTACAAAAATTTCCCTTATATTTAGTCCTTACTCTAGTTTATTATGTTATGTTATGACTATTATTATTATTTTTTTCACTATTTTATTATCTATTGAAATTCAATGGATACTATTTGGCTAGGCCTCTAAATTTCTTCCAATGAATATACTTGATAGACACTGAATTATATTTTCAGTATAGAATTATCTACCATCATAAAATTGGTGTCATTCATGTAATATTGAATTCGTATAAAATGCTGTTTAAAGTATGTAGACAAATGTTGTTCTTATTTTTGTTCCCAGTTTTCATGTGGAGACTTACAGCAGGATACGTTTATTACATTGAATTCAGAATAATTCAAATAACAATGTTGTCTATACATGTAAACCTATGCGATTTTATTACAATACAGTGGATAATGAGGTGTTAACTCCCTAAACAGGGCAATCTTTTTGACTCACAGGTGGAGGTGTGTATCAAACACGTAGCAGTTTATTTTAACCTATTACAGGTGATCTGTTCTTTTAAATTGAAGGTCAGGCTTTTACCCTTCAGCTACGACTACGGCCTTTGCCGAAACGCGTCAGCACTAGGGTACGTGGGTGACCACTACTCCACCAAGCCCTGAGGTTTATTGCTTTTCCTGTGCAACTCCGGTTGTAATTTAAAAACCTTGCATAAAGGACATTTGCTGTTTGAAAATCATCTGGTGCCTCACTTGCTTTCTTTACTGATGTCTTTGGATATGTTTATGGCACGGATATCCTTTTGGCAGCTAACATTTCCCCTATAAGGTGCAGCACTTCAACAAACTTTTATTTCCTTGGAGCCGTGGACTCTCCCTAACCTTTTTGGCTTACCCGCCCCTCATCGTGACGTCACGTATCATTGGATCGGCTGTGTACACGCTGACGCGCTGTAGGGATCCGCACGGCGACTCGACCTCCACGCTGCTGTGAACACACAGATGTCTTAGAGAGAGGATCTTGAGCAGCATAATCAAGGTGGGTCCCCAGAATCAGCGCTTGTCAATTGCGTGTACACTGTTTTTCACATAACACACGGAACAAAGTTGGGGTTGGAGAGGAGCTACAGTGCCTTATATTTAGGGGTTAACGTGAATGCATATTATTAACCACAAGTGATGTGTTAACAAGTGCTGCATTAACTTTGTGGAAGTACTATTGTGGCTCCGTCCTTATCGGCTCTTTTAATAATGATGTTATCCTCTTTTTGTTTAATCGTTTTTATGGCTGCCCATTCCTTCTTTGTTAGATTAAAGTGTTTCCTTTTCCTATTTCTTATATCAGTTATTTTTATTTCTAACATATTAATCTCAGCCATAACCAACTTAGTAAATGTATCTAGACTACTGTTGTGCACATTTGGGGTAAATGTACTTTTTTTACGCAAATTATACCTTTTGGGTGTGATAGGCATATATTTATCAGGTTTATTTAACACATTATCTTTACTTGTCATAAACTGATTCTCAAAAAACAATTTCAATTTGATGTTTCTAAAAAACCTATATAAGTCCTTGTTTAATTCAAAGAAATCCAAGTCTTTATACGGGCAAAAAGACAAACCCTTCTCCAAAAGTTCATACTCACTACTGTCCAATTCAGTGCTAGAAATATTAATCACTGTTTGCGGGGCTTCCGATTTCCTTGCCCCCTCGTTTTCATCCGTTTGGACTGCTCTCCGCCTGTGTTTCCTTCCACCTCTGTGATTCCTTCTTCGCCGCTTGATAAAAAAGGTGATGACTGTTGGTGTATGTATCAAAAAGACACTGGAAGCTTTTAAAGAAAACTGCATTAGGCTTTACTTGTACAGATGCATCAGCAATATTTGGAACATACCAAAGGACTTGTAAAACTATAGTCAGCACACACAGAGGAGGAAAAACACAATAGAGATTAAAACAACAACTTCCTTCCTGTATAAAAGAATGAACAAGATTACAGATATAAACAATCAGCAATCTAAACTGAACAGCGCCATCTACAGCATCAATGTTGTTCATACATGTGGTATAGTACATGCTGTTGTATTTCCCAACACCCCTTCTCAACGGCATGTACATAATTACACAACATTCAGTTTCTTTTGAAGAAAACAATGCCGTTCCTTTGGCAACGGCTTTGTGAGTGCGTCTGCAGTCATCTCTTCCGATGGGCAGTATTGAATGTCAATAATACCTTGTTCTTGCATATCCCTGAGTAAATGATATTTTACATCAATGTGCTTGGTTCGAGGATTCACTCTTTCTGATTGTGTCAACTTTATACACCCTTGGTTGTCTTCAAGAATTGGTATGGGTTTAGACACATCCAGTCCCATGTCTTGAAAAAGTTGACAAATCCAAATTGCTTCTTGACATGCATGTGCTGCTGCTATATATTCTGCTTCCGTTGAAGAGAGTGCAACAGTCGCTTGTTTTCGACTGGACCAACTTATTGTTCCTTCTCCATACTGGAAGATGTAACCACTTGTAGATTTGCGGTCAGTGGTATCTCCGGCCCAATCAGCATCAACATATCCAATTAGTTTTGGGTTTGATGTTGCTGGCAGTCGCAGCTTCATCCGAATTGTTCCCTTTAGGTACTGTATCACCCTCTTTACTGCATTCCAGTCGCGTTGACATGGTGTCGCAACTTTTCTACAGAGTATACCTATTGCTGCGGCAATGTCTGGTCTTGTCACGGTGGCAATGTATAGCAATTTTCCAATTGCCCTGCGGTAATTGTCGTTATTGGGTAACAAGTTATCTATTCCGTTGTTTTTCAGGTAATCTGGTTCCATAGGTGTTTTCACCTCTTTTGCATCTTGCATGTGAAATTGCTCTAATATTTCTGTAATTTTCTGACTTTGGTTAAGAAGATAGCTTCCATCCTCTTCCCTTTCTATTTGGATTCCTAAATAATAAGTGATGTTCCCTAGTTCTTTAATCTCAAAGTTCTGTTTTAATATATGAACTATTTGGTCACAGTCCCCTTCTTGTTCAAAACAAGTTATGATGTCATCAACATAAATTAGGATGTATATCCATTTGTTTTCTTGATGCCTTGAATATAGACATGGATCTGCTTTGCTTCTTGAGAATCCTTGTTTCATGAGTACTTCATTCACTTTTTCATTCCACATTCTCGCAGCTTGCTTTAGTCCATAGATGCTCTTTTGAAGTTTGCATACAAGGTTCGGTTCCCTCTCAAATCCAGGTGGCTGTTCCATGTAGAGATCCTCTTTGATGTCTCCATATAGGAAAGCAGTTTTGACGTCCAGGTGCCTCACTTGCATTCCCTTTCCGGCTGCAATGCTAAGGAGCGCTCTGATGGTGGAGTGTTTTACAACTGGAGCAAAAGTTTCATCATAATCTTCTCCAAATTTCTGTGAATATCCCTTTGCAACTAATCTTGCCTTGTATCTGTGGATATTTCCTTCTGCATCGTATTTTACTTTAAAAGTCCATTTGCTTCCTATAGCTTTGCGACCGGGGGGGAGCTCAGTGAGTGTCCAGGTTTTGTTTTCCTGAAGTGATTTTATTTCTTCTTCGGCTGCTTTTCTCCATTGGTTGGCTTCCCTTTTTGGCAATTTTTCAATATCTTCCCAGGATGTTGGTTCGAGTGTTTCATGTGTCTTAGCGATGTATGACAGCTTGCGGGGTGGTATACCTTTCGTCACCCGAGTTGATTTTCTGATTTCTGGTTGTTCAGTGGGTTCTATTGGTTTGTGAGTAGCTGTTTTTTCTATTGTGAGCTCCACTTCTTGCTCTGTCTCCTGTACAGCTTCACTTTGGTCAGCATCTCTTGCTGATTCAGTGGAGAGGTTCTCTTTATGGCTTTCGAGGGACATTTTTTCTGATGTTTGACTTTCATCAAAATAAACACTGCGGCTTATTGTGATCTTGTTGGTCTTTGGATGAAGAATTCTATAGCCTTTACTTTGTTCACTGTAGCCCATAAGAATGCCTTCTATGGCTGTGTTCTCTAATTTGGAGCGTTTCTCACTTGGAACATGGGCATATGCTTTACATCCAAACACTCTAATATGTCCCATACTAGGTTTTGATCCATTCCACATTTCATATGGGGTGCTCTCAATAGTTTTTGATGGTAGCCTGTTCTGTAAGTATGTTGCAGTCATTATTGCTTCACCCCAGTACTGGTTAGGTAAATTGGCGTCTGAAAGCATGCATCTTGCCATTTCTATGAGGGTGCGATTTTTCCTTTCTGCAACACCATTTTGCTCAGGAGTGTATGGTACAGTCGTTTGGTGTATAATGCCTTGTTTCTTCATGTATGACTCCACTTCCTTACTCATATATTCCCCTCCGTTGTCGGTACGTATTGTTCCTGGTTTCCGTTGAAATTTATTGCTGAATGTAGCTATAAATTCTTGAAGTTTCTCTGATGTCTCACTTTTGTGCTTCATCAGATATGTTGTTGTGTACCTGGAATAATCATCAATGAAAGTCAGTAAATATCTGTTCCCGCCGGGTGTGGGGGTTTTCATTGGTCCACACACATCACTGTGTATGAGTTCCATGGGGTGAGTGGTTTTTCTTTGACTGGCTTGTGGAAGTGGGGTACGTGTGGCCTTTGCTTTGATACAACATGTGCACTTCATGAGCATGTCACAAGGCAAAATTATCATGTCTTCTGATAAACCTTCCTTTGCAAGTTCCTTTATGGCCTCTGGGTTTCGATGCCCTAATCGCCTGTGCCACAGGTGGATACATTTGTTGTGTGGATTATGAATGGCTGTTTTGGCTTGCTTCCTTTCAGTGATAAGTTTGTACAGGTGTTCGTTCAATCTTCCTTTTGCTAGGATTTGTTTCCTGTTTCGAATTGTGCATTCATTGCCTTGGAACTGAACTGTGAGTCCATTGTTAGCAAGAGTTTTCACTGATAGGAGGCTTCCTTCTAAACTTGGGACGTACAGAACATTCTTTACTAGAATGCTTTGCTTACCTCCTGATGGTGTGATGCAAGTCAGGAACCCTTGACCATTACCTTCAGCTGTAATACTTTTCCCATTTGCTAGGAAGACTTTATCTTTAGTATTGAAATCAATTTCTGTGAAGAATGTCTCGTCACTTGTCATGTGACTAGTTGCCCCTGAGTCAATGCACCATCCGTGTGGTGTACTATTCTGAGTCACTTTAAAGCTGCCGCTCCATGATGCAGCTGCAGTTTGCTTTGTGGCTGCCTTAGCTCTCTCTCTTGTAGGTGGTTCTAACCTTCGCTGCTCAGCTTTCCAGATTGAGCAGTTCTTTTTCAGGTGACCGACCTTTTTGCAGCGAAAACACATTCTGGTTTCTCTGTTTTGTTTTGTGCCTTCTTGCGCCTTCAGAGCTACCTCTGATCTCTCATTTTCTTCACTATGCAAGTTTTCCTTTCTTCTATTATATTCATCAATTAGTTTTCCCTTAGCATATTCTAGTGTTAGTTCTTGTTCAGGTCTGGTTTCTAGAGCATTGATAAGGGCACTATATGACTCTGGAAGGCTGCATAGTAACAATGCTACTATATGATTGTCTTTAATTTCTTCTCCAATTGCACATAGCTGTTCCACAATCTCTAGCATAGCATTCACATGTTCACACATTTCCTGGCCTTTTTCCAGCCTCATCTTATATAGTTTGCGCAGCAAATATAGTTTACTATTTAAGTTTGAACGCTCATGCAGTTTTTGTAGTGCAGTCCACATACCTTTAGCTGTGTTTTCTTTTCTTATGTGAATGAGTTGATCATCCTCCACTAACAGGCTTATAACTGCTTTTGCTTGTCTGTTTTTCTTGTCCCATTCCCCTGGATTATCAGTGGGTCTGTTTGTATCCAGCACCTCCCATAAATCATCTTTGGATAACAGCATTTCAAGCTTAAACTTCCACAGCTGGTAGTTGGTATTATTTAATTTCGCTATTGCATATTTCACATCTGAACCACTTGCCATCTTTCAGTAATTTGGATGCAGCTCTTGTTTCCTCACACAGTATTTGCTTGGATCATAGACGCAACACTTACTGACTTGTAGTTTCTTTTTCTTCAGTGTCTGGGCCCATAACCTGTTGGTGTATGTATCAAAAAGACACTGGAAGCTTTTAAAGAAAACTGCATTAGGCTTTACTTGTACAGATGCATCAGCAATATTTGGAACATACCAAAGGACTTGTAAAACTATAGTCAGCACACACAGAGGAGGAAAAACACAATAGAGATTAAAACAACAACTTCCTTCCTGTATAAAAGAATGAACAAGATTACAGATATAAACAATCAGCAATCTAAACTGAACAGCGCCATCTACAGCATCAATGTTGTTCATACATGTGGTATAGTACATGCTGTTGTATTTCCCAACAATGACGAACCGGATGACACCTCCGATGTGGTGCCGCCCCCTTCTCTCCATCTCTGCTGTTGATTGGCAAAGCGGCCCTGACGTCGCTGTGATGCTGTGGGGAATCCACTCTGTGTATCGAAATATCCCGATTTCCACTTGTAGACTCTACCTTTGATGTAATCGTCTTCGTCTCTGACAAATTTTAACCTTTTGCGCTCCTGGATCTCCTTTTCCAGGTTTGTGATTTTTTCATCTGTTTTCTTCAGAAACTCATCCAGCACTTCAATGGTTAACAATTTAATCAGTTCACTTTTACATGCTTCAATCTCTCTCTCTTGCTGCTCCACATCTTTTAGCAGATATTCCACTGTCAGGGTAATTAAATCATAGCTACATTTATTCAAGATAGCCTCGAACTTCCCACAATATTCCTCATTCTCTCTTAATAATGTGGGGCGGGTGTTCATCCTCAGTCCTCTGGGAATCCTTTTAACTCTGTGGTATTCAGAGAGGGTTGTAATGTGTAAATCCCAGGCAGTATTTTTACTTCTCAAATTTTCATATTTTTTCTCATAATCTTGAATAGGGATGGTTTTTAAAAAGTCCCTGGATCCTCTAGTGAGGGTAGTAATGCGTGCTGCTTCCATTTCTGTGTACATAAACACCTTTGTACCATCCGTTTTCTGTTGTTTTTCCATGTTTGTAGAATGTATCTTTTCTTACCCTTACTCGCTCGTGTCTCAAGTCGCTCATACAGATACAGCAAAACACATGGAGACCGGCAACGGGTAATTCCCTTTACTGGGCCTCGGTGCAAAGTGGTCAGGCTGGCGACCTCCAACCCATCAATTACAATAGAAAGTTCAATATTCCACAGCACCAAGGGATTAATCAATATTCTTTTATTGTCTTACAACATCACAGACAGAATGAATATGCGACGTTTCGGGACCTTAGTCCCTTAATCATGCATACATAGTGATACACCTGTGTCTTATTTAAAGCAGCAGCTAGCCAATCACAATGAAGTCATTGCAAGGTAAATAACCCTTTCATATCCAGCCCTTTTGTATTCAAATATACTGACATCTAGTGGTTGTAATTAAAAACACTGTAATATACAAAAATTTCATTGCAAAAACAGACAAGGTTAAACACATAAAGGAGCAAATGTACATTTCAGAATAAAAACTTTGTTACAAATTGTAGAAAATTTTTCCTTTATCAAGTGTAAACATTATTTCTATATACATATAGCTATGCATTACTTGAATAAATCCCAGGGGACTATTATAAGGTGTGTACACCTAGAGGAAGACAGACAGATCCCATTCCCTATTTAACCCCTTAGGGTGCATTGTATCTAATTTATGGATCCAAAATGCCTCTCTCTGCTTTAGAAGCATTTCTCTATCTCCTCCTCCCCTAGGCGTACACACCTGATCTACAATTTGCCACCGGAGCTGGCTGATCTGATGGCCAAATTCCACAAAATGGCATGCTTTGTCATCTTTTTTTCTAATATTGGATTTATGTTTGTTAAGCCTATTTCTCATACTTTGGGTGGTCTCACCTACATAAATTCGGGCACACGGACACTTTATAATATAAACCACAAATGTGGATTCACATGTATAATAAGAATTTAATTTAAATTTATGCCCACTTCTAGGATGGACAAATTCTTTCCCTTTAATAACAGAGTGGCAATTGCCACACCCCAAACAAGGGTAACAACCATAAAAAATTTCAGTAATATACCTTTCTTTGTTTCTCTGATTGGACCCTAAGTCTGACTTAACCAAAATATCACCAACATTTTTGACACGCCTGTAGGCCATAATGGGCTTGTTCTGTAATATCTTTACTTCAGAAGATATGCCATAGAAGGGATAAAGAAATAGCCAGACAGGCAAAGGATGAGAGATTAATTTACATATCCCAACATAGTGAGTATAGTGATAAGATATCCAATATCATTAGAAAACATTGGCATATTATTGAGAATTGTAACAAAGAAGTAAAGATATTACAGAACAAACCCATTATGGCCTACAGGCGTGTCAAAAATTTGGTTATATTTTGGTTAAGTCAGACTTAGGGTCCAATCAGAGAAACAAAGAAAGGTATATTACTGAAAAATGTTTTGGTTGTTACCCTTGTTTGGGGTGTGGCAATTGCCACTCTGTTATTAAAGGGAAAGAATTTGTCCATCCTAGAAGTGGGCATAAATTTAAATTAAATTCTTATTATACATGTGAATCCACATTTGTGGTTTATATTATAAAGTGTCCGTGTGCCCGAATTTATGTAGGTGAGACCACCCAAAGTATGAGAAATAGGCTTAACAAACATAAATCCAATATTAGAAAAAAAGATGACAAAGCTCCTGTAGCATGCCATTTTGTGGAATTTGGCCATCAGATCAGCCAGCTCCGGTGGCAAATTATAGATCAGGTGTGTACGCCTAGGGGAGGAGGAGATAGAGAAATGCTTCTAAAGCAGAGAGAGGCATTTTGGATCCATAAATTAGATACAATGCACCCTAAGGGGTTAAATAGGGAATGGGATCTGTCTGTCTTCCTCTAGGTGTACACACCTTATAATAGTCCCCTGGGATTTATTCAAGTAATGCGTAGCTATATGTATATAAAATAATGTTTACACTTGATAAAGGAAAAATTTTCTACAATTTGTAACAAAGTTTTTATTCTGAAATGTACATTTGCTCCTTTATGTGTTTAACCTTGTCTGTTTTTGAAATGAAATTTTTGTATATTATAGTGTTTTTAATTACAACCACTAGATGTCAGTATATTTGAATACAAAAGGGCTGGATATGAAAGGGTTATTTACCTTGCAATGACTTCATTGTGATTGGCTAGCTGCTGCTTTAAATAAGACACAGGTGTATCACTATGTATGCATGATTAAGGGACTAAGGTCCCGAAACGTCGCATATTCATTCTGTCTGTGATGTTGTAAGACAATAAAAGAATATTGATTAATCCCTTGGTGCTGTGGAATATTGAACTTTCTATAGTCTAAAGGCAGCAGGCGGGCAACCAGGCTCCTCCAATGCACAGTGGCGAGATTGGTCTCGTCACAATGAAGTTGCTGATTTTGTGCTTTTAAACCACAGCCTATTACAATGGGTTGAGCTTCAGGTTATATCATATCTCATTATGTTATCACTTTGTGTAGACACACTTGCTTCCTTATCTTATATTTGTCTGGAAAACTAAAGCTCAATACATAGAAAAAGAATAAAAATTATCATGCACCCCACGATGAGTTTAATTTCTTCTGCTGGCTGTGTTTACTTAGGTTATTCAATAGCTGAGACTCCAGTATCAAAACTTTCAGTATAGGTTGGGAAACCACAGGCTAAATCAGCTATTTCAAAGGCCAAAATAGGGGTAAAGGTGCTACTTGTAAACAATTTAATACACCCCAGCAGGTAAAATGGATAATTGGGAACAATTTAAAGGGGGGAACATTTTTGGATGAACTGTCATTACCTTTGCTATGACAAATTGAGGACAAATTATCACCTGCATTTATCAAGCAATCACTGTGTAGAATCCTGCAGTCAAAAAGCCACATGTTAAATTACAGGAATGGTGGTACAAATAAGTGTAGTTAATTACAAACTTTTTAAAGTATGTTTCCCACTTTGTATAATTAAACATTTTATTGAGATTATAGTTTGAATGTAATATTAATTTAAAATAAAACGTAATACATTATCACTTGTAGTCGTTAAAGGGAAATAAGAAATAAAAGCTCAAAAAGAAAATGTCAACATTAGATCATTTATTGTTGCACTGTTGCTTGCATTTAACTATGTATTTAGCCCACCCAAACGGATTAAACACAAAGTTGAATATCATCTACATAGCAGAAATGAAATAGTGGGACCTAGCTGAAGGCATATGTGTGTAGCCACCAATCAGCAGCTTTCTGCTCCTGACCCAACCTATGTATGATTTAGCTGTACAAACAAACCTAATACAACATAGCGTACTATAATTTGTTGTAGAGGCTCCCATTGTGAAATAACCATAACTGTGCCAAGGTACCAAGCATCAGATAATGCAATAAAGAATATAAAATACGTTAGTAAAACTAACAGTAGCTGCAAAGCAAATGTGTTGTTGTGATGGTATACACATGCATCTTTGTGTCACATTAAATCAGTATTTATGTCTTTTGGTTAGGGGTCCTTACTAAGCATGCTGTTTCATGTCAGCACATCAGGGCGGCGTTTCAGGGTAAAGTCGTTTGACTAACGCCATAAGAAAACAAAAATAATCGCTCTGCGCCTCAGACACCAAATACTCCTAACTGTTCCAGCGTATTCGCCAACCATGTATTTTTATTGTCCAGTAATAAACGATAAAATAGCTTTAAGAAGAATAAAAAAATACAACTCTTTTATTTGCAACTCAATCATAGCGATACTAACAACCAGCAGAGCATGTATGCCCGCTCCTCTATAAGCAGTCACTGTCTGCTGCCTCTGTATGCCGCTTCCTTATAAGGAGATAGCCCGAGCAGGAAGCACTCTGCTGTTATAGGGTATAACTTCCTCTGCTGCTGATCACCGTGCTGGCTGTTTAGTACTGGCCTGTGATTTTAGGTGTTGTACCGAGCTTTATTACTGAATTTAAACTGTAGTTTATATCGGCCGGTGGTGTTTGCGTAGGGACCTTCAGTGATCAGTGTTGTGCGGGGCTCGGCAAGATGCAGGTGAGAAGCAACCCTTACTATAGTATTGTACATTTTATTTATTTTACACACACAAGCTTACATACATTATTGCAAATACCATTTTAATTCTGGCTTTTTTTAACATATTTTTTTTATATATATATTTGCTTCCTTTCACCAGAACATAGCTTGCTATTTATATCTTGTGATCTGTAGTATATTACACTTCTGACCAGTTCCCCTTTTCTCCCTCCCATTGATGTACTATAGTGACATATAACTAATTATATGTGTGATTATCAACAAAAAGTCATATTACAAATGAATATATCACCATTTCAAACCCATGCAACTAAAGTCACAGCTACCTTTTTGTTTTTAAATACTTTAAACTGATCCTTATTTTATTTTAGGATCCAAATGCGGACACAGAATGGAACGATATCCTTCGTAGAAAAGGTATTCTTCCACCAAAGGAAAAGCCAAACGATGAAGAAGAGGAAGAAGCACAAATAATTCAGCAGTCAGTAGGTGAGTAGGTTAACCCCTTAGTGACCAGAGCACTTTTCCATTTTCTGTCCGTTTGGGACCAAGGCTATTTTTACATTTTTGCGGTGTTTGTGTTTACCTGTAATTTTCTTTTTACTCATTTACTGTACCCACACATATTATATACCGTTTTTCTCGCCATTAAATGGACTTTCTAAAGATACCATTATTTTCATCATATCTTATAATTTACTATAAAAAATTTTATAAAATATGAGGAAAAAATGGAAAAAAACACACTTTTTCTAACTTTGACCCCCAAAATCTGTTACATATCTAAAACCACCAAAAAACACCCATGCTAAATAGTTTCTAAATTTTGTCCTGAGTATAGAAATACCCAATGTTTACATGTTCTTTGCTTTTTTTGCAAGTTATAGGGCCATAAATACAAGTAGCACTTTGCTATTTCCAAACCATTTTTTTCCAAAATTAGCGCTAGTTACATTAGAACACTGATATCTTTCAGGAATCCCTGAATATCCATTGACATGTATATATTTTTTTTTAGTAGACATCCCAAAGTATTGATCTAGGCCAATTTTGGTATATTTCATACCACCATTTCACCGCCAAATGCGATCAAATACAAAAAATTGTTCACTTTTTCACAATTTTTTTCACAAACTTTAGGTTTCTCACTGAAATCATTTACAAACAGCTTGTGCAATTATGGCATAAATGGTTGTAAATTCTTCTCTGGGATCCCCTTTGTTCAGAAATAGCACACATATATGGCTTTGGCGTTGCTTTTTGGTAATTAGAAGGCCGCTAAATGCCACTGCGCACCACAAGTGTATCATGCCCAGCAGTTAAGGGGTTAATTAGGGAGCTTTTAGGGAGCTTGTAGGGTTAATTTTAGCTTTAGTGTAGTGTAGTAGACAACCCCAAGTATTGATCTAGGCACATTTTGGTATATTTCATGCCACCATTTCACCGCCAAATGCGATCAAATTAAAAAAAACGTAAAATTTTTCACAATTTTAGGTTTCTCACTGAAATCATTTACAAACAGCTTGTGCAATTATGGCACAAATGGTTGTAAATGCTTGTCTGGGATCCCCTTTGTTCAGAAATAGCAGACATATATGACTTTGGCGTTGCTTTCTGGTAATTAGAAGGCCACTAAATCCTGTTGCGCCTCACACGTGTATTATGGCTAGCAGTGAAAGGGTTAATTAGGGAGTTTGTAGTGAGCTTGCAGGGTTAATTTTAGCTTTAGTGTAGAGATCAGCCTCCCATCTGACACATCCCACCCCCTGATCCCTCCCAAACAGCTCCCTTCCCTCCCCCACCCCACAATTGTCCCCGCCATCTTAAGTACTGGCAGAAAGTCTGCCAGTACTAAAATAAAAGGGTTTTTAAAAAAAAATGAATTTTTTTTTATAGCATATTTACATATGCTACTGTGTAGGATCCCCCCCTTAGCCCCCAACCTCCCTGATCCCCCCCAAAACCGCTCTCTAACCCTCCCCTCTGCCTTATTGGGGGCCATCTTGGGTACTGGCAGCTGTCTGCCAGTACCCAGTTTACAATAAAAAGTGCTTTTTTTGGGGGTTTTTTGTTTTTTTTTCTGTAGTGTAGCTTCCCCCCCCCCCCCCCCCCCACCCCCCACAGACAAACCCCCACCACCTTGCTGATTGTTTAAATTTTATTTTTTATTATATTTTTTATTTCCCCATTTTCTGCAGTGTAGCGGTTCCCACCCGCTCCCTCCCCGTGCACGCGCCCGCCCCCACCCTCCCGTGCACGCGCGCGCGCCCGTGCGCACCCCCAGCCACCCCCGCCCACGATCCCGCCCCCCTTCAGATCCACATGGCCGCCACCCGCCTCCCGGTCCGGCTCCCACCCACCAACGCAGGTAGCCACCGATCTCCGGTGCAGAGAGGGCCACAGAGTGGCTCTCTCTGCACCGGATGACTTAAAAAGGTTATTGCAGGATGCCTCCATATCGAGGCATCACTGCAATAACCGGAAAGCAGCTGGAAGCGAGCAGGATCGCTTCCAGCTGCTTTCCACACTGAGGACGTGCAGGGTACGTTCTCAGGCATTAACTGCCTTTTTTCTGAGGACGTACCCTGCACGTCCTCAGTCGTTAAGGGGTTAACAAACATTCAGCAACTAAAATACTGAATTATTCTGTAGCCATATTTAATAAAATTGGGTTATCAGGACACCAAATTAACAATAGTTATGGTTAAAGGGACATACTGTCTATCCCTAAGACATAGTTTTGATTACTTATTGTTACATACTAGAGAAAAAAGAGAAATAATATGGAATCTAAAAAGAAACCATAAGATTCAAATAACACAGGCGCTGGGCAGCTTAAAATAGAGAAATATAAAAAAAAAAATTATTGAGCATATAACGCCAAATATATGTGCGAGTGATAACACCTGGTGCGAACTAAATAAACCAAAAAAGTGCTAACAACAAAGGAATAATAAAAGTGTATAAAATTTAATTGCATAAGTGATACAAATAAAATACAAAAAGTATATTTTGCAAACACGATGGCGCTGATCAGACGCAATATTGGAGTGTAGTATACAAACAGCAACAATGTGTCATAATATACAATACAAATGTAACAATATGAAGAGTGTGGTTGTAATCGATTTCCTGATATGATTCGATGTGGCGGTTTTTGAATAAGCCCAGATTTGAAGAAGGATTTTGATCTTCAATTGGAGCTGGAACGAGATGAGGAAGACCAATAAAACGACAGAAAAGGCAACAGCATAAGGTTATCACTTATACTTACACCGGAGGTCGGTGGTTTAGTCCTATATGTTCCTCTCAGTGGCATAAATCTCCAAACCGCAGGAAGCACAAAATTCAGCCCAGCAAGGATAGGCCAGAGAGAAACAAAACAGAGCAGAGCAACGCGTTTCAACCCGTAAGCAGGGTCTTTTTCAAGCTTGAAAAAGACCCTGCTTACGGGTTGAAACGCGTTGTTCTGTTCTGTTTTGTTTTTGTTTCTCTCTGGCCTCCGTAGGTGCAGTTTCCCAGTTACCTGTGTGTAAAGGTGTTTGCAACTATCCTTGCTGGGCTGAATTTTCTGCTTCCTGCGGTTTGGAGATTTATACCACTGAGAGGAACATATAGGACTAAACCACCGACCTCCGGTGTAAGTATAAGTGATAACCTTATGCTGTTGCCTTTTCTGTCGTTTTTATTGGTCTTCCTCATCTCGTTCCAGCTCCAATTGAAGATCAAAATCCTTCTTCAAATCTGGGCTTATTCAAAAACCGCCACATTGAATCATATCAGGAAATCAATTACAACCACACTTCATATTGTTACATTTGTATTGTATATTATGACACATTGTTGCTGTTTGTATACTACACTACAATATTGCGTCTGATCAGCGCCATTGTGTTTGCAAAATATACTTTTTGTATTTTATTTGTATCACTTATGCAATTAAATTTTATACACTTTTATTATTCCTTTGTTGTTAGCACTTTTTTGGTTTATTTAGTTTGCACCAGGTGTTATCACTCGCACATATATTTGGCGTTATATGCTCAATAATTTTTTTTTTATATTTCTCTATTTTAATCTGCCCAGCGCCTGTGTTATTTGAATCTTATGGTTTCTTTTTAGATTCCATATTATTTCTCTTTTTTCTCACTTAATTATTAGAGGTTGGGAGTTTCCTCTTGTCTACCACAGGTTTAATAGGTTTCCTTTTTTGCGCAGTTAACACTTTGCTCTCTCTTTGTACATACTAGAGAAGCATCCTGGAACTGGTCCCATATCTATAAGCTTGAAAGAAGTAAATGAAACATTTAAATATTAGTTTGTTAGGAGCCGGAAATGATCACCAAGCTCCGCCCAACTTTTGTGTGTATATTAAAGGGACACTGAACCCAACATTTTTCTTTTGTGATTCAGATAGAGTATGAATTTTTAAGCAACTTTCTAATTTACTCCTATTATCAAATTTTCTTTATTTTCTTGGTATCTTTATTTGAAATGCAAGAATCTAAGTTTAGATGCCGGCCCATTTTTGGTGAACAACCTGGGTTGTCCTTGCTGATTGGTGGAAACAATCCATCCACCAATCAAAAAGTGCTGTCCAGAGTTCTTAACCCAAAAAAGCTTAAATGGCTTTTATTTCAAATAAAGATAGCAAGAGAACGAAGAAAAATTGATAATAGGAGTACATTAGAAAATTGTTTAAAATTGCATGCTAAGTATCTCCAAACATGATCAAAGTTTTCCTACTCTCACGCTGATTTGTGCATCTGCAATTGGAACTAACTGGAAAATATTAAACCTGCACTGCTAAACTGTCATACAAGAAAACGGCTGACTCAACAAGAAGAAAGCTGTGGGCAAAGCTTGGAGGCCATTTTCGGATGCTTTCAAACAATATTTTAAAGTTTAATGCACTTTTTACAAGCTTATATATGGGGAACCCATTGCAAGATGCTTGTCTGGTATAAGTATTGGGTCTAGGCTGTCCTTTTAAATCCAATCCTTTTTACATATTCTCCTACCACATCACACTGCAATATAAATGGTTTGTTGCAAATATCTTACAGTTCACTAATAACAGATTGTAACACACTAACTGGAAGCGTCTGCAGTTACACGCACAGCTATTACTCTGTAGTCCACCTGTTTGGAGAAATCACTCCCTAGCAGCTGATGTGTTTTACACCAAAGCAGAAATTGCAAATGGTCAAATGTAAACATTGCAGGAGCTGTGACATAAAGACCAAGAGAACTTGTCCTGTGAATTTTAACACAACTTAGAGTTCTCAACAATGTAGTAAGAAGAGGTGCTTGTTGCTGCAATGGACTTGCCTGATTTTTCTACTTTAATAGCTATTATAGTAATATTTAACTTTAATGCATAACTTCCACTATCTTAAGAAAATTATTTACATTTTAGTCAAAATAAGTTTTGCAGCTTGTTGTTGTTTTTGCTAAAAAATGTTGGCTTAGGAGCAAACATTGGTGACACATTTTGGCTTTTTTTTTTTTTTTTAGCTGAATTTGAAGGCTCTCTGACTATAGATAATCAATTACTGTCAGCCAATGCATATATGATGAGTTGTGAATAGACTTACAAGCTTTTGTTGTAGAAAGGGAATAGTGTTATGGCAGCTCCCTGGTGGAGTATAAAGAAATAACATAACTGTCTAAATCCTGGCATATTTATGGCGTTTAAAGGGACATTCCGGTCAAAATTGATAAATTACATATTTGAATAGAAACACATTTACAATATACAGATATTGTCAAAAATGCTTCTAATAATTATCACTGTTTTAGTGTTAACATTTTCTCAGCATGTGCATGTAAAGCATAGCTAGATATTCAGTGCACCAGCATTTTATATACTGCAGCTGCTCACAGCGCCAGTGGGGCTTGTATCATGTTAGCAATTAACAAATTGAGTCATTACCAGATGGTACAAGGACCTTAGACTCTCTGAGCATGTGCTGTGTTTAAAATGCTGGTGCACGGTGCATATTTAAATACACTTTTGAAACGGCTATAGCTTTTATTAGACGCATGTTTGCTAATACATGTATATTAACAAAAATGTTTCTATTCAAAAATGAAATGCATCTATGTGGATTCCAGTCTTGGCTGGAATGTTCCTTTAAGGCTACATATTTTACAATAAGAATAAAAGTGAAATCTGTTGGTGTTTTAGAAAAGTAACAGAAGCCATTATAAAATGTAGTCATGCAGATGCCTGGTACCAGGATAGAAAGGTCAAAACTAAAATGTGTATGGTACATTTCAATATTACATAGGATTTTTTGCCATCCACTTCCATTAGCAAAAAAGCTTCTGTGCATATGCGGATGAAATCAGAATAACTTTTACTAGAAGCATTTTTGCTAATGGAAATATATTACACAACTGATTATATTTAAAGGGACATGAAATCCCAAATTTATCATTCATGATTCAAATAGAGCATATATTTTTATTTAACTTTGCAATTTACTTCTATTATCATTTTTTTGTTTAATTCTCTTGCTATCCTTTGTTAAAGGAGGAACAATGCACTACTGGGAGCTAGCTGAACAAATCAGTAAGCCAATAACTAGAGACATATATGTGCAGCCACCAATCAGCAGCTAGCTCAAAGCTCCTGAGTCTACTTGGGTATGATTTTCAACAAAGGATGCTAAAAGAACTGAGCAAATGAGAAAAATAGAAGTAAATTGGAAAGTTGTTTGAAATTGCATTCTTCATCTGAATCATGAAGGAAACATTTTGGGTTTTATAGCCCATTAAAATGAAAATGCATTCATGCTTCTTTCAGTTTGACCTTTCTATCCCTTTTAAAGTGAATGTAAATTTTGATGGTAAAGTGCCCAGTTTTTAAAAGTTCGATTAAAAACAGGGGCACTTTAATTCATCAAAATTTACATTTTACTCCTGTTGTGAAAAAAAAAACTTACCTTTTAATCTTGACAGCAGCTCCATCTTCCTCCGGTCGTCGCAAGCCGTTTCCTATGTCATAAATGGATGGGTCATCCTCCAATCACGGTTCCCCCCCCCCCCCCCCCCCCCCCCCGGGGAATCAGTGTCTGATTCAATGCCGTGATTGGAGGAAGCCGGATTCCTCATTTTAGACCCAGGAAGAGGCTTTGCAACTGGTGGAGGAAGCTGGAGCTGCTCTCAAGATTAAAAGGTAAGTTGTGAAAAAAAAAAAAAAAAAAAAAACAGGAGTGAAATGTAAATTTTGATTAATTAAAGTGCCCCCGTTTTTAATCAAATTTTTAAAAACCGGGCACTTTAGCATCAAAATTTACATTCACTTTAAGTGCATAAACTAATAGTCATCTTTTATAGGAATGGGTCATTTTTTGAATGAGGTTTTATCAGTGTGCATCTATTTAGGAAATGTCAAAGTATCACTATTAAGCTACTGCTAACACTACATTTGATCATTTTTGTTAGTGCATGATTAGATGCAAGAAAAAAAAGTCACTTACAGGGAGAGTAAAGTAAAAATTAAAGCATCCAATTTTAAACAACTTTGCAATTTTTTTTTTTTATTATTTACTTTGTGCTCTTGTTATCCTTTGTTGAACAGTAAATATAGTTAGGCGCTTAGGAGTGTGCAATATGTCTTTAGCAGTCTATGACCGCAGTATTTGCAACATTGTATAGCACTGCAATAAACAATGTTGCAAACACTGTTGCCAGATAGCTATAGACTATTGCACACTTCTGAGCTCACCTAGCGTTACTCTCTAACAAAGGATACCAAGAGAACTAAGCAAAATTGATGATAAAAGTAAATTGGAAAGTGTTTTTCCCCTTTTTT
Source organism: Bombina bombina (assembly GCF_027579735.1). NCBI lineage: Eukaryota > Metazoa > Chordata > Amphibia > Anura > Bombinatoridae > Bombina > Bombina bombina. Next base: position 769,474,816 of record NC_069501.1, read on the forward strand.
TTTTTTTTTTTTTTTTTTTTTATTCCTTTTTTTTTTTATTTTATTATTAACTCTGATTTAGTTGCCAAACCATCTTCAAATCTGGTTCAGCGCTCTCTGAAACCATCTGTTTGATTTGTTTTCAGTAAAAACCTATGAAGATATGACGCTGGAGGAGCTGGAGGAGAATGAAGACGAGTTTAATGAAGAGGATGAGCATGCCTTAGAACTGTACCGGTCTGTATCAGAGGGAATAGGTTGTCTGGCATTTTATACTGATCTTGTTCCCATTATAAGCATTGAATTTAGGCTGAATGCCATTTTAAAATGTATCGGCTGCAAACAAATATGCCGGCCCACACTAAGTTTAAGGAGAAAAGCATAGAGGATCAGACACTGCAGTATTTCAAAATACAACACTAATTTAAAAAATAGTTCAAGCAGAAATACTTAGGTTATACTTTCTTTTAAAAACGTTTCTATATTAAATTTTATTCAAAAATATTTTTAAAAGGGACAATCTTTTTTTTTTTTTTATTTAACACTCTTTCTAATACAGAGCTGCATTCACATTGAGATGGAATATTATTGAGAATGTAGGAGACGATACCAGAGGTTCAGATAAGGAGGTAGTGTTGGCCAAAACAGAGGTATATTGGATACGCCAATTTCAAACGAGAGTTGCAAGTGGTCTGAACTGTGCGTACTATGTTGACAGGAATTCGTTTTAAAATATTTTCATTTCAGCTATGAAGTTTTAAGGTTTCTCCTCTATCTAACAGGGTTTTAGAGGTTATTACTTATAAAGTGTAGTTAAAATAAAAAATGTATATTACAGATTTACTGTGAACAACAGTAATATTACATCCTAGTGCATCTAAGTGAATATTTTTCATTTTAGAATAATAGAAAAATACAATGAAACTAAAGACGGGGTTTGCCTTTTGAGCTGCCATTGATTAATCCCTGTTCGTGTATTTACGATATAGAATTAGAGCACATTTATGGTAGATTTTAAATCTAAAGTTTTATTATGTAAAATTGTTATTTAATTCAGGCTTAAGACTCTAGCAAGGTTTTAGGGAAGTTATCCAAGTAGACAAGGCCTTAAAGGGACATTAAACCCCAATTTTTTTCTTTCATGATTCAGATAAAGAATCTAATTTTAAACACTGTTAGAATTTACTTCTATTATCTAATTTGCTTCATTCTTTAGATATCATTTGTTGAAGAATTAGCAATGCACATGGGTGAGCCAATCACACGAGGCAACTATGCAGCCACCAATCAGCAGCTACTGAGCCTATCTAGATATGCTTTTCAGTAAAGGCTATCAAGAGAATGAAGCAAATTAGATAATAGAAATAAATCAGAAAGATGTTTAAACTAGCATGTTCTTTCTAAATCATGAAAGAAAAAAGTTGGGTTTCATGTCCCTTTAAGCTTAAACTATGTATGCACTTGATATCAAGGTATATGCTTATTATTTTGTAGTTGCATATGATTGAAGATAGGTTTTACATAAAAATAAGTAGAATTGCTATTATACCTAGACTAGTATGTTTCATGTACTTTATCCCATTTAAAGGGATAGAAAGGTCAAATATGAAATGTGCATAGGTGCACTTCAATTTGAAATGTAAGCATTTTTGCAATATACTTCTAGTAGCAAAAATGCTTCTAGAAAAAGATATTACTGTTTTTCTGAAGCATGCACACATCTGGTGAGGGCCTGAGCACCAGTATTCAGACACTACACCTTCTCAGAGAGTCAGCAGTGGCTTGCATGATACAAATTACATATTCAGAAGCAATTTACCCCACTGATAGCTCTCTGAGAATGTGTAGTGTCTGAATACTAATGCACAGGCCCTCACCAGATATGTGCGTGTGTCGCAGAAAAACAGAACTTTTACTAGAAGCATTTTTGCTAATGGAAGTATATTGCAAAAATGTTTCTATTACAAATTGAAACGCACCCATGCACATTTTAATTTTGGCCTTTCTATCCCTTTAAGTATTATCAATGTAGAGGGTTAAAAGCAAGGTTTGGGATGTGCAAATCTGGACATCTAGTGGTTAATAGCAAGCAGAAGGCCACTGTAATCTCCGTATTTTAATCAATGATTCTGGTCCCTTTAATAATTCGGATAAGTGTGATTTGGTTGACAGGGATTTGTTTTTAACCAATGATCTTAGACTAATAGGTTTAAAAAGTTCACAAGTCAGTGAAGTCACTCACATCTAAGAGTATAGCGAATGCCAAAATGCGTCAGCCTGTAACTATGCACAGAGGTGTTTTTGTTTTGTGTCACTGTTTTATATATCTATATATGATACACACATATATCCATATTTCGACATGAATATGCATGTATGTCTGTCAAAGCCCTTTCCCTGCTTTTTTATTTTTTTCTAACACCTGAGACCTCATATCTTTTGAGCCCTTATAACTTTTTTTGTGCACTATTTTTTTAGATGGTGATGTTATGAGTGTAACTGTACTTTGTAATGTATTTTGATGTGTTGTGTGACACATTTTTGTTTTGCGAAACTGTTAAGCACAATTCTGAGGTGTAATCATTCTAGTGTAAATTGCGATTGCGCTCAAGTGATCGCATTTACTTTCAACTCGTAATACGAGCAATAAACTCGATGCGCGCAAACACCCGCGATATATCCCTTATCACTTCTGCGTAACTGTTAGCGCTCCACTCATAATCTGACCCTATATCTTTTATGACTGGCTATATTCTGTTTGATTTGTTTCATTTGTTATGTGTTTTCACAGGCAGCAACGATTGGCTCAGTGGCAAGCAATGCAACTAAAAAATGTGTTTGGGGAGGTGTTGGAGATTTCAGGACAAGACTATGTACAAGAAGTAACAAAAGCTGGCAAAGATTTATGGGTTATTCTGCACCTTTACAAACAAGGGTATGGAAATCTTCCTTTTTATAATGTACTGTATTATATTGAGAAAGGCAGTAGTTTAAAAAATTAATTATAAGATTTTTTTGATTTTTTTTAAAGTAAAATATTAAAGGGACACTGAACCCAAATTTTTTCTTTTATGATTCAGATAGAGCATGAAATTTTAAGAAACTTTCTAATTTACTCCTGTTATCAAATTTTCTTCATTCTCTTGGTATCTTTATTTGAAATGCAAGAATGTAAGTTTAGATGCCGGCCCATTTTTGGTGAACAACCTGGGTTGTCCTTGCTGATTGGTGGATAAATTCATCCACCATTAAAAAAGTGCTATCCAGAGTTCTGAACCCCAAAAAAAGCTTAGATGCCTTAGTTTTCAAATAAAGATAGCAAGAGAACGAAGAAAAATTGATAATAGGAGTAGATTAAAAAGTTGCTTAAAATTGCATGCTCTATCTGAATCACGAAAGGAAAAAAATTGGGTTCAGTGTCCCTTTAAGCAAAATTAATTTTAAGTGCAATAAATAAATGCATGTAATTAAATTATATAAGTGTAGAGTAGATATTTACAGTTAGATTGTTTGCATCAGTTTTCAGCATATGCCTACACATAGCTTAATGTTGGTGTTATAAAGCCAAGTTCCTCTGTTGTGTGTCATTTTATTTTATATATATATTTTTTTTTTTTATTTCAAAAAACTGCTTCTGAAAATGTGTTCTGTAAAAGAAAATATCTCACATAGGTTAAAAATATACACTTTATTTATCATTTGCAAAAGCAAGAATACATTTTAGGTAATAACTGGAATAAGATACGAAGCATTTTCATTCTTATCGATCATGGTATACAGAGGTTATTTAAGCTATAAAAGGTGAACACAGTTTTCCATATAAGCCAGTGAGCTTTTCTTCAGCAAACCAACTGCACACAGGCTTATGCTTCCTGTTCCCTTCAAAATTACCAAACGGCTTTAATTATCTTATTCCTACAAACAAAATGTTATGATCTGTATTTCTTTTCTGATGATGCAATCATAATTGACAAGCAGTAGCACAGATCTGTTAAAGGATGTAAATGTTCTTTATATTTTATTTTATATATATATAAAAAAATTTTTTATCTGTACACATTGTTTTCCATGCTTGATGTAAAGGGAATTGCCCTTTAATGAGCCAATTGTCATTATTTTGCATGTTGTTAGTTTTGCAAAATGTGTTTTAAAGATCAGGCAATTCATAAAGAACTATACTTTTCTTATTAAACACCACACTGTAGTAGTTCATGGTTAAATGTTTTATTTCTTTTCATTTCTAGAATTCCACTTTGTACCTTAATTAATCAACACTTGGCTGCACTGACCAGAAAGTTTAAAGATGTAAAATTTATAAAAGCCATTTCTACCACATGCATTCCCAACTATCCAGACAAGAACCTCCCAACCATCTTTGTGTATCTTGACGGAGAGATCAGAGCACAGTTTATTGGACCATTAGTATTTGGTGGTATGAATCTAACACAGGATGGTAAGTAGGGAAAACACAAATGTATCATGGTTTGAAATGACTATTATGCACCTAGATATGTATGGTTAAAACATTGCAATACATCTCCTATATATACGGTTATCAGTGTAAAATATGCTGTATTAGTGTATAGCTCACAGTGAAATTGTAGTCCAGGTTTATAAATGCAGAAGGATGAAAGAATAAGTTACCATTTCAGAGCAGAGTCCGTTGAAGGGTGGGTGAGAAATTGAAAAGCTGAAAGGTACCTGAAACCCAATATTTTTCTTTCATGAGAATACAACATTTCAATTTACTTCTATTATGCACTTTGCTTCACTCTTTAGGTATCCTTTGTTGAAAAAATAGCAATGCACATGGGTGAGCCAATCACACGACTTCTATGTGCAGCCACCAATCAGCAGCTACTAAGCCTATTTAGGTATGCTTTTCAACAAAGGATATCAAGAGAATTAAGCATATTCGATAGTAGAAGTAAATTGGAAAGTTTTTTTTAAAATTGTATGTTCTATCTAAATCATAAAAGGGAAAAAAAATGGGCTTCATTTCTTTTTAATAGATTCAATTTAAGTCTATGTAAGTGAGGGCATGTTGACCAACTACAGTGTTCTCCTAAGTTACTTTGGCTGCATATGCATTTATTTTATTCATATGAGTTTACTTTTTGTGCTGTGACTTGTAGTGTTTGGTTTGTATCCTGAAGTTGGTGAGAGTCATCATGCTCTCTTGTATAGTTTGTTAGAGTTTCAACTTTGAAAGAAATAGATATGTTTTTAGATGGATTGAAGACATTCGTAAGTCTTGAGATATTGAGAAGAGGGTCTAGTACGAGATCTGAACAGGAGCTTTTATAAGGATTTTTTCTTTTTTATTTGGTATCAAAAGAATATAATTTTTTTTCTTCTTAACAGTTGTTGGGGGTTTTTTTTGGTGGGGGGGGAGGGGTTATTGTTTTTGTCTTTATTTCTTAAGGTCAATTTAAGCCTCTAATTAGAATTTTTTTTTTTGTGTGTGTAAGGTAAAAAAATTGTAAATTTTTCACACCTGTGTGTGGTTGGGATTGTTTACCTGTGCATTATTGTCAGTGATGATGCCTATTTCTCGGGTTCTGGTGTGATTTTTGGTAAGTCACATTTTTATATGTACATGTCTGATTCCGGACTGCTTACTCAATCCAATGTTGGTAAGGGGGCAAGTCAAAAGTCAGGTACCAGCTGGGCAGAAGAAGCACATCATCACAGTCCAGAAGAGTAATCAAGCCAGAGGTCAGAAAACCAAAATGAAACCCAACAAGCAGTCAGGAAACCCAGGAACAAATGTGTACTAGCAAAAGAGAACTCTCATCATGAACAGGTGACACATGGCACAACACACGTGCATGTGCAAGCTACACTTTACACTGAAAAATAAAGCCCAGAGATTAAGTGATGGTCATTGCCATGGCAATAACAATGATGCGCAAACAAACCTAACCACTAAAGAAAGTCCTGACAAGAGATTTGCTTACAAACATATAGACCATTCTACTTGCTATAGGTCTTCTTGGCTCTATTCCATATTAAAACTTACTAATACAATTTTGCAAATCTAGAAAACCGTTGAATTAATCAGTAGAACAGCGCCACCACTTGTATGGACCAGTAATTCTTCATGCAAAAAGGGCTTTCTGATCACTTGCGTAGCTTGATTGTAATGTGTTGTGTGGGCCTCATGAATGGATGAACAATAAGTACACAAAACCAACTTGTGTTAGGATTTACTACAATGTTTTTTTTTTCCTTTCTTTTAAATAACTAAAATTGTCATTTTCCCCTTGTATAATAGAGTTTAATACTTGCCTTGTTTACAGAGCTTGAATGGAAGCTTGCGGAGTCGGGTGCTCTTAAAACCGATCTTGAGGAAAATCCACGTCCGCAAATTCAGGACAAGCTTATGTCCTCCATCCGTACAGCAATCCCCAGCAGATCACACAGTGATTCAGAAGAGGACTGATGATTTTCTTCAGTTATGATAAAATGTACCTGTGCCTTCACTGCCATGAGCATAAAGCCAGAAGTGCTCTCCATGTGTTCAGGAGGAACGTTTAGCAGTGAATACATTCTTAAACCATTTTACTTCTAGCGCACCACTGTGGAAGTAAAATGATTTAACTAATTAGACCCATGACCTCACTTTATTTATTTGGATTCTGTATTTTATGACGCCACTTCAGTAAAACACTATAATTTTTCATCAATTCTGCTCACCTCCCAGATTTTTTTTATTTTAATGTATTTCGTATCATAAATAAATTGGCCATTTATTGTTCAATGGCTTATAAATATAACGTATCTTATTTTATTCCCAACTCTCATCTCTCCTTTTTTCAGACAATATTTTGTTAGCATGTGTAAGAACAAATGTATATGTTTGTGTGTGTGTATGTGTGCTTGTCTGTGAAGCGAGAGATTAACATTTATTATTCTCTATCAGACACACAGGTGGTGTGGTTTACAGAGGTGTAAAAATATCACTAGAGTTTACTAGTGAGTGGGAAAAAAGTTACTAGAGATATAGATAGATATATATATATATATATATATATATATATATATATATATATATATATATATATATATATATCTCTATCTATCTATATATATATATATATATATATATCTCTATCTATCTATATCTATCTCAGACTTGAAATCCATTCATCCAGAATACTGCATTCACCGGATTTTCTTCAGAATAAAATATCCTTTTATTGGTACAACGTTAAAACATGAACTACCCCAAACGTTTCAGCACCCACTGGCCCCTTGTTCACTGGGAGCTAAAGTGCAAAAAATGTATAGTGTTAACCACTAACCCCACCCCTATATATACACTCATAGTGCTCTTAGTTCACAGCACTAGGGCCAATTACCAAGGATCTTTAACACCTGTTAGTAATCCTTTTACGATACAATATCATCTCTCTGACAAATTACTATTAAATTATCGTCATTATTATCCCCATCTAGCAAATAACATCTGAGATCCTGATAAAACAAGCCCTAATCCTATTGCTATCTAAAGTAAAAACAAAAACATATCGGATGTTCAATCTATGTAAATACATACAGCGTGGACAACGTGACACACTGTCGGGAGAACCACACGCCCCCTAACAGCACATGGCTAATTATACAAGCCAATCAGCATTAACTACGTAGTCCCTATGTCACGTGTATCATCGCACTCACGCCCACCTGCATGTAAACCCATAGTTGAAACACAGCCTATCACGGACAAGTCCTAGGCTGTCAGAGTTACCACTTTAAAAACATTACAGAAAAGGTTGAACGTCTTGCACATCTATTACAGCGTGTCTCAAGGAGTATAGTAGAGACCATGGCTTTCATGATTTTTATATAATACATCTCTAATCCGGTCAGGTCTCTTCTAAACAGAGGGGCACGCAATTGTCAAAACTATAGACATTAAACATTGTAGACATACGTCACCACTTTAATAATGACTTATATGCAGGAAAGTATTGTTCTAATAGGCAAATACTTCTTCTTTGTTAGAGGTTAGACCCATCTCAATAGGCTTAATATCCTCTGTTTTATGGAGACGTATATCTTAGATTATCCCATATATGCAGGTATATGAAAATGACACAGTCCCAGATCAAAATGGAATACTCGGCTAGGTCATCCTTTTAGATAATATCCTTGATGATAATAGATACAACCTAGACCGTCCAGTCATAGAAGTGTCAATCACCCAAGAATACACTATAATCCAGCTGTGTATTTAACCCTTTAGGGGTAACTGTATCCAATTAATATATACACTGAATTTGTTTGTAACACTTCTTATGTCTATCTCCTCTCTTTAAGGGAGGTACATAGTCTATCAGCATAGTACTCATTCTGGCCACTGTGTGGCCTGCCTGCAAAAAATGTGCCACCGGCTGTTCAGAGGTTCCTTTATTAATGCCCTCATTGGACCTTACTTATGTCTTTAGAATTATAGCCCCTCTGTTTTAATTTAATCAACATCTCATTTTCTTGTGTCTTCCTGGTTTCATCCAGTGTGGTGTTACGTGCCGCCCTCATGAGCTGAGAAGAAATTATACTTTTTTTTTTTTTTTTTTATGTAGTGGATGAAATCTTTGTGCTGATAAAGAATTTTTGTCTGTGGGTTTAGTATATAATGTGGTAAAAACAATGTTCTCATTATCCTCATGTTTGATAATATTTAGATCAAAGAAGGATATTTTAACCTTATCAAACTTAAACCTGATGGGAGAGTTAATATTATTCAACATATCTATCCAAGTAGTGAGTCTGTAGACCCCCTCCAGACCAAGAACACGTCATCAATGTATCTGACGTAGAACAGATAAAATTTTCATGACATTTAGTTTCATACCACAGCATAAACAAGTGTGGTACCTGCATAGACTATGCGGGTGCCATATTAGAACCCATTGCGGTTCCTGCTGTATGAAGATAGAAATCAAGTTCAAATTTGAAATAGTTATTTTCTAAACAAAAAGTTAATAATTCCAACAAAAATTCAATGGGTGGACCCGCATATGACAAGGAAGTGCCCAAGATGGATCTGATAGCCTGTATACCCTCCACGTGTGGAATAACCATATACAGGCTGTCAACGTCCATCGTGACCAATAAATCATCATGCTCAAGCCAGGTGACATTCAACAAACGTCTAATCAAGGTGGCAGAGTCAAACAAAAAAGAAAAAGACTCCTTAACCACCGGCTGGAGGTGGTAATCAATGTATTCAGTCACATGAGAACAAAGAGATCATCTGGCAGGGGCTATAATTCTAAAGATATAAGTAGGGTCCATAACCAACTTACTGACAAATCGCAAATTACACTATTGCATAGAATGCAACCTGAGAGAATTAAGACAGAGAGAGTAAACTTCATAACAACATACCTTTACACAAGGTGATTGAACAATCCATCAAAAGGAATTGGAACATAGTTGAGTCAGACAAAGCACTACCATTTACCCAAATGGAGGCACCGAGAATGGTCTATAAGAAGGCACCCAATTTAAGGGACTTATTAGTGCACCTGGCTGGATGGGAAAAGAAAACTGGGATGCTATAAGTGTGGAGATTGTACCACCTGTAATAGCATGCTCACTGGACCAAGCTTTCATCACCCATTTACTGGGAAGAAATACAAGATACACCATAGACTATCTTGCACAAGCGATTTTGTTATATATACACTATCCTGTCCATGCTCCCTGGTGTATGTGGGTAAGACTTCAACCACATTCAGAGAGAGGATGGCAAACCATCGCTTTTCTATTCTTGAGGGCATAAAGGAACCTCTGAACAGCTGGTGGCATGACATTTTTTGCAGGCAGGCCACACAGTGGCCAGCATGAAAACTATGTTGACAGACTATGTACCTCCCTTAAAGAGAGGAGAAGATAGACATAAGTTGTTACAAACTGAAACTCAGTGGATATATCAATTGGATACAGTTACCCCTAAAGGGTTAAATACACAGCTGGATTATAGTGTATTCTTGGGTGATTGACACTTCTATGACTGGACGGTCTAGGTTGTATCTATTATCATCAAGGATATTATCTACGAGGATGATCTATCTGAGTATTCCATTTTGATCTGGGACTGTCATTTTCATATACGTGCATATATGGGATAATCTAAGATATACGTCTCCATAAAACAGAGGCTATTAAGCCTTATATGGAGATGGGTCTAACCTCTAACAAAGAAGTATTTGCCTATTAGAACAATACTTTCCTGCATATAAGTCATTATTGAAGTGGTGACGTATGTCTACAATGTTTAATGTCTATAGTTTTGACAATTGCGTGCCCCTCTGTTTAGAAGAGACCTGACCAGATTACAGATGTATTATATAAGATCATGGAAGCCACGGTCTCCACCATACTCCTTGAGACACGCTGTAATAGATGTGCAAGGCGTTCAACCTTTTCTGTCATGTTTTTAAAGTGGTAACTCTGACAGCCTAGGACTTGTCAATGATAGGCTGTGTTTTAACTATGGGTTTACATGCAGGTGGGCGTGAGTGTGATGATACACGTAACGTAGGGACTACGTAGTTAATGCCGATTGGCTTGTATAATTAGCCATGTGCTGTTAGGGGGCGTGTGGTTCTCCCGACAGCGTGTCACGTAGTCCACGCTGTATGTATTTACATGGATTGAACATCGGATATGTTTTTGCTTTTACTTTAGATAGCAATAGGATTAGGGCTTGTTTTTTTTTAAAGCTTTATTGATGTACATTACAGTAAATGTGGTCAAAAAGGAAACCGAATCATAATATAAATAAAAAGAGAGAAGCGCTCAACCTGGGAACAAACAATAGCATAATAGCTTGTTCTATGGCTAGTTACCACCCTAGAAGCAGCCTCTTTTCTCCAACATTGGTGTGTCCGGTCCACGGTGTCATCCATTACTTGTGGGATATTCTCCTCCCCCACAGGGAAAGGCAAGGAGAGCACACAGCAAGAGCTGTCCATATAGTCCCTCCCAGGCTCCGCCCCCCCAGTCATTCTCCTTGCCGCTCTGAACAAGTAGCATCTCCTCGGGGATGGTGAGGAGTTTGTGGTGTTTAGTTGTAGTTTTTTTATTCTTCTATCAAGAGTTTGTTATTTTAAAATAGTGCTGGTATGTACTATTTACTCTGAAACAGAAAGAGATGAAGATTTCTGTTTGTGAGAGGAATATGATTTTAGCAGCAGTTACTAAAATCGTTTGCTGTTTCCACATAGCACTGTTGAGATGAAGTAACTTCAGTTGGGGGAAACAGTTAGCAGACTTTTCTGCTTAAGGTATGAATAGCCATATTTCTAACAAGACTGTGTAATGCTGGAAGGCTGTCATTTTCCCCTCATGGGGATCGGTAAGCCATTTTCTTAGTCTCAAACAGAATAAAGGGCTTATTATGGGCTATAAACTGGTAGACACTTTTAGGGGCTAAATCGATTGCTTTATTTAAGTATTATATAGTTTGAAGTTGTATTTCACACTTTTATAACATTGGGGAACGTTTTTAGCACCAGGCACTTGTTAAGACACCTTCCCAGTCAGGAAGGGCCTTTCTCTGTAGTAGGCAGAGCCTCATTTTCGCGCCATTACTGTGCAGTTAATTTTGAGTTCAGTACATGCAGCTGCATGTGTGAGGGTCTGGAATCCACTAAAAACGTTCCTAGAAGGCTTCATTTGGTATCATATACCCCCCTGGGATTTGTGAAGTTGCAGCAAAGGCTGTGGCTGGGACTGTAAGGGGGTTAAAATTAAAAACGGCTCCGATTTCCACATTTTAAGGGTTAACAGCTTGAAAATTGGGGTGCAATACTTTGAATGTATTAAGACACTGTGGTGAAAATTTGGTAAAGATTGGATAATTCCTTCATAGTTTTTCACATATTCAGTAATAAAGTGTGCCCTGTTTAACATTTAAAGAGACAGTAACGGTTTTGTTTTAAAACGGTTTTTGTGCTTTATTAACCAGTTTAAGCCTGTTTAACATGACTGTACCTTCAGATAGATCATGTTCTGTATGTATGGTAGCCAATGTGGTTCCCCCTTCAAATATAGTGTGATAATTGTGCCATTGCGTCCAAAGTAAGGACAGAGCTGTCACAAATTGTAAAGTTGCCCAGGATGATTCCTCAGATGAAGGAAGTAGACTGTAATACCTGGACTCTATTAAGAATTGGGAATTAGGTTCAAGTTCCACTCAGTCTCACAAAATAGCGGAATTAATAAAATAATCCCTGTTCTGCTCATAGACTGAGGGCCCAAAAGGGAATAGCAGCAATGTGTTGCAGAGATTGCAAACTGTCTCTTTAAATATTGGTGCTTTGAGCTGTAACCACTCCAAATAGCAAGGTATAACAAACACTCCCAGTGTAGCAAAGTTATCAACAGACAGGATAAAATGAATCAATCACACTCAATATTGCAGATTATTTGTATTCCAGTTAATATGGATATCAGAAACAATGGTGCAGTCTCTTTATAAACAGATGCAGCAAGTTCAGGATTAATTACAGGAATGTCTAGAGAATGCAGGCAATATATAAATCAAGTCTTGCAAGGCAAATGTGCAGAGTTTTAGAAAACAAGTTTAAAGTAATCTCACCCCAGGAGTTGCAGTTCGTTTGGCAGCTACAGTGTGATGAGAGACAGAGAGAGGTGCTGTGAAATCCGTTTCTGTGTAACAGCTTGCAGACTGAGTCAGGAAGTGCTGGAGAGCAGGAGGAGGTGCCAGTAAGGAAGGTAAAACTTACAATTCCAACAGGGTATCCAGGAATTTGCCTGTGAAAGGAGAGGTAAAGATTACCTTAACAGAAGCTCTTACTTCAGACTGTCAGGGCAGAGAGAGCTTAATGCTGCAGCAGTGGTTGTTTTCCAGGTTACAGCTGACAAAGGAGAGATGGTAAATTAAGTGGAGGCTTAGCTGAACTACTTAGACAGTAGTTAATGTGATCCAGGTAACAGAAGACAATACTAAGCAAAGAGAGGTTGGGGGAGGAGACTTTTATAGGGTTCAGATACAGGATTTAAAGGGATATACATGACAGAACCCCCCCTGCAAGGAGCCACTCTGGGGCTCAGGGTCTGGGACGATCGGGGTTCCTGCGGTGAAATAAATAAACCATTCGAGGAGCAGAGAGGTTGGAAGAAGGCTCCCAGGAATCCTCCTCATGAGAATAACCCTTCCAATGAATAAGATACTGCAGAGTGTCACCATGATATCTGGAATCCAAAATGGAATGAATTTCATACTCCGGTTCAATGGTATAAGTAGGTGTGAAAGCTGAACCAGTAACTGGAGGCTTGTCAGAAGTATAAGGTTTGAGAAGGGATACATGGAATGAAGGATGAGTTTCAGGCAAATCCAAAGTTACAGCATTAGGATTAATAATTTTAACAATGGAAAAAGGACCAATATAGAGGGCTCCGAGTTTTCTTGAAGGATACTTGAGTCTTAAATGTTTAGTGGAAAGCCAAACAAAATCACCCACCTGATAAGATGGAGAGACACACCTTCGTAGATCATAATAAACCTTTTGGTGGGCTTGAGCGGTCTTGAGATTGTCTTGAATCACGGTAAAATGTTGAGCTAGTTCATTCAACATGTCATTAACCAATGGGGAAGTACTCTCTTCTCTGGGATATAGATGAAATCGGGGATGAAAACCATAATTAGCGTAGAATGGGGACATCTTAGTTGATGAATTTAATGTATTGTTGAAAGCGAATTCAGCCGTGGGTAAAAGAGAAAACCAATTATCTTGTAGTTGAGTGCAATAGCACCTTAAATACTGTTCGAGAGTCTGATTTGTTCTCTCGGTCTGGCCGTTTGTCTGGGGATGATAGGAAGTGCTGAGCCGAGGTTGAATTTTTAGAATGTGGCAAAGCTGGGTCCAGAACTTGGAGGTAAATTGCGAACCCCTAAATTGCGAACCCCTATCTGAAGTGATGGTATCCGGAAGACCATGTAATCTGACAATATGTGTGAGAAAAAGTTGAGCAGTTTCTGAAGCAGTGGGTAGCGAATGTGATGGGAGAAAATGTGCCATCTTTGTAAATAAGTCCACTACAACCATTATACAACTATGGTTGTTTGACGGAGGTAATTCTACAATGAAATCCATTGCAATATCCTTCCATGGTTTATTTGGTATGGGTAGAGGCATGAGGAAACCATAAGGATGTGCTCTGTCATTTTTGACTTTGGCACAGGTATCACAGGACTTAATGAAGTTAGTAACATCAGAATTCATAGCAGGCCACCAGAAGTCTCGTCTAAGTAATTCAATTGTTTTATGTATACCAGGATGTCCAGATACAATTGAGTTATGTGTTGAATTGAGTATTTCAGTACGAAGTTGTAAAGGTACATATACCTTTCCTTGGTGATAATATAGGTCATCTTTACCTTTCTCAAGGATGCTAGTAGGCAGATCTTGATCTTGTTGTTGGGCTAGTCTTAACTGAGTTGAAGAATCGATACTTAAAGCAATGAACCTCTCTTGAGGTATTACGGTTGACTCGGGTACAGCAAAGGTGGGTCTTGGATCTTTCCTCGACAGAGAATCGGCCTTTCCGTTTTTACTTCCAGGACGGAATGTGATATTATAATCAAACCTGGAGAAGAACAAATTCCATCTAATCTGGCGTGCAGACAAGGTCTTATTAGTTTTTAGATACTCTAGGTTTTTGTGGTCCGTGTAAATTAGTATAGGATATTTGGTGCCCTCAAGTAGGTGTCTCCAAAATTCTAGTGAGCTCTTAATTGCCAAGAGCTCTTTCTCACCAATCGGATAGTTGACTTCAGAACTGGTCATAATTCTTGAGAAAAATCCAACTGGGTGAAGAGGATCTTTAGGAGACATACGTTGGGACAAAATAGCTCCCAAGGCATAATCTGACGCGTCCACTTCCAAGACATATTGTAATTGGGGATCAGGAAATTTAAGGATAGGTGCTGTAGTAAAAGCTTTCTTTAATTTATTAAATGCTGTATTAGCCTGTGATGTCCATAAAAATGGAGTATGGGAACCTGTGAGAGCAGTTAAGGGTTTAGCTATTAGAGAGAAATTTTTTATGAATTTTCTATAAAAGTTCGAAAATCCAATAAAACACTGTACATCTTTCTTAGTTTTGGGAATGGGCCATGATGCTATAGCCTCTACCTTTTTATTCTCCATCTGTATGCCCTGAGGAGATATATGGTATCCCAAGAAAGAGATAGTATCAGTATTAAAGATACATTTTTCTGGTTTGGCAAACAATGAGTTTTGTCTCAGTCGCTGCAACACAGTTCTAACATGTGATATGTGTTGGTCTAATGTTTTAGAGTAAATGAGTATGTCATCAAGGTACATAATCATATACACATCCAAAAGGTCACGAAACAAGTCATTGATGAAACTCTGAAATGTCGCTGGGGCATTACATAGCCCAAACGGCATGACCGTATACTCAAACAATCCATATCTTGTTCTAAACGCGGTCAGCCATTCATGTCCAGCTTTTACTCTTATTAAATTGTATGCCCCTCTTAGGTCAAGTTTTGTAAATATCGTAGCTGCCTGAAGTCGTTCTATTATTTCAGGTATGAGGGGTAGCGGGTATCTGTTTTTCTTGGTTCGTTTGTTCAGTTCCCTATAGTCAATTATAGGTCTTAAGGTGTCGTCTTTATTACGAACAAAAAACATACCTGCCCCAGCGGGTGACGTAGAGGGCCTAATAAAGCCCTTTCTTAGGTTATCATCAAGGTATTGTTTTAAATGTACTAGCTCTGGTTCTGACAGTGGATATATATGCCCATAAGGAATATCAGAACCTGGTAGGAGCTCTATTGGGCAGTCATATGATCTATGAGGTGGTAACCTCTCTGCTTCTACTTTATCAAATACATCTGAGTAGTCAGAATAACAGTCAGGAATAAGATGTTGTTCTGACGTGGTCTGAAGAATATGTGTGGATGTAAAACAAGTGTTAGTGCAATACTCAGAAACAAAGTTTACCTCTGAAGTATTCCACACAATATGTGGTTCGTGTGTTTGTAACCACCGTAAGCCTAGTACAATAGGAAAAAGAGGAGAGGCTATAACATCAAAGGTAACATGTTCCCTATGACCTGAAGTAGTGGTCATTAGAAGAGGTGTGGTATGGTGAGTGATTGGCCCAGATGAAATAAAAGAACCATCTATAACACGGATGGCAAGTGAATCACCTCTTTTTATTAATGGAATATCATACAACTCTGTGAAAGACTTATCTATTAAATTACCAAAAGTTCCAGAGTCAATAATTGCTTGGGTCTGTATTCTTTGGGTTTCCCACTGTAGAGTAACAGAGAGATTACAATGAGTATTAGAAAATGTGCTATTTGTACAGATAATGTTACTAGAATTTCTCTTACCCTTCTGTTTAAGAAGACTTGGGCATTCTTTGACAGAATGTGTCTTTGCTGCACAATATAAACATAAATTGTTTATCCTTCTTCTATTTTTCTCTTCAGCGGAAAGTGGTCCTTTAGTAAAGGCCACTTCCATTGGTTCATCCAAACGTAGAGTGGGGTTTGGATAAGCAGATGTGGAAGGCCTTTTCCAAGTATGTTCTGTGGGAGCTTTTTCATGTCTGCGCTCTCTTAGACGGCGATCAATAGTAACCACTTGGGTCATAAGGGCATCCAGAGTGGTTGGCATAGAACCCCGGGCTAGTTCATCCTTTATTAGATCTGATAACCCTTGGCGAAACTGGAAAAATAGAGCTGCCTCATTCCAGAGGGTGTCAGGTGCCCATCTTTTAAAATCTGAAATGTAATCTTCAGCAGGGCGTTTGTTCTGTTTTAGAGCTTTAAGGGCTATCTCAGCGGTGCTCTGTTTGTTCTTGTCTTCATAGAGAAAAGACATTTTATCAAAGAACAACTGAAGTGAATCCAACACTGGATCGTTGGTTTCGAAAAAATTAGTAGCCCAAGTTTTAGGTTCCCCTTTAAGATATGATATCACGGTAAGAACCTTGATACGATCAGTGGGATATGTTTTAGGTTTGAGTGAAAAATATAACAAACAGGAGTTTTTAAACTCCCTGAAAGAGTTCCTATCACCTGTGAACCTTTCAGGGGGACAAACCTGAGGTTCAGGCTGAGTCTCAGATACTGAAGGTCTTTTATCAATATGATCTCTGATTACAGTACGTAAATATTGATTCTCAGATTGGATCTCTCTTATCCCCTGTATTAAGAGATCCATATTCTGAGTGAGAGCATTCACCTTATTTGTAAGGTCTGCTATTTCCATTATAATTCCTTTTAAGGCTTAGTATTTTGTAATACCTGGACTCTATTAAGAATTGGGAATTAGGTTCAAGTTCCACTCAGTCTCACAAAATAGCGGAATTAATAAAATAATCCCTGTTCTGCTCATAGACTGAGGGCCCAAAAGGGAATAGCAGCAATGTGTTGCAGAGATTGCAAACTGTCTCTTTAAATATTGGTGCTTTGAGCTGTAACCACTCCAAATAGCAAGGTATAACAAACACTCCCAGTGTAGCAAAGTTATCAACAGACAGGATAAAATGAATCAATCACACTCAATATTGCAGATTATTTGTATTCCAGTTAATATGGATATCAGAAACAATGGTGCAGTCTCTTTATAAACAGATGCAGCAAGTTCAGGATTAATTACAGGAATGTCTAGAGAATGCAGGCAATATATAAATCAAGTCTTGCAAGGCAAATGTGCAGAGTTTTAGAAAACAAGTTTAAAGTAATCTCACCCCAGGAGTTGCAGTTCGTTTGGCAGCTACAGTGTGATGAGAGACAGAGAGAGGTGCTGTGAAATCCGTTTCTGTGTAACAGCTTGCAGACTGAGTCAGGAAGTGCTGGAGAGCAGGAGGAGGTGCCAGTAAGGAAGGTAAAACTTACAATTCCAACAGGGTATCCAGGAATTTGCCTGTGAAAGGAGAGGTAAAGATTACCTTAACAGAAGCTCTTACTTCAGACTGTCAGGGCAGAGAGAGCTTAATGCTGCAGCAGTGGTTGTTTTCCAGGTTACAGCTGACAAAGGAGAGATGGTAAATTAAGTGGAGGCTTAGCTGAACTACTTAGACAGTAGTTAATGTGATCCAGGTAACAGAAGACAATACTAAGCAAAGAGAGGTTGGGGGAGGAGACTTTTATAGGGTTCAGATACAGGATTTAAAGGGATATACATGACATAGACATAGTTCTACATAATCTCCTTCTGTGTCTATACCAGTTATGCCCGCGCAGGCGACCTCTAATACTTCTAGCGCGCCAATGCTTGTTACTATGCAGTAATTGACGGCAGTAATGGATAACTCCATAGCTAATATTTTATCCAAAATGCCAGCATTTCAGAGAAAGCGCGATTGCTCTGTTTTAAACACTGTAGAGCAGGAGGGCGCTGATGATAATTTTTCTGTCATACCCTCACACCAATCTGAAGTGGCAGTGAGGGAGGGTTTGTCAGATGGGGAAATTTCTGATACAGGAAGAATTTCTCAGCAGGCAGAACCTGATGTTGTGACATTTAAATTTAAATTAGAGCATCTCCGCGCATTACTTAAGGAGGTGCTATCTACTGGATGATTGTGACAATCTGGTTAACCCAGAAAAATTGTGCAAGATGGACAGTTCCTTGAGGTCCTGGTGCACCCTGATGCTTTTCCGATACCTAAACGGGTGGCGGACATAGTGAATAAGGAGTGGGAGAAACCAGGCATACCTTTTGTCCCTCCTCCTATATTTAAGAAATTGTTCCCTATGGTCGACCCCAGGAAGGACACATGGCAAACAGTCCCTAAGGTCGAGGGGGAGTTTTCTACTCTAGCCAAGCGCACGACCATTCCTATTGAGGACAATTGTGCTTTCAAAGATCCTATGGATAAAAAATTGGAGGGTTTGCTTAAAAAGATATTTGTACAGCAAGGTTACCTCCTTCAACCTATTTCGTGCATTATTCCTGTCACTACAGCGGCGTGGTTCTGGTTCGAGGAACTGGAAAAGTCGCTCAGTAGGGAGACTCCGTATGAGGAAGTCATGGACAGAATTTACGCACTTAAGTTAGCTAATTCCTTTATTTTAGACGCCGCTTTGCAGTTAGCGAGGTTAGCGGCAAAAAATTCAGGGTTTACAATTGTGGCGCGCAGAGCGCTCTGGCTAAAGTCTTGGTCGGCGGATGTATCTTCCAAGACAAAATTGCTTAATACCCCTTTCAAAGGTAAGACCCCTTTTGGGCCAGAATTGAAAGAGATTATTTCAGTCATCACTGGGGGAAAGGGCCATGTCCTCCCACAAGATAAACCTTTCAAGGCTAAGAATAAGTCCAATTTTCGTTCCTTTCGCAATTTCAGGAACGGACCGGCTTCCAACTCGGCAGCCTCTAGACAAGAGGGTAACGCTTCCCAGACTACACCAGCTTGGAAATCAATGCAAGGCTGGAACAAGGGTAAACAGGCCAAGAAACCTGCTGCTGCTACCAAGACAGCATGAAGAGGTAGCCCCCGATCCGGAACCGGATCTAGTAGGGGGCAGACTCTCTCTCTTTGCTCAGGCTTGGGCAAGAGATGTTCAGGATCCCTGGGCACTAGAAATAGTCTCTCAGGGTTATCTTCTAGAATTCAAGGAACTACCCCCCAAGGGGAAGGTTCCACATGTCTCACTTATCTTCAAACCAAGTAAAGAGACAGGCATTCTTGCATTGTGTAGAAGACCTGTTAAAGATGGGAGTGATACTCCCAGTTCCAACTGTGGAACAAGGTCAGGGGTTTTACTCAAATCTGTTTGTAGTTCCCAAAAAAAAGAGGGAACTTTCAGACCAATTCTGGATTTAAAAATTCTAAACAAATTTCTCAGAGTGCCATCGTTCAAAATGGAAACTATTCGAACGATTTTACCTACAATCCAGGAGGGTCAATTTATGACTACCGTGGATCTAAAGGATGCATATCTGCATATTCCTATCCACAAAGATCATCATCAGTTCCTAAGGTTCGCCTTTCTGGACAAACATTACCTATTGTGGCTCTCCCATTCGGACTAGCCACTGCTCCAAGGATTTTCACAAAGGTGCTCGGGTCCCTTCTAGCGGTTCTAAGACCCAGGGGCATTGCAGTGGCACCTTACTTGGACGACATCCTAATTCAAGCGTCGTCTCTTTCAAAGACAAAGGCTCACACAGACATTGTTCTAGCCTTTCTCAGATCTAACGGGTGGTAGGTGAACATAGAAAAAAGTTCCCCGTCTCCGTCAACAAGAGTCCCTTTCTTGGGAACAATAATAGATTCTTTAGAAATGAAGATTTTCCTGACAGATGTCAGAGAGTCAAAGCTTCTAAACGCTTGTCAAGTTCTTCACTCTGTTCTACGGCCGTCCATAGCTCAGTGCATGGAAGTAGTAGGGTTGATGGTTGCAGCAATGGACATAGTTCCTTTTGCGCGAATTCATCTAAGACCATTACAACTGTGCATGCTCAAACAGTGGAATGGGGACTATACAGACTTGTCTCCAGTGATTCAAGTAGATCAGAAGACCAGAGACTCACTCCGTTGGTGGCTGACTCAGGATCACCTGTCCCAGGGAATGAGCTTCCGCAGACCAGAGTGGGTCATTGTCACGACCGACGCCAGTCTATTAGGCTGGGGCGCGGTCTGGGATTCCCTGAAAGCTCAGGGTCTATGGTCTCGGGAAGAGTCTCTTCTCCCGATAAACATCCTGGAACTGAGAGCGATATTCAATGCTCTCCGGGCTTGGCCTCAACTAGCAAAGGCCAGATTCATAAGATTCCAATCAGACAACATGACGACTGTTGCTTACTTCAACCATCAGGGGGGAACAAGGAGTTCCCTGACGATGAGAGAGGTGACCAAGATCATCAAATGGGCGGAGGATCACTCCTACCACCTGTCTGCGATCCACATCCCAGGAGTGGAAAACTGGGAGGCGGATTATCTGAGTCGTCAGACCTTTCATCCGGGGGAGTGGGAACTCCACCCGGAGGTGTTTGCCCAGTTGACCCAATTATGGGGCATTCCAGACATGGATCTGATGGCGTCTCGTCAGAACTTCAAGGTTCCTTGCTACGGGTCCAGATCCAGGGATCCCAAGGCGACTCTAGTGGATGCATTAGTGGCGCCTTGGACTTTCAACCTAGCTTATGCGTTTCCACCGTTCCTTCTCATTCCCAGGCTGGTAGCCAGGATCAAACAGGAGAAGGCCTCTGTGATTTTGATAGCTCCTGCGTGGCCACGCAGGACTTGGTATGCAGACCTGGTGAATATGTCATCGGCTCCACCATGGAAGCTACCTTTGAGACAGGATCTTCTAGTACAAGGTCCATTCGAACATCCAAATCTAGTTTCTCTCCAGCTGACTGCTTGGAAATTGAACGCTTGATTTTGTCTAAGCGTGGGTTTTCGGATTCTGTGATAGATACTCTGGTACAAGCCAGAAAACCTGTGACTAGAAAGATTAACATAAAATATGGAAAAGATATATCTGTTGGTGTGAATCCAAGGGATTCTCATGGAGTAAGATTAAAATTCCTAGGATCCTTTCCTTTCTCCAAGAAGGTTTGGATAAGGGATTATCAGCGAGTTCTCTAAAAGGACAGATTTCTGCTTTATCTGTCTTGTTACACAAACGACTGGCAGCTGTGCCAGATGTTCAAGCTTTTGTTCAGGCTTTGGTCAGGATCAAGCCTGTTTACAGACCCTTGACTCCTCCCTGGAGTCTAAATTTGGTTCTTTCAGTTTTTCAAGTGGTTCCGTTTGAACCCTTACATTCCATAGATATCAAGTTGTTATCTTGGAAAGTTCTGTTTTTGGTTGCTATTCTTCTGCTAGAAGAGTTTCTGAATTATCTGCTCTGCAGTGTAATCCGCCCTATCTGGTGTTCCATTCAGATAAGGTTGTTTTGCGTACTAAACCTGGTTTCCTTCCAAAGGTTGTTTCCAACAAGAATATTAACCAGGAAATAGTTGTGCCTTCTTTGTGTCCGAATCCAGTTTTCAAAGAAGGAACGCTTGTTACACAATTTAGATGTAGTCCGTGCTTTAAGGTTCTATTTAGAAGCAACAAAGGATTTCAGACAAACGTCTTCTCTGTTTGTAGTTTATTCTGGCAAGAGGAGAGGTCAAAAAAGCTACTGCTACCTCTCTTTCCTTTTGGCTGAAAAGCATCATACGATTGGCTTACGAGACTGCCGGACGGCAGCCTCCTGAACGAATTACAGCTCACTCTACTAGGGCTGTGGCTTCCACATGGGCCTTCAAGAACGAGGCTTCTGTTGATCAGATATGTAAGGCAGCGACCTGGTCTTCTCTGCACACTTTGTCCAAATTCTACAAATTTGATACTTTTGCTTCTTCGGAGGCTATTTTTGGGAGAAAGGTTTTGCAAGCCGTGGTGCCTTCTGTTTAGGTAACCTGATTTGCTCCCTCCCTTCATCCGTGTCCTAAAGCTTTGGTATTGGTTCCCACAAGTAATGGATGACACCGTGGACCGGACACACCAATGTTGGAGAAAACAGAATTTATGCTTACCTGATAAATTACTTTCTCCAACGGTGTGTCCGGTCCACGGCCCACCCTGGTTTTTTAATCAGGTTTGAAGAATTTTTTTCTCTATACACTACAGTCACCACGGCACACTATAGTTTCTCCTTTTTTTCTCCTAACCGTCGGTCGAATGACTGGGGGGGGCGGAGCCTGGGAGGGACTATATGGACAGCTCTTGCTGTGTGCTCTCCTTGCCTTTCCCTGTGGGGGAGGAGAATATCCCACAAGTAATGGATGACACCGTGGACTGGACACACCGTTGGAGAAAGTAATTTATCAGGTAAGCATAAATTCTGTTTTTGCTCAATATGTGCCTTTCACAGAGAAGAACTTTCCTGTAGCATATCAGTCTGATCCTGACTTAACAGTGCAGTCCAGCCCCGAAATACCAGGCAATCCCTCTCTGAACGAGAGAAACGGCAAAACCCCAGATGTACGTTTCGGCCTATTGTGGCCCTTGTCAGTGAGGTGCAGCCATATCCCTCTAGGCACACTGAGCAACAGGTCCACGTCTGGATTCCCGCATCACACTTAGGGAGACTTCCCTAAGTGTCATAATTTCCATAAATAAAAAGAGAGAAGCGCTCAACTTGGGAACGAACAATAGCATAATAGCTTATTCAATGTCTAGTTAGCACCTTAGAAGCAGCCTCTTTTAGTCTCCCTAAGTGTGATGCGGGAATACAGACGTTTTGATGTTTCGTTCAGAGAGATTGATTGCCTGGCATTTCGGGGCTGGACTGCACTGTTAAGTCAGGATCAGACTGATATACTACAGGAAAGTTCTTCTCTGTGAAAGGCACATATTGAGCAAAAAGAGGCTGCTTCTAGGGTGGTAACTAGCCATAGAACAAGCTATTTTTAGTTCCCAGGTTGAGCTCTTCTCTCTTTTTATTTATGCAAATTATGACACTGATAGGAGCAGGTGGACAGAGATTGTCGCAATTCAACCCGATCAAGTTGATTGACACCCCCCTGCTGGTGGCCGCAAATCTGCAGGGGGCGGCATTGCACCAGCAGTTCACAAGAGCTGCTGGTGCAATGCTGAATATGGAGAGCGTATTGCTCTCCGCATTCAGCAAGGTCTGTCGGACCTGATCTGCACTGTCGGATCAGGTCCGACCGACCATTGTTAAATAGGCACCATGGAATGTGCATTTGGGTCCTTTGTGAGGGTCCAAATGCGCAAGTAAGGTGGCTGCTCGTGCTGTAAGGATATTTTCTTAGCCTGATTGATTTTAGTGAAAGATCCCCACACTAAGATCTGAATTTGCACAGATCTTAGTGTGTTGCGTTTTACAAGAAGAAATCCGGCGTTAAAAGAGCCGATTGCCGTGAGCAGCCGCCTTCTTCAGCATGCAGTAGTTAACGAAACTGCCAAATGCACATACTTTTTAGAACACTTGGATGACTTTTATATAGGGATGGATTACCCTGTAATGAAAAGAAGCAGTTGTGTTGGGGGAGAGAATGGTAGCATAATTAAAGGATCTTAAAATAGTTAGGAGGGAGGATAGATCATTTAAACATTAAAAATAGACCATTTCAGCAGTAGGAGGAACTGGACTTTTGGAGGAAGAAAGGGCCATTTTAGAAAATGTTACATTACATAATTTGGATGCCAAACGCATAATGGTGGTAGAAAGAACAGTACCATTATTATTATCATCAGGTATTTGTAGAGCGCTAACAGGTTTCGCAGCGCTATGAACATAGGTGGTATATGAAAACAATTACAGGGATCAAATGGGTAGAGGGTCCTGCCGAGAGTTGCACTGTTGTAGTCGGCTCTTATGAAGGTGGACTACAAACAGCTGGGCTCATAGGCTTACATCCTATGGGGTTTAAGGGGATAGCAGTGGAGATAGGAAAGTTAGTGTAGGTTGTATGCGTCCCTGAATAGTAGAGTCTTCAGGGAGAACTTGAAACTTTTAAAACTAGGGGAGAGTTGTGGAGCGAGGTAGAGAGTTCCATAAGATGGGAGCTAGTCTGGAGAAATCTTGTAAACAGGAATGTGAGGAGGTAACAAGAGAGGAGGAGAGTAGGAGATCATGAGCGGAGCGAAGGGGTCAGGAGGGAGAGTATCTGGAGACAAGGTCTGAGATGTAGAGGGGAGCAATGCAATTGAGAGTGAGAATTTTGTGTTTAATCCTGGAGGCAAGAGGAAGCCAGTGAAGGGATTGGCAGAGAGGTGCGACAGATGAAGAGCGACGTGTAGGGAAGATGAGCCTGGCAGAGGCATTCATTATGGATTGTAAAGGAGCTAGGGAGACCAGAGACGATGGAGTTGCAGTAGTCGAGGCAGGAAAGGATGAGAGATTGGATTAAAATCTTAGTTGTGTCTTGTGTAAGGAAATGTCTGATTTTAGCTATGCTTTTAAGGTGGAAGCGGCAGGCTTTAGCCAAGGACTGAATGTGAGGAGTGAAAGAAAGATCTGAGTCAAGTGTGACCCCAAGACATTGGGCATGGGAGGTTGGGGTAATGATGGAGTTATCAACAGTTATAGAGACATGGGGTGTGGAGATTTTGGAAGAAGGGGGGAAAATAAGGAACTCAGTTTTTGGAGAGATTTAGCTTGAGGTAGTGAGAGGACATCCAAGATGAGATATGAGAGAGACAGTTAGTGACAGGGGATAGCAAGGAAGGAGATAGTTCTGGTGCAGAGAGGTATATTTGGGTATCGTCGGCATACAGATGATAGTGAAACCCATGGGACTTTATTAAGGAACCTAATGAGGAAGTGTAGATTGAGAAAAGAAGGGGACCGAGGACAGAGCCTTGCGTACCCCAACAGAAAAGGTAACGGGGCAGAGGATGCCCCAGAGAAGGCTACACTAAAGGTACGGTTAGACAGATAGGAAGAGAACCAAGAGAGAGTGGTGTCGCAGATGCCGAAGGATTGGAGGGTATGAAGCAAAAGAGGGAGGTCAACAGTATCAAAGGCTGCAGACAGATCAAGGAGGATAAGTAGAGAGAAGTGGCCTTGGGATTTTGCTGTAAGTAGGTCATTGGTAACCTTATCAATTGCTGTCTCTGTTGAGTGAAGGGGGCGAAATCCAGATTGCAGTGGATCAAGGAGGGAGTTTAATTTAAGGAAATGGGATAGAAGTGCATATACTAGTTTTTCAAGAAGCTTAGAGGCAAGAGGGAGTAGGGAAATAGGGCGGTAGTTGGATGGGGAGGTTGGATCGAGAGAAGTTTTTTTGAGGATAGGTCTGACTAATGCATGTTTAAGAGATGTGGGAACTATACCAGTGCTGAGGGAGATGTTAAAGATGTGTGTGAGTATAGGGGTAAGGGTAGAAGAGAAGGAGGGGAGTAGTTGTGAGGGGATGAGGTTGAGGGGACAGGTAGTGAGGTGAGAGGATAGTATAAGGGCAGAAACGTCTTCCTCTGTAACAGGGGCAAAAGAGCTAAATGTATGGCTTTGTGGGTTTTGGATGATTGTGAGCTTTTGAGGGGGTGGGAGACCGGTAGTGTGTTGAGAGCTGATTTCATTTCTGATGGAGTCGATTTTGTTGTTGAAGTAGCTTGCAAAATCTTGAGCTGAGAGAAAAGTTGTGGTGGGCGGTGGGCGGAGAAGAGTATTGAATGTGGAGAACAGACGTTTTGGGTTTGAAGAAAGAGTAGAGATAAGAGTGGAGAAGTAATGTTGCTTATATAGATTAAGGGAAGAATAGTAAGAGTTCAAGATAAATTTATAGTGAAGAAAGTCAGCAGAACTCTGAGATTTCCTCCATTGTCGCTCAGCAGTACGGGAACATCTACGTAGGTACCGTGTCAGAGAAGTATGCCAGGGCTGAGGATGAGTGTATTTTTTCTGAGCTATGGTAGGTGGGGCCAGATTATCAAGGACCGATGTAAGGGTGGAGTTATAGTGGCAGATAGATTCATCAGGACAGGAAAAAGAGGGGATAGAAGAGGTTCAAGAGAGCTAGCGAGCTGTTGCTGATCTAGTGACTTGATACTTCTGTGAAGTTTAGTCTGAGGGGTAGAAGGGGGGAGAGTTGTAGGGAGGGAGGTGATGTTAAAAGTGAGGAGGTGGTGGTCAGAAAGAGGAAAAGGTGAGTTTGTGAAGTTTGAGATAGTGCATCGATAGCTGAAAATCAGATCAAGGGAGTGACCATCTTTGTGAGTGGGTGAGTCAGTCCATTGTGACAGGCCAAAAGAGGAAGTGAGTTGCAGAAGTTGTTTTGCAGAGGAGGCAGTGGGATTATCAACAGGGAGGTTGAAGTCACCGAGAATGAGGGAAGGGGTATCCGAGGAAAGGAAGTAAGGTAGCCAGGCAGCAAAGTGATCTAGAAATAGAGCTGCGGAGCCAGGGGGCGGTATATGACTGCAACGCATAAAGAGAGGGGAGAGAATAAGCGAATCATGTGTGTTTCGAATGAAGACAATGTGAGGGAATAGAAGGGCTGTATTTGTTGAAAGGTCCAACGAGAGGAAAGTAAAATACCAACACCACCTCCTTGTCTATTGTCAGACCTAGGAGTGTGGCTGAAGTGGAGACCCCCATGTGACAGTGCAGCAGATGAAGCTTTGTCAGAAGGAGAGAGCCAGGTTTCTGTGAGAGCTAGAAGATTGAGAGTGTGGGAGATAAAGAGGTCATGGATAGAAGTGAGCTTGTTGCAAAAAGAGCGAGAGTTCCAAAGTGTGCAAGTGAAGGGGGTAGTGGCTTTAGATGCAAGAGGAATGAGATTAGGGTTACCAGAGTTTTGTTTTTGAAGTCTATTGAAAGGTACACATGGGTGTGCAGGGCAAGCAAAATGTGGGGGACCAGGATTAGGGGAGATGTCGCCAGCAGCTAGTATGAGCAAGTGGGAGAGTGACATGAGATGAGATGCAGATTTGCAGTAGTGAGACTGTTTTTGTGATGCATTGCAAGTGGGAGAGAGTCGTTAGGAATGTGTGAAGTTCATGAATTCAAAAGTAAGGTGAGGTTAAGAGAGATGGTCTAATGAGCAGTGCAGGTGGTGAGGGGTAAGGAGTAATTGAGTAAAGTAGTTTGTTAAACAGACAAAAGGAATATGAAGATATTTAGCATTTTTACAAACTAGTCAGATAGTGTATAAAACTCAGTATTAAAACAGAACTTGCCTTATCCCTTGTTGAATTCTTGTATAATTTGTTGTGCCTCACTTATAAATGTTCACTTAAAGGAACACTGAACCCAAATTTTTTCATTTGTAATTCAGAAAGAGCATGCAATTTTAAGCAACTTTCTAATTTACTCCTATTATCAATTTTTCTTCGTTCTCTTGCTATCATTATTTGAAAAAGAAGGCATCTAAGCTTTTTTTTGGTTTCCGTACTCTGGACAGCACTTTTTTTATTGATGGATGAATTTATCCACCAATCAGCAAGGACAACCCAGGTTGTTTACCAAAAATGGGCCGGCATCTAAACTTACATTCTTGCATTTCAAATAAAGATACCAAGAGAACTAAGAAAATTTGATAATAGGAGTAAATTCGAAATTTGATTAAAATTTCATGCTCAATCTAAATCACAAAATTAAATACAGCAGAGTAAATACATAAATTATTACACAGACTACAGGCAAATGCAGACTTGTAGTACAAATGACATAAAAACAGGGCAATTGGCAGGATTTGAATGCAGGGACCCAATTCCATTAAAAGTGTGATTGCAAATGCAAGAAGCCATGTGGGTAAAATGGGAGAACGTGAATAAGAAATATGATATTAGCATAACTAACCCCTGGGGGGATGACGCATGGCTGCAACATACTATAATTATGAGGGATAGAAGTAGTTAATAGAGAAGGAGATCAATAATGTGTATTTTAAGCCAGAGCAGACCTACAGTAAACTATTGTGTCCAGGAGGTAACACTATAGGTCAGAGGAAAGTAGATTTAATCTCCAGCAACCAAAGTTACACACTGTCCCTCCTAATGAAAAAGCATATCACAAGCACTCTTGCTGATTATTATCAAATCATATTAGAAGTAAATTACCTCCACCCACCCCAGAAAGACCTTTGCAATCAGGCCAATGTCTTTACCTAAATGCCTCTCAGTCTTCTTTCTAAAATTCATATAAAACACTTCTTTATACGGAATGTATAAAAACCTTAAAGGGACAGAGTGGTCAAAATTAAAATGTGCATGAAAAAAATGCTTCTAGTAAAAGTTGTTTTTCAGCAGCATACATGTTGTGAGGGCCTGTGCACCAGTATTCAAGCTCAGAGAGCAGGCAATGGTGTGTATTGTGCCAGTAAAGGCTTAGTTTGTGTCATACAAGCTACTATTGACTCTCTGAAGAGGTGTGGTGTTTGAATACTAGTGCAGGGCCCTCACAGCATATGTGCATATCAGACTGAAAGTAATACATTTAACTAGAAGCATTTTTGCTAATATTAAAATAAAATGCAAATTTTTAATATTTTTATTTTTCTGTCCCAATAAACATTTTTAGGCTCATGTAAGATTACTTAAAGGGATATGGAAGTCAAAAGTATAAAGCTCCAGAATATTTTTTCAGATTCTTTGCACAATACATGAAGCATTCCTACCAATCAGAAATCTGCACCAATTGTTTACATGTAATGATGATCTTTGTGCTGAAAATAGGCAAAAGCAGCTGCTTCTCAGTAGTATTTGTTTATCTTGCCTCCCTTGATTGTGGCCAATTATGAATAGCTATAAAGGAGGTTGTGCACTGCTGTGAGCAATCAATAAGTGGTATGAAGCTGGTTAAGGCAGTTTGCAGCATTTTGCAGCATACTTAGGTTACTGAATTTGACTTCCAGCATCATTAGGGAGCATGGTACAAGCACACTTTTTACACTGAAAGCAAGATATTTTCCAGAAAATAAATAAATAGATAAATAAATAACTGGGAATTAATTTGTGACCCATTTCATTTTTGCTTTTTCTCTTTCTTAAAGTATGTCTACAGGTATCCACTAGATGGTGCTACATTCCATGAAATTTAAAGAAAGACTCATACTGTTACTATCACATCCACTATTTTAAAGTAATGGTAAATCCAAGTGTATAACAAATGCTAGGATTTACCATTACTAAAAATAAACATTAATTTTGGTCATTGTTTCCTAAAAAACAATGTTAAACTTACCCTATCTGTAAGGCAAGTATATTGCTAACTCAGCGCCTACAGCTGCCCACGGCACAGCGCTTTCTCCAATGAGGTGACATTTCCACCTCTAGACCAATAGCCATGCTAGGATGTCAGTTGTCATTTTTCAAGTTGTCATTTATAAACATGCACTTAACAGTTATATATTTAGATTCAATCCGTCTGCCCAAAACAGCACAAATGTAATGTAACCAAAATTTCTATTTCCTAGAGGTGTGATTTAACTAATTTAGACAAAGTAAGCAAACTTGCACCCCTGTACAAACTCCCTCAGCATATTAAAAGTAATTTAAAAAAATATTTTACCAATAATCATCCACTGTAAATGTTCATGAAAATTGAGACTTTTCTTATACTCTACCTTTTCTCTGATTAGAAACCTGCAATTTATCAAAAGACCAGTTGCCTTCCATTAACCTGCCCTCTGTATCATGTGGCATTTGTCAGCGAATCCCAGACATACAGTATATATACGTATACACTGTGAACTCTGGACATGCTCAGTAGCAGCTTATGCCTCAGAAAGTGTGCATATAATAAGAATGTATATGAAAAGAATGTGCACAGTTTGATAATGGAAGTTGGAAAAGTTAAAAATAATTGTAACGTTGTTTTTTAAATTCTCAATCATAAAAGTTCATTTTTTACTTTAAAGGGTAATTCTGGTCAAAATTTAAATGCACATAAATGAATTACATCTTTGCATAGAAACATATTTGCAATATACATGTATAGGGAAAATGCTTCTAGTAAAAGTTACACTGTTTTAGGCCCTGATATTCAAAACCTCTCTGCTCAGGTGAGATATTTTAAAATGATCTTCCAGCACTGCGAGATCCCTAGTGAAATATTCAAAAGGCAGAATTTGCTTTGCTTCTCCAAGAGGCGTTTCTATACGTGAAGGAGAGACAAGCCCAGTGCAATATAGCACTGAATAACATGACAACTCTGCTGTATTTACACTTTGTGCTTTCTATTTTATATACATTTACACTTCAGATTAAATTTTATTACATTTAAACTTTGCACTTTCTATTTTGTATTTTAATTTGTATACAGCAGTGTATTTAGAATTGTGATTTTTTTTTTTTCAAATTCTGATTATGCCTTCACAGTTTCTTTGTAACTTTAACAAATTAGGCACATACTGTGTGTGTGTATATGGGTGTGTGTGTGTGTGTATATATATATATATATATATATATATATATATATATATATATATATATATATATGTGTGTACTTTGAATGTCTTTTATTTAAATTAAAATTGCCAGCTTCAGTGTCAGTTTCCCAAAGAGCTTCATTACTTTCTATGGGCCAGATAATCAAACATTCTCTAGTTTAGATAGAGAGAATATAGTGCTGACTTCACAGGGGCAGAACTCACTGAATTATCTAAGAAAAGGGGAGGAATCTGGAAATCCCAGAGAGATGAGATATGCCTTCCATAGAAAGCAATGAATCTCTCTGATAGAATATTTCACATGGTAGAGAGAAAGTAACTGGAGAACCCCTAGGACTGATATAAAGGCTAAGTTAGCATTAATTCCAAATTAAACTGAAATGTTTTCACTACACTATAACTTGCTTGTATCTATATTCTAGTATATATTACTTTTCTGTTAGTTAAAATAAGTGTATTTGTGAATTTTGAGCAAACTTCACCTGCATACAGCAGGCCAGACAATTCAGTGAGACCAGCTTGTTTAAAATGCTTAGGACATTTCACAAGACTTGTGAGAGGGCTTAAGACAAACCCTGGGAATTGCATTGTCCCCCCACTTTCTGAATCTGTCAGTTTACAAATGGAGAAAATAAGTGCTGGAAAGTTCCACCCTTTTTCTTTTGAAAATTCAGCGAGTTCAGCCTTTGTGAAGTCTGAATAACAATTTCTCTCCAAACTGGAGAACTTTTGAATATCATGGCCTTAGTGTTAACATGTTTCTCTGCATGTGCATGTAAAGCATAGCTAGATACTCTTAGTGCACCAGCATTTTATATACTGCAGCTGCTCACAGCAGCAGTGGGGCTTGTATCATGTCAGCAATTAACAAATTGAGTCATTACCAGATTGTACAAGCACCTTAGGCTCTCTGAGCAAGTGCTGTGTTTAAAATGCTGCTGCACACCTAAATACACATTTGAAACAGCTATAGCTTTTATTAGAAGCACATCTACAAAAATGCTTCTATTCAAAACTTAAATGCATCAACATGGATTCCAATTTAGTCTGGAATGTCTTTTTATGGATCTTTCAATCAGAGAAACAATGATCTTTATGTCTTTAAACCAAAAACACAGTCTTTGTCAGGCGAACATTATTACATAACACCCATGAGGGGGCTTATGGTATAGTTCTATGGTGAGCATGTGGTAAAATCATATTTAAAGTAACCAGAACCCCAAAATAAGACAAATGCTGTCAGGTGTTTCTCATTGTTTGGCCATTGGAACAGATACAGGACCACTCATTTGAAAGAAAAGGCTTCTAACTTATTTTGTGGGGGACAATAGAGGAGTTTCCTGAACCACACAGTGTTTATGTTTGATGAAAAAAAAGAAAATATTACATTATTATATCATCTTATTAAATTCTGAGGAGGTGGGATAGTTTGATATCATAATTTCCACATAATTTAATGTGTGATTGGGAACTTTGCTGTTTCCTTTACTAGTATTTTTTAATACAGGGGCACTGTGTGTGCAGTAAGGATGTTTTATAGGCTGTGATATTAAGGGCATTTATTGAATGTGCATTTACAATAACGGAGCAAAATTTCTAGTGAGAATGAAGGTACTGTGTGTGTAGTGACAACGAGGGGGTACTGTGTGTGTGCAGTGTTAATGAGGGTACTGTGTGTGTGCAGTGACAATGAGGGTACTATGTGTGCAGTGATAATGAGGGTACTGTGTGTGTCGTGACAAGAAGGGTACTGTGTGTGTGCAGTGTTAATGAGGGTACTGTGTGTGTGCAGTGACAATGGGAATACTGTGTGTGCAGTGACAATAAGGGTATTGTGTGTGTGCAGTGTAAATGAGGGTACTGTGTGTGTAGGGTTGCCACCCGTCCCTTAAAATACAGAACACTTATAAGTTACACATGCTGCAGGATGTGCAGGGAGGAGTATGAATAGTGCTGTCCAGAAACACAATACATGTTCCACCCTGCAGCATGTGTAACTCATAAGTGTCCAGGAAAACATGGCTGAGGTGGCAACCCTATGTGTGTGTGTAGTGACAACAAGGGTACTGTGTGTGTCGTGACAAGAAGGGTACTGTGTGTGTGCAGTGTTAATGAGGGTACTGTGTGTGTGCAGTGACAATGAGGGTACTATGTGTGCAGTGATAATGAGGGTACTGTGTGTGTCGTGACAAGAAGGGTACTGTGTGTGTGCAGTGTTAATGAGGGTACTGTGTGTGTGCAGTGACAATGGGAATACTGTGTGTGCAGTGACAATAAGGGTATTGTGTGTGTGCAGTGACAATGGGGATACTGTGTGTGCAGTGACAATGGGGATACTGTGTGTGCAGTGACAATAAGGGTACTGTGTGTGTGCAGTGACAATAAGGGTACTGTGTGTGTGCAGTGACAATGGGGATACTGTGTGTGCAGTGACAATAAGGGTACTGTGTGTGTGCAGTGACAATAAGGGTACTGTGTGTGTGTAGTGACAATGGGGATACTGTGTGTGCAGTGACAATAAGGGTACTGTGTGTGTGCAGTGACAATGGGGATACTGTGTGTGCAGTGACAATAAGGGTACTGTGTGTTTGCAGTGACAATAAGGGTACTGTGTGTGTGTAGTGACAATGGGGATACTGTGTGTGCAGTGACAATAAGGGTACTGTGTGCAGCATGTGTAACTCATAAGTGTCCAGGAAAACATGGCTGAGGTGGCAACCCTATGTGTGTGTGTAGTGACAACAAGGGTACTGTGTGTGTCGTGACAAGAAGGGTACTGTGTGTGTGCAGTGTTAATGAGGGTACTGTGTGTGTGCAGTGACAATGAGGGTACTATGTGTGCAGTGATAATGAGGGTACTGTGTGTGTCGTGACAAGAAGGGTACTGTGTGTGTGCAGTGTTAATGAGGGTACTGTGTGTGTGCAGTGACAATGGGAATACTGTGTGTGCAGTGACAATAAGGGTATTGTGTGTGTGCAGTGACAATGGGGATACTGTGTGTGCAGTGACAATGGGGATACTGTGTGTGCAGTGACAATAAGGGTACTGTGTGTGTGCAGTGACAATAAGGGTACTGTGTGTGCAGTGACAATAAGGGTACTGTGTGTGTGCAGTAACAATAAGGGTACTGTGTGTGTGTAGTGACAATGGGGATACTGTGTGTGCAGTGACAATAAGGGTACTGTGTGTGTGCAGTGACAATGGGGATACTGTGTGTGCAGTGACAATAAGGGTACTGTGTGCGTGCAGTGACTATGGGGATACTGTGTGTGCAGTGACAATAAGGGTACTGTGTGTGTGCAGTGACAATGGGGATACTGTGTGTGCAGTGACAATAAGGGTTCTGTGTGTGTGTAGTGACAATGGGGGTACTGTGTGTGCAGTGACAATGGGGATACTGTGTGTGCAGTGTTAATGAGGGTACTGTGTGTGTGCAGTGACAATGGGAATACTGTGTGTGCAGTGACAATAAGGGTATTGTGTGTGTGCAGTGACAATGGGGATACTGTGTGTGCAGTGACAATGGGGATACTGTGTGTGCAGTGTTAATGAGGGTACTGTGTGTGTGCAGTGACAATGGGAATACTGTGTGTGCAGTGACAATAAGGGTATTGTGTGTGTGCAGTGACAATGGGGATACTGTGTGTGCAGTGACAATAAGGGTACTGTGTGTGTGCAGTGACAATGGGGATACTGTGTGTGCAGTGACAATAAGGGTACTGTGTGTGTGCAGTGACAATAAGGGTACTGTGTGTGTGTAGTGACAATGGGGATACTGTGTGTGCAGTGACAATAAGGGTACTGTGTGTGTGCAGTGACAATGGGGATACTGTGTGTGCAGTGACAATAAGGGTACTGTGTGTGTGCAGTGACAATAAGGGTACTGTGTGTGTGTAGTGACAATGGGGATACTGTGTGTGCAGTGACAATAAGGGTACTGTGTGTGTGCAGTGACAATGGGGATACTGTGTGTGCAGTGACAATAAGGGTACTGTGTGCGTGCAGTGACAATGGGGATACTGTGTGTGCAGTGACAATAAGGGTACTGTGTGTGCAGTGACAATGGGGATACTGTGTGTGCAGTGTTAATGAGGGTACTGTGTGTGTGCAGTGACAATGGGAATACTGTGTGTGCAGTGACAATAAGGGTATTGTGTGTGTGCAGTGACAATGGGGATACTGTGTGTGCAGTGACAATAAGGGTACTGTGTGTGTGCAGTGACAATGGGGATACTGTGTGTGCAGTGACAATAAGGGTACTGTGTGTGTGCAGTGACAATAAGGGTACTGTGTGTAGTGACAATGGGGATACTGTGTGTGCAGTGACAATAAGGGTACTGTGTGTGTGCAGTGACAATGGGGATACTGTGTGTGCAGTGACAATAAGGGTACTGTGTGTGTGCAGTGACAATAAGGGTACTGTGTGTGTGTAGTGACAATGGGGATACTGTGTGTGCAGTGACAATAAGGGTACTGTGTGTGTGCAGTGACAATGGGGATACTGTGTGTGCAGTGACAATAAGGGTACTGTGTGCGTGCAGTGACTATGGGGATACTGTGTGTGCAGTGACAATAAGGGTACTGTGTGTGTGCAGTGACAATGGGGATACTGTGTGTGCAGTGACAATAAGGGTACTGTGTGTGTGCAGTGACAATAAGGGTACTGTGTGTGTGTAGTGACAATGGGGGTACTGTGTGTGCAGTGACAATAAGGGTACTGTGTGTCTGCAGTGACAATGGGGATACTGTTTGTGCAGTGACAATAAGGGGATACTGTGTGTGCAGTGACAATAAGGGTACTGTGTGTGTGTGCAGTGACAATTGGGGTACTGTGTGTGCAGTGACAATAAGGGTACTGTGTGTGTGCAGTCACAATGGGGGTACTATGTGTGTGCAGTGACAATGGGGGTACTGTGTGTGTGCAGTGACAATGGGGGTACTGTGTGTGCAGTGACAATGTGGGTACTGTATGTGCAGTGTTAATGAGGGTACTGTGTGTGCAGTGACAATGGGGATACTGTGTGTGCAGTGACAATGGGGATACTGTGTGTGTGCAGTGACAATGGGGGTACTGTGTGTGTGCAGTGACAATGGGGGTACTGTGTGTGCAGTGACAATGGGGGTACTGTATGTGCAGTGTTAATGAGGGTACTGTGTGTGCAGTGACAATGGGGATACTGTGTGTGCAGTGACAATGGGGATACTGTGTGTGCAGTGGCAATAAGGGTACTGTGTGTGTGCAGTGACAATGGGGATACTGTGTGTGCAGTGACAATAAGGGTACTGTGTGTGTGCAGTGACAATGGGGGTATTGTGTGTGCAGTGACAATAAGGGTACTGTGTGTGTGCAGTGACAATGAGGGTACTATGTGTGCAGTGATAATGAGGGTACTGTGTGTGTCGTGACAAGAAGGGTACTGTGTGTGTGCAGTGTTAATGAGGGTACTGTGTGTGTGCAGTGACAATGTGGATACTGTGTGTGCAGTGACAATAAGGGTATTGTGTGTGTGCAGTGACAATGGGGATACTGTGTGTGCAGTGACAATAAGGGTACTGTGTGTGTGCAGTGACAATGGAGATACTGTGTGTGCAGTGACAATAAGGGTACTGTGTGTGTGCAGTGACAATGGGGGTATTGTGTGTGCAGTGAAAAGGAGGGTACTGTATGTGTAGTGACAACAAGGGTACTGTGTGTGTGCAGTGTTAATGAGGGTACTGTGTGTGTGCAGTGACAATGAGGATACTATGTGTGCAGTGATAATGAGGGTACTGTGTGTGTCGTGACAAGAAGGGTACTGTGTGTGTGCAGTGTTAATGAGGGTACTGTGTGTGTGCAGTGACAATGGGGATACTGTGTGTGTGCAGTGACAATAAGGGTATTGTGTGTGTGCAGTGACAATGGGGATACTGTGTGTGCAGTGACAATAAGGGTACTGTGTGTGTGTGCAGTGACAATAAGGGTACTGTGTGTGTAGTGACAATGGGGATACTGTGTGTGCAGGGACAATAAGGGTACTGTGTGTGTGCAGTGACAATGGGGAAACTGTGTGTGCAGTGACAATAAGGGTACTGTGTGTGTGCAGTGACAATGGGGATACTGTGTGTGCAGTGACAATAAGGGTACTGTGTGTGTGTAGTGACAATGGGGGTACTGTGTGTGCAGTGACAATGGGGATACTGTGTGTGCAGTGTTAATGAGGGTACTGTGTGTGTAGTGACAATGGGGATACTGTGTGTGCAGTGACAATAAGGGTACTGTGTGTGTGCAGTGACAATGGGGGTATTGTGTGTGTGCAGTGATAAGGAGGGCACTGTGTGTGTCGTGACAAGAAGGGTACTGTGTGTGTGCAGTGTTAATGAGGGTACTGTGTGTGTGCAGTGACAATGGGGATACTGTGTGTGCAGTGACAATAAGGGTACTGTGTGTGTGCAGTGACAATGGGGATACTGTGTGTGCAGTGACAATAAGGGTACTGTGTGTGTGCAGTGACAATGGGGATATTGTGTGTGCAGTGACAATAAGGGTACTGTGTGTGTGCAGTGACAATAAGGGTACTGTGTGTGTGCAGTGACAATGGGGATACTGTGTGTGCAGTGACAATAAGGGTACTGTGTGTGTAGTGACAATGGGGATACTGTGTGTGCAGTGACAATAAGGGGGGTACTGTGTGTGTGTAGTGACAATGGGGGTACTGTGTGTGCAGTGACAATAAGGGTACTGTGTGTGTGCAGTGACAATGGGGGTACTGTGTGTGTGCAGTGACAATGGGGGTACTGTGTGTGCAGTGACAATGGGGATACTGTGTGTGCAGTGTTTATGAGGGTACTGTGTGTGCAGTGACAATGGGGATACTGTGTGTGCAGTGACAATAAGTGTACTGTGTGTGTGTAGTGACAATGGGGGTACTGTGTGTGCAGTGATAAGGAGGGTACTGTGTGTGTCGTGACAAGAAGGGTACTGTGTGTGTGCAGTGTTAATGAGGGTACTGTGTGTGTGCAGTGACAATGGGGATACTGTGTGTGCAGTGACAATAAGGGTACTGTGTGTGTGCAGTGACAATGGGGATACTGTGTGTGCAGTGACAATAAGGGTACTGTGTGTGTGCAGTGACAATGGGGATACTGTGTGTGCAGTGACAATAAGGGTACTGTTTGTGTGCAGTGACAATGGGGATACTGTGTGTGCAGTGACAATAAGGGTACTGTGTGTGTGCAGTGACAATGGGGGTACTGTGTGTGCAGTAATAAGGAGGGTACTGTGTGTGTCGTGACAAGAAGGGTACTGTGTGTGTGCAGTGTTAATGAGGGTACTGTGTGTGTGCAGTGACAATGGGGATACTGTGTGTGCAGTGACAATAAGGGTACTGTGTGTGTGCAGTGACAATGGGGATACTGTGTGTGCAGTGACAATAAGGGTACTGTGTGTGTGCAGTGACAATAAGGGTACTGTTTGTGTGCAGTGACAATAAGGGTACTGTTTGTGTGTAGTGACAATGGGGATACTGTGTGTGCAGTGACAATAAGGGTACTGTGTGTGTGTGCAGTGACAATGGGGGTACTGTGTGTGCAGTAATAAGGAGGGTACTGTGTGTGTCGTGACAAGAAGGGTACTGGGTGTGTGCAGTGTTAATGAGGGTACTGGGTGTGTGCAGTGACAATGGGGAGATTGTGTGTGCAGTGACAATAAGGGTACTGTGTGTGTGCAGTGATAATGGGGGTATTGTGTGTGCAGTGATAAGGAGGGTACTGTGTGTGTCGTGACAATGAGGGTACTGTGTGTGCAGTGACAATGAGGGTACTATGTGTGCAGTGATAAGGAGGGTACTGTGTGTGCAGTGACAATGAGGTACTGTGTGTGCAGTGATAAGAAAGTACTATATGTGTTGTGACAAGAAGGGTACTGTGTGTGTGCAGTGTTAATGAGGGTACTGTGTGTGCAGTGACAATGAGGGTACTATGTGTGCAGTGATAAGGAGGGTACTGTGTGTGTCGTGACAAGAAGGGTACTGTGTGTGCAGTGACAATGAGGGTACTATGTGTGCAGTGATAAGGAGGGTACTGTGTGTGTCGTGACAAGAAGGGTACTGTGTGTGCAGTGACAATGAGGTACTGTGTGTACAGTGATAAGGAGGGTACTGTGTGTGTTGTGACAAGAAGGGTACTGTGTGTGTGCAGTGTTAATGAGGGTACTGTGTGTGTGCAGTGACAATGAGGGTACTATGTGTGCAGTGACAATAAGGGAACTGTGTGTGTGCAGTGACAATGGGGGTACTGTGTGTGCAGTGATAAGGAGGGTACTGTGTGTGTTGTGACAAGAAGGGTACTGTGTGTGTGGAAAAAATGATCGTACTGTGTGTGTAGTGACAATAAAATTACTATTTGTGTAGTGACAATCAGGGTACTGTGTGTGTAGTGACAAGAAGGGTACTGTGTGTGCAGTGACAATGAGGGTACTATGTGTGCAGTGATAAGGAGGGTACTGTGTGTGTCGTGACAAGAAGGGTACTGTGTGTGCAGTGACAATGAGGGTACTATGTGTGCAGTGATAAGGAGGGTACTGTGTGTGTCGTGACAAGAAGGGCACTGTGTGTGTGCAGTGTTAATGAGGGTACTGTGTGTGTGCAGGGACAATGGGGGTATTGTGTGTGCAGTGACAATAAGGGAACTGTGTGTGTGCAGTGACAATGGGGGTACTGTGTGTGCAGTGATAAGGAGGGTACTGTGTGTGTTGTGACAAGAAGGGTACTGTGTGTGTGGAAAAAATGATCGTACTGTGTGTGTAGTGACAATAAAATTACTATTTGTGTAGTGACAATGAGGGTACTGTGTGTGTAGTGACAATAAAAGTACTATGTGTGTAGTGACAATGAGGGTACTGTGTGTGTAGTGACAATGAGGGTACTGTTTGTGCAGTGACAATGAGGGTACTGTGTGCAGTGACAATGAGGGTACTGTGTGTGAAGTAACAATGAGGGTACTGTGTGTAGTGACAATGAGGGTACTGTGTGTGAAGTAACAATGAGGGTACTGTGTGTAGTGACAATGAGGGTACTGTGTGTGCAGGGGCAATGAGAGTACTGTGTGTGAAGTGACAATGAGGGGGTACTGTGTGTTTAGTGACAATGAGGGTTCTGTGAATGCAGTGACAAAAGGTACTGTGTGTGTTGTGACAATGAGGGTACTGTGTACAGTGACAATGAGGGTACTGGGTGTGCAGTGACAATGAGGGGGTACTGTATGTGCAGTGACAATAAGGGGGTAAAGTGTGTGCAGAGACAATGAGGGGTACAGTGTGTGCAGTGACAATAAGGGGGTACAGTGTATGCAGTGACAAAAAGGTACTGTGTGTGTTGTGACAATGAGAGTACTGTGTGTGCAGTGACAATGAGAGTACTGTGTGTGCAGTGACAATGAGGGTACTGTGTGTGCAGTGACTTTAAGGGGGTACTGTGTGTGCAGTGACAATAAGGGGGGTACTGTGTGTGCAGTCACTATAAGGGGGTACTGTGTGTGCAGTGACAATGAGGGTACTGTGTGTGCAGTGACAATAAGGGGGGTACTGTGTGTGCAGTGACAATAAGGGGGTACTCTGTGTGCAGTGACAATAAGGGGGGTACTGTGTGTGCAGTGACTATAAGGGGGTACTGTGTGTGCAGTGACAATAAGGGGGGTACTGTGTGTGCAGTGACAATAAGGGGGCCGTACTGTGAGTGCAGTGACAATGAGGGTACTGTGTGTGCAGTGATAATAAGGGGGGTACTGTGTGTGCAGTGACAATAAGGGGGGTACTGTGTGTGCAGTGACAATAAGGGGGGTACTGTGTGTGCAGTGACAATAAGGGGGCCGTACTGTGAGTGCAGTGACAATGAGGGTACTGTGTGTTCAGTGACTATAAGGGGGTACTGTGTGTGCAGTGACAATAAGGGGGCTGTACTGTGAGTGCAGTGACAATGAGGGTACTGTGTGTGCAGTGACAATGAGGGTACTGTGAGTGCAGTGACAATGAGTGTACTGTGTGTGCAGTGACAATGAGGGTACTGTGTGTGCAGTGACAATGAGGGTACTGTGTGTGCAGTGACAATGAGGGTACTGTGTGTGCAGTGACAATGAGGGTACTGTGTGTGCAGTGACAATGAGGGTACTGTGAGTGCAGTGACAATGAGGGTACTGTGAGTGCAGTGACAATGAGGGTACTGTGTGTGCAGTGACAATGAGGGTGCTCTGTATGTCATGCAATGAATGTGCTGTATGTGCAGTGGCAATAAGGGAGCAAAACTTCTAGTGACAAAGAGGGTGGTATGCTTGAAAGTCATATCTGCTTACTTTATATTGGGGGGATGGTATATCACCTGATTCACCATTTTAACCACAATCGATTGATTAAGTAAACAGATTAAACAGATTTTTTTCCAATTAACTATTTGTATCATTTTTTTACACAAGAAAATGTTTTTAAGAGCCTTATCCTGTTGCATATCCATATTTACCTTTGTTGTATGCTGCATCTACACCTTATTTGTGATTACCAGGCTCGCCTCATACACGATCAGTTCACACTGCAAGAAATATCACTTAGCTGTCAAGCACATAAACTATAAAATATGGTCAGGTCACAAATAAAATATTAACCTGTCAAAGTTTAGGATTCCAGCTCAGTGTTTGAAATGATAAAACTGTATTTCTCCTGTTAAGTGTGGTCAGTCCACGGGTCATCATTACTTCTGGGATATTATCTCCTCCCCTACAGGAAGTGCAAGAGGATTCACCCAGCAGAGCTGCTATATAGCTCCTCCCCTCTACGTCACCTCCAGTCATTCTCTTGCACCCAACGAATAGATAGGATGTGTGAGAGGACTGTGGTGATTTAATTAGTTTATTACCTTCAATCAAAAGTTTGTTATTTTATAATAGCACCGGAGTGTGTTATTCATTCTCTGGTAGAATTTGAAGAAGAATCTACCTGAGTTTTTTCTATGATTTTAGCCGGAGTAGTTAAGATCATATTGCTGTTTCTCGGCCATCTGAGGAGAGGTAAACTTCAGATCAGGGGACAGCGGGCAGATGAATCTGCAAAGAGGTATGTAGCAGTTTGTTATTTTCTGACATGGAATTGATGAGAAAATCCTGCCATACCGTTATAATGTAAACTCAGCCTTAAATGCAGTAGATGTAGCTGGTATCAGGCTGTCATGTATGTATATTTTACACTTCAGTATTCTGGGGAATGGTACTTCACTGGTTTTATACTGTATGCATAGATTTTACCTAATTTGCAGGGACTTGCAATAGGTTTTAAATAACAATTGATTTATTGAGGTTAAACGTTTTTTTGCTGGCATGTAAAAACGTTTATTTCTCTGAGGTACTGGGTGAAAAAATGTTGTGGGCACTATTTTTTCCACTTGGCAATAGTTTTGTTTAATTTAAAGCAGTTCACTGATCTCTCTCACTGTTATGTGTGAGGGGGAGGGGCCATTTTTGGCGCTTTTACTACGCATCAAAAAATTCAGTCAGAGGTTCATTTTCTTCCTGCATGATCCGGTTCATCTCTTCAGAACTCAGGGATCTTCAAATCCTTTTTTGAGGGAGGTAATCATCACAGCAGAGCTGTGAAGAGTGTAGCTGACTGTGATAAAAAACGTTTATTTGTGTATTTTTTCTGCTGACAGGGTTAGTTATCCTTTGCTAATGGGAACAATCCTTTGCTAAAATTGTATATTTCTTACAAAGATTTGATGCTATAACTTAATTATTTTCAACTGTCATAATTTTTTCTGTGCTTCTTATAGGCACAGTTCGTTTTCATATAATTGTAAATTAATTGAAAAAGCATTTCCAAGTTGCTAGTTAATTGCTAGTGTGTTAAACATGTCTGATTCAGAGGAAGATACATGTGTTATATGTACTAATGCCAAAGTGGAGCCCAATAGAAATTTATGTACTAACTGTATTGATGCTACTTTAAATAAAAGTCAATCTGTACAAATTGAACATATTTCACCAGACAACGAGGGGAGAGTTATGCCGACTAACTCGCCTCACGTGTCAGTACCTGCATCTCCCGCTCGGGAGGTGCGTG
The DNA here is from genome assembly GCF_027579735.1 of Bombina bombina. Lineage (NCBI taxonomy): Eukaryota > Metazoa > Chordata > Amphibia > Anura > Bombinatoridae > Bombina > Bombina bombina. The sequence goes on from NC_069501.1 coordinate 769,517,762, forward strand.
ATATTGTAGCGCCGAGTACATCTGGGCGGCCATTTCAAATCACATTACAGGATATGGCTACTGTCATGACTGAAGTTTTGGCTAAATTACCAGAACTTAGAGGCAAGCGTGATCACTCTGGGGTGAGAACAGAGTGCGCTGATAATATTAGGGCCATGTCAGACACTGCGTCACAGGCGGCAGAACATGAGGACGGAGAACTTCATTCTGTAGGTGACGGTTCTGATCCAAACAGATTGGATTCAGATATTTCAAATTTTAAATTTAAGCTGGAAAACCTCCGTGTATTACTAGGGGAGGTGTTAGTGGCTCTGAATGATTGTAACACAGTTGCAATACCAGAGAAAATGTGTAGGTTGGATAAATATTTTGCGGTACCGGCGAGTACTGATGTTTTTCCTATACCTAAGAGACTTACTGAAATTGTTACTAAGGAGTGGGATAGGCCCGGTGTGCCGTTCTCACCTCCTCCGATATTTAGAAAAATGTTTCCAATAGACGCCACCACACGGGACTTATGGCAAACGGTCCCTAAGGTGGAGGGAGCAGTTTCTACTTTGGCTAAGCGTACCACTATCCCGGTGGAGGATAGCTGTGCCTTTTCAGATCCAATGGATAAAAAATTAGAGGGTTACCTTAAGAAAATGTTTGTTCAACAAGGTTTTATATTGCAACCTCTTGCATGTATTGCGCCTGTCACGGCTGCAGCAGCATTTTGGTTTGAGTCTCTGGAAGAGACACTTGAATCATCTACACTAGATGAGATTACACTCAAACTTAGAACCCTTAAGTTAGCTAACTCATTTATTTCAGATGCCGTAGTACATTTAACTAAACTTACGGCTAAGAATTCCGGATTTGCCATTCAGGCACGCAGAGCGCTGTGGTTAAAATCCTGGTCAGCTGATGTTACTTCTAAATCTAAATTGCTTAATATACCTTTCAAAGGGCAGACCTTATTCGGGCCCGGGTTGAAGGAGATTATCGCTGACATTACAGGAGGTAAAGGCCATGCCCTGCCTCAGGACAAAGCCAAACCTAGGGCTAGACAGTCTAATTTTCGTTCCTTTCGTAATTTTAAAACAGGAACAGCATCAACTTCCTCTGCACCAAAACAGGAAGGAGCTGTTGCTCGCTACAGACAAGGCTGGAAACCTAACCAGTCCTGGAACAAGGGCAAGCAGGCCAGGAAACCTGCTGCTGCCCCTAAGACAGCATGAAACGAGGGCCCCCGATCCGGGACCGGATCTAGTAGGGGGCAGACTTTCTCTCTTCGCCCAGGCTTGGGCAAGAGATGTTCAGGATCCCTGGGCGTTAGAGATCATATCTCAGGGATACCTTCTGGACTTCAAATCCTCTCCCCCAAGAGGGAGATTTCATCTGTCAAGGTTGTCAACAAACCAAATAAAGAAAGAAGCATTCCTACGCTGCGTACAAGATCTTTTATTAATGGGAGTGATCCATCCAGTTCCGCGGTCGGAACAAGGACAAGGGTTTTACTCAAATCTGTTTGTAGTTCCCAAAAAAGAGGGAACTTTCAGGCCAATCTTGGATTTAAAGATCCTAAACAAATTCCTAAGAGTTCCATCGTTCAAGATGGAAACGATTCGAACAATTTTGCCCATGATCCAAGAGGGTCAGTACATGACCACAGTGGATTTAAAGGATGCTTACCTTCACATACCGATTCACAGAAATCATTACCGGTATCTAAGGTTTGCCTTTCTAGACAGGCATTACCAGTTTGTAGCTCTTCCATTCGGATTGGCTACAGCTCCAAGAATCTTCACAAAGGTTCTGGGTACTCCTCTGGCGGTACTAAGACCGCAAGGAATTTCGGTAGCTCCGTACCTAGACGACATTCTGATACAAGCTTCAAGCTTTCAAACTGCCAAGTCTCATACAGAGTTAGTACTGGCATTTCTAAGGTCGCATGGATGGAAGGTGAACGAAAAGAAGAGTTCTCTCTTTCCACTCACAAGAGTTCCCTTCTTGGGGACTCTGATAGATTCTGTAGAAATGAAGATTTACCTGACAGAAGACAGGTTAACAAAGCTTCAAAATGCATGCCGGGTCCTTCATTCCATTCAACACCCGTCAGTAGCTCAATGCATGGAGGTGATCGGCTTAATGGTAGCGGCAATGGACATAGTACCTTTTGCACGCCTACATCTCAGACCGCTGCAATTGTGCATGCTAAGTCAGTGGAATGGGGATTACTCAGATTTGTCCCCCACTCTGAATCTGAATCAAGAGACCAGAAATTCTCTTCTATGGTGGCTTTATCGGCCACACCTGTCCAGGGGAATGCCATTCAGCAGGCCAGACTGGACAATTGTAACAACAGACGCCAGCCTTCTAGGTTGGGGTGCTGTCTGGAATTCTCTGAAGGCTCAGGGACTATGGAATCAGGAGGAGAGTCTCCTTCCAATAAACATTCTGGAATTGAGAGCAGTTCTCAATGCCCTTCTGGCTTGGCCCCAGTTAACAACTCGGGGGTTCATCAGGTTTCAGTCGGACAACATCACGACTGTAGCTTACATCAACCATCAGGGAGGGACAAGAAGCTCCCTAGCAATGATGGAAGTATCAAAGATAATTCGCTGGGCAGAGTCTCACTCTTGCCACCTGTCTGCAATCCACATCCCGGGAGTGGAGAACTGGGAGGCGGATTTCTTAAGTCGTCAGACTTTTCATCCGGGGGAGTGGGAACTTCATCCGGAGGTCTTTGCCCAGATACTTCGACGTTGGGGCAAACCAGAGATAGATCTCATGGCGTCTCGTCAGAACGCCAAGCTTCCTCACTACGGGTCCAGATCAAGGGATCCGGGAGCGGTTCTGATAGATGCTTTGACAGCACCTTGGACCTTCGGGATGGCTTATGTGTTTCCACCCTTCCCGATGCTTCCTCAATTGATTGCCAGAATCAAACAGGAGAGAGCATCAGTGATTCTAATAGCACCTGCATGGCCACGCAGGACTTGGTATGCAGATCTAGTGGACATGTCATCCTGTCCGCCTTGGTCTCTACCTCTGAAACAGGACCTTCTGATCCAGGGTCCATTCAAACATCAAAATCTAACTTCTCTGAAGCTGACTGCTTGGAAATTGAACGCTTGATTTTATCAAAACGTGGTTTTTCTGAGCCAGTTATTGATACCGTAATACAGGCTAGGAAGCCTGTTACCAGAAGGATTTACCATAAAATATGGCGTAAATACTTATATTGGTGCGAATCCAAGAGTTACTCATGGAGTAAGGTTAGAATTCCAAGGATATTGTCTTTTCTACAAGAAGGTTTAGAAAAGGGGTTATCTGCTAGTTCTTTAAAGGGACAGATTTCAGCTCTGTCCATTCTTTTACACAAACGTCTGTCAGAAGTTCCGGACGTTCAAGCTTTTTGTCAGGCTTTAGCTAGGATCAAGCCTGTGTTTAAAACTGTTGCTCCGCCATGGAGTTTGAACTTAGTTCTTAATGTTTTACAGGGTGTTCCGTTTGAACCCCTTCATTCCATTGATATCAAGTTGTTATCTTGGAAAGTTCTGTTTTTAATGGCTATTTCCTCGGCTCGAAGAGTTTCTGAGTTATCTGCCTTACATTGTGATTCTCCTTATCTGATTTTTCATTCAGACAAGGTAGTTCTGCGTACTAAACCTGGGTTCCTACCTAAGGTGGTCACCAACAGGAATATCAATCAGGAGATTGTTGTTCCATCTTTGTGTCCTAATCCTTCCTCGAAGAAGGAGCGTCTGCTACACAATCTAGATGTAGTCCGTGCCCTGAAATTTTATCTACAGGCAACTAAGGATTTTCGTCAAACGTCTTCCCTGTTTGTCGTTTATTCTGGTCAGAAGAGAGGTCAAAAAGCTTCGGCTACCTCTCTCTCCTTTTGGCTTCGTAGCATAATACGATTAGCCTATGAGACTGCTGGACAGCAGCCTCCTGAAAGAATTACAGCTCATTCTACTAGAGCTGTGGCTTCCACTTGGGCCTTTAAGAATGAGGCTTCTGTTGAACAGATTTGCAAGGCTGCAACTTGGTCTTCTCTTCATACTTTTTCCAAATTTTACAAATTTGACACTTTTGCTTCTTCGGAGGCTGTTTTTGGGAGAAAGGTTCTTCAGGCAGTGGTTCCCTCCGTATAAAGAGCCTGCCTGTCCCTCCCGTCATCCGTGTACTTTTGCTTTGGTATTGGTATCCCAGAAGTAATGATGACCCGTGGACTGACCACACTTAACAGGAGAAAACAAAATTTATGCTTACCTGATAAATTCATTTCTCCTGTAGTGTGGTCAGTCCACGGCCCGCCCTGTTTTTTATGGCAGGCTTAAAGTTTTTTTTGGATTATACTCCAGTCACCACTACACCCTTGGGCTTCTCCTTTCTCGTTGGTCCTTTGGTCGAATGACTGGAGGTGACGTAGAGGGGAGGAGCTATATAGCAGCTCTGCTGGGTGAATCCTCTTGCACTTCCTGTAGGGGAGGAGATAATATCCCAGAAGTAATGATGACCCGTGGACTGACCACACTACAGGAGAAATGAATTTATCAGGTAAGCATAAATTTTGTTTTTAAGCATGTTTTGCCTCAATATGACAGTGTTAAATGCTCACTTGTCACCTACTGAGCTTGTTAGAGACTATAAAGACATTCAAGCAACCACTCAAGGCAGTGATCAGAAACTTTTATCTTGTTTAGTACAAAACTGAATGATGCCTAAGAGCGTGAGGGCAAGAAGGAAACCGTGTGAGAGAGTGTGAGAGAGTATCAGGTTGTAAGACAGTGAGGGGTATATTTATTAATGTGCGAGCGTACATGATACGATGTAGCGTATCATGTCCGCTGCAGATCCACAGCCAATCGGCCGCTAGCAGGGGGTGTCAATCAACCTCGATCATATTCGATCGGGTTGATTTCTGTTTCCATACGGAGCTTGATAAATTGACTCCAGAGATTGTCAGTCACCACAGTTTAATGCAGAGACGCACACTGGTAGCAGTCTTGGAAATATTTAACATTAGATTATATTTTGTTTGTTTTTTTGTCTCCCCTTCTTCTTCACTCATTTCTGTCCTTCCTCTCGGTTACTTATTGTTATATGTTTCTCCTCACTTTTCCCTTTCTAATACCCTATTACTCTCTTTTCCACTTACCTGTACTTACTTTATTCCACTAACCCTCACTTCTCTATATCCATTTTCCTGTTACTTTTGCCCCTGCCACCCCATATTACTATTTCACCTTCCTACCTCTTTTTCTTGCATTTCCCTTTCTCAATTCTTCTCACCTTTATCTCTTCTTTCTCTATCATTCCCACTTTTTCTCCCCATATAATCATTCCTTCTTTTGCTCTCATTTAATCTACTTTGAACTAGATTACAATCAAACTGCACAAATTAAGCCTTGTTTAATAAAAAAAAATGCCATCACTATTTTTAGTCACAGTGATATTACTAAATAATACAAGCTGGCAATTAACTGCATCTGTTCCCCCAGCACAATTAATTTTAACTGTGCTATCCTCTGCCACAATAAACCCTAAACATGCTGACAATGCATTTTAATTAACCCTCGCCTAGATTAAGAGTTTTGCGTTAGCCTTAAAAAGCAGCATTGAGAGGTCCCAACGCTGCTTTTTTCCTAACGCTGGTATTACGAGTCTTGCAGGTACAGGTGTACCGCTCACTTTTTTTCCACGACTCGAACATACCACAAATCCACTTACGTCAATTGCGTATCCTATCTTTTCAATGGGATTTGCCTAACGCCGGTATTACGAGTCTTGGAAAAAGTGAGCAATAGACCCTCTCCTGTCAAGACTCCTACCGCATTTAAAAGTCAGTAGTTAAGAGTTTTATGGGCTAACGCTGTAACATAAAACTCTTAGCTAAAGTGCTAAAAAGTACACTAACACCCATAAACTACCTATTAATCCCTAAACCGAGCCCCCCCCACATCGCAAACACTTAAATAAAATTTTTAACCCCTAATCTTCCAACCGGACATCGCCGCAACTTTAATAAATATATTAACCCCTAAACCGCCGCACTCCCGCCTCGCAAACATTAGTTAAATTTTATTAACCCCTAATCTGCCGTCCCTAACATCACCGACACTTACCTACATTTATTAACCCCTAATCTGCCGCCCCCAACGTCTCTGCCACTATATTAAATGTATTAACCCCTAAACCTAAGTCTAACCCTAACCCTAACACCCCCCTAACTTAAATATAATTTAAAATAATCTAAATAAAATAACTTTAATTAACTAAATTATTCCTATTTAAAACTAAATACTTACCTATAAAATAAACCCTAAGCTAGCTACAATATAACTAATAGTTACATTGTATCTAGCTTAGGGTTTATTTTTATTTTACAGGCAACTTTGTATTTATTTTAACTAGGTACAATAGTTATTAAATAGTTATTAACTATTTAATAGCTACCTAGCTAAAATAAAGACAAATTTACCTGTAAAATAAAAATAAACCTAAGTTACAATTATATCTAACACTACACTATAATCTAAATTACGAGGAAAAAAAACACTAAATTACAGAAAATAATAAAATAATTACAATTTTTTTAAACTAATTACACCTAATCTAACCCCCCTAATAAAATAAAAAAGCCCCCCAAAATAATAAAAATCCTTACCCTATACTAAATTACAAATTGCCCTTAAAAGGGCTTTTTGCGGGGCATTGCCCCAAAGTAATCCGCTCTTTTACCTGTAAAAAAAAAAATGCAATACCCCCCAACATTAAAACCCACCACCCACACACCCAACCCTACTCTAAAACCCACCCAATCCCCCCTTAATAAAACCTAACACTAACCCCTTGAAGATCACCCTACCTTGAGACGTCTTCACCCAACTGGGCAGAAGTGGTCTTCCAAACGGGCAGAAGTCTTCATCCTATCCGGGCAGAAGAGGTCCTCCAGACGCCCAGAAGTCTTCATCCAGACGGCATCTTCTATCTTCATCCATCCGGATCGGAGCGGGTCAATCTTCAAGACATCCGACGCAGAGCATCCTCTTCCTTCCAACGACTAACACTAAATGACGGTACCTTTAAGTAACATCATCCAAGATGGCGTCCCTTCAATTCTGATTGGCTGATAGAATTCTATCAGCCATACGGAATTAAGGTAGAAAAAATCCTTTTGGCTGATGCAATCAGCCAATAGGATTGAAGTTCAATCCTATTGGCTATTCCAATCAGCCAATAGGATTGAGCTCGCATTCTATTGGATCAGCCAATAGGATTGAACTTCAATACTATTGGCTGATTGCATCAGCCAATAGGATTTTTTCTACCTTAATTCCGATTGGCTGATAGAATTCTATCAGCCAATCGGAATTGAAGGGACGCCATCTTGGATGACGTTACTTAAAGGTACCGTCATTTAGTGTTAGTCGTCGGAAGGAAGAGGATGCTCCGCGTCGGATGTCTTGAAGATGGACCCGCTCCGCTCCGGATGGATGAAGATAGAAGATTCCGTCTGGATGAAGACTTCTGGCCGTCTGGAGGATCTCTTCTGCCCGGATAGGATGAAGACTTCTGGCTGTCTGGAGGACCACTTCTGCCCGGTTGGGTGAAGACGTCTCAAGGTAGGGTGATCTTCAAGGGGTTAGTATTAGGTTTTATTAAGGGGGGATTGGGTGGGTTTTAGAGTAGGGTTGGGTGTGTGGGTGGTGGGTTTTAATGTTGGGGGGGTATTGTATTTTTTTTACAGGTAAAAGAGCTGATTACTTTGGAGCAATGCCCCGCAAAAGGCCCTTTTAAGGGCTATTTGTAATTTAGTATAAGGTAGGGATTTTTATTATTTTGGAGGGCTTTTTAATTTTATTAGTGGGATTAGATTAGGTGTAATTAGTTTAATTTTTTTTTTATTATTTTATTATTTTCTGTAATTTAGTGGGTTTTTTTCATAATTTAGATAATTGTATTTAATTGTATTTAATTGTAGTTAGTTTATGGAATTAATTTAATTATAGTGTAGTGTTAGGTGTAATTGTAACAGGTATATTTTTATTTTACAGGTAAATTTGTCTTTATTTTAGCTAGGTAGCTATTAAATAGTTAACTATTTAATAACTATTGTACATAGTTAAAATAAATACAAAGTTGCCTGAAAAATAAAAATAAACCCTAAGCTAGCTACAATGTAACTATTAGTTATATTGTAGCTAGCTTAGGGTTTATTTTATAGGTAAGTATTTAGTTTTAAATAGGAATAATTTAGGTAATTAAAGTTATTTTATTTAGATTATTTTAAATGATATTTAAGTTAGGGGGGTGTTAGGGTTAGGGTTATACTTAGGTTTAGGGGTTAATATATTTATTATAGTGACGGCGATGTTGGCGGCTGCAGATATGGGGTTAATAAGTGTAGTTAGGTGGCGGCAATGTTAGGGACGGCAGGTTAGGGGTTAATAAAATTTAACTAGTGTTTGCGATGCGGGAGTATGGCGGTTTAGGGGTTAATAACTTTATTTTAGTGGCGGCAACGTGGGCGGCAGATTAGGGGTTAAGAAGTGTAGGTAGGTTGCAGCGACATTGGGGGTGGCAGATTAGGGGTTAATAATTATAATGCAGGTGTTGCGATGTTGGGGGTGGCAGATTAGGGGTTCATAAGTATAATGTAGGTGGTGGCGGTGTCCGGAGTGGCAGATTAGGGGTTAATAAGTGTAAGATTAGGGTTGTTTAGACTCGGGGTTCATGTTAGGTTGTTAGGTGTAGACATAAATTTTATTTCCCCATAGGAATCAATGGGGTTGCGTTAAGAGCTGAAGGCTGCTTTTTTGCAGGTGTTAGGTTTTTTTTCAGCCAGCTCTGTCCCATTGATTCCTATGGGGAAATCGTGCAAGAGCACGTTTAGCCTGCTCATCGCTACTGTAAGCAGCGCTGGTATTGAGGTGAGATGTGGAGCAAAATTTTGCTCTTCTCTCACTTTTCTGCGGCTAACACTGGGTTTAAAAAAAAACGTAATATCAACGTTACTGTAGGTGAGCGGTGAGGGAAAACTGCTCGTTAGCCACGCACAGCTTTACCAACAAAACTCGTAATCTAGGTGCCTGACAGACAGACTCCCACAATTAACCACTATTTATCCCATAATCTGATCAATATTAACATTAGCCCTGTATTGCTTTTACAGGGAGTTTGTTTTTACTTTGTTTCAGCTTAACATTTCAGTTTTTATGCATGTTCCTGTCATGAATAGACCAGTAGTTTTTGCTCTTTGACATTGTATGTTCTTCTTGACCAACAGAGATTTGGAAATTGTCTATTGGTTTGTGCACATTACTAGGTAGCTCACAAGTGATACTGATGTACTAGTTGAAACTTAAATTGATAGAAACTATTTTGAAATAGTTTAAATGCTCTCTCATAAGCATACAAGTTAAATGTTACAGGTTTTTTTATGTCTTTTCATAAATGTAATGCAAATCATAATCACTTCTTTTTTCCTTTTTTAAAAAAATGCATTTTTTATTAAGGCTCATAGCAGATAGTACAAATATCACTATTAAATAAAAATTCACATCTTGGATTCAAGATACATTTGTATTAAAGCAACAGACCTGCAAAAAAAAATAAAGGTACTGAACAAACCTCAGAATTAAATATTCAACACAATATCTAGAACAGCATTACAAAATGTTAATCTTGAAATTAACCAATATTTGTACCTCTCAAAGCTTGCAAATAAAACAAGTAATGCATAAAAAATGAAGTATGGTATAACAAGGAGATGATAATAAAAAAGAAAACAAAAAGAAGATAGAGAGTGTTTTATTGAACACTCTTAACAAACACATCACATAAAATTTTTTTCACATGAACTGCTCGGTTATAATGAACAAATGCCCAAGGAAACCCAAATATAAAACTTAACTTTTATTAAAAACTGATAAAACCATTAAAGATTTAAAACTCAATTAAAAACATTAATCGATAAATAACTACTAATACTCCATGCTTAGAAGAACAAAACAATATCTTCACCACCCTTATATAGCAACAATAGTATAATATATTTCCTACTGAATTGCTACAAATTCACACTTTGGCATCTATTTATCAAGCCGTCAACTTACTTGCATTCAACGGCACCAATACGCTCGCCTAAGATTGCCTAACATCGCTGCCGCGGACCTGAATACATTCTCCAAAATTATTAACCCCTTAACGACCGAGGACGTGCAGGGTACGTCCTCTAAAGGATGTCAGTTAACGACCAAGGACGTACCCTGCACGTCCTCGGTGTGGAAAGCAGCTGGAAGCGATCCTGCTCGCTTCCAGCTGCTTTCCGGTTATTGCAGCGATGCGTCGATATCGAGGCATCCTGCAATAACACTGTCTGGCCATCCGATGCAGAGAGAGCCACTCTGGTGGGCGGCCATCGGTGAGATGTGTAAGGTGGAGGGGGGCGGCCATCGGTGAGATGTGTAAGGTGGAGGGGGGCGGGATCGGAAGCGGAGCCGACGGGGGCGCGCGCGTGCACGGGGGTGGCGGGCGGGCACGTGCACGGGGCGGGAGAGGGTGGGAACCGCTACACTACAGAAAAAAAGTTAAAAGAAAAGTAAAAAAAAAATGAAATAAACTTTTTTTTTTTTAAGCATCTAAGGGATCTGGAAGGGGTGGGGGGTTGGTCTTGGGGGGGGGGGAAAGTTACACTACAGAAAAGGGACATTTTTTTTTTTTAAAAAAGCATTTTTTTTCACTAAACTGGGTACTGGCAGACAGCTGCCAGTACCCAAGATGGCGCACATTAAGTCAGAGGGGGAGGGTTAGAGAGCTGTTTGGTGGGGGATCAGTGAGGTTGGGGGCTAAGGGGGATCCCTACACAGAAGCATATGTAAATATGCTAACAAAAAATGCACAAAAATGCCCAAATATACCTTTTATTTTAGTACTGGCAGAGTTTCTGCCAGTACTTAAGATGGCGGGGACATTTGTGGGGTAGGGGAGGGAAGAGAGATGTTTGGGAGGGATCAGGGGGTCTGATGTTTCAGGTGGGACACTGATCTTTACACTAAAGCTAAAATTAACCCTGCAAGCTCCCTACAAGCTACCTAATTAACCCCTTCACTGCTAGCCATAATACACGTGTGATGCGCAGCGCCATTTAGCAGCATTCTAATTACCAAAAAGCAACGCCAAAGTCATATATGTCTGCTATTTCTGAACAAAGGGGATCCCAGAGAAGCATTTACAACCATTTGTGCCATAATTGCACAAGCTGTTTGTAAATTATTTCAGTGAGAAACTGAAAGTTTGTGAAAAAATTTGTGAAAAAGTGAACAATTTTTTGTATTTGATCGCAAAAATTTTACGTTTTTTTTAATTTGATCGCATTTGGCGGTGAAATGGTGGCATGAAATATACCAAAATGGGCCTAGATCAATACTTGGGGTTGTCTACTACACTACACTAAAGCTAAAATTACCCCAAAAAGATGGCGGGGACTTAAGATGGCGGGGACATTTGTGGGGTAGGGGAGGGAAGAGAGATGTTTGGGAGGGATCAGGGGGTCTGATGTTTCAGGTGGGACACTGATCTTTACACTAAAGCTAAAATTAACCCTGCAAGCTCCTTACATGCTCCCTAATTAACCCCTTCACTGCTGGGCATAATACATGTGTGGTGCGCAGTGGCATTTAGCGGCCTTCTAATTACCAAAAAGCAATGCCAAAGCCATATATGTCTGCTATTTCTGAACAAAGGGGATCCCAGAGAAGAATTTACAACCATTTATGCCATAATTGCACAAGCAGTTTGTAAATAATTTCAGTGAGAAACTGAAAGTTTGTGAAAAAATTTGTGAAAAAGTGAACAATTTTTTGTATTTGATCGCATTTGGCGGTGAAATGGTGGCATGAAATATACCAAAATGGGCCTAGATCAATAATTTGGGATGTCTTCTAAAAAAAAATATATACATGTCAATGGATATTCAGGGATTCCTGAAAGATATTAGTGTTCTAATGTAACTAGCGTTAATTTTGAAAACAAAATGGTTTGAAAATAGCAAAGTGCTAGTTGTATTTATGGCCCTATAAGTTACAAAAAAAGCAAAGAAGATGTAAACATTGGGTATTTCTAAACTCAGGACAAAATTTAGAAACAATTTAGCATGGGTGTTTTTTGGTGGTTGTAGATATGTAACAGATTTTGGGGTTCAAAGTTAGAAAAAGTGTGTTTTTTTCCATTTTTCCTCATATTTTATAATTTTTTTTATAGTAAATGATAAGATATGATGAAAATAATGGTATTTTTAGAAAGTCCATTTAATGGCGAGAAAAACGGTATATAATATGTGTGGGTACAGTAAATGAGTAAGAGGAAAATTTCATCTAAACACAAACACCGCAGAAATGTAAAAATAGCCTTGGTCCCAAACGGACAGAAAATGGAAAAGTGCTCTGGTCACTAAGGGGTTAAAAAAACTGTCAAAAAGCCACGCACCAAGTACGGTGCGATGAGCAGTGGACTGTTGTTAACAAACAGTCATTGATCCCGCTGCTCTTCGGCTTTTTCACAGCTTTCTTGGTACCCTGTTACTAAACACCCACACTATACTATACTGTTTACCCCTATAACGCCGCTCCCGGAGCCCACCGCAACTCTAATAAATGTATTAACCCCTAAACCGTCGCTCACAGAACCACGTCGCAACTAAATAAAGTGTTTAACCCCTAAACCGCCGCACCCGGAGCCCACCGCCACCTACATTATACTTATTAACCCCTAATCTGCCGCTCCCTACACCACCGCCACCTACATTAAACTTATTAACCTCTAATTGGCCGCCCCCTACACCACCGCCACCTACATTATACTTATTAACCCCTAATCTGCCGCCCCCTACACCGCCGCCCCTTCATTATATTTATTAACCCCTAATCTGCCGCCCCCTACACCGACTCCACCTACATTATACTTATTAACCCCTAATCTGCTGCCCCCTACACCGCCGCCCCTACATTATATTTATTAACCCCTAATCTGCCACCCCCTACACCGCCACCACTATATTAAATTTATTAACCCCTAAACCTAAGTCTAACCCTAACACCCCTAACTTAAATCTAATTTAAATAAATCTAAATAAATATTCCTAGCATTAAATAAATTATTCCTATTTAAAACTAAATACTTACCTATAAAATAAACCCTAAGCTAGCTACAATATAACTAATAGTTAAATTGTAGCTATCTTAGGGTTTATTTTTATTTTACAGGCAACTTTGTATTTATTTTAACTAGGTACAATAGTTATTAAATAGTTGTTAACTATTTAATCAAACTGTTGCTATCACCTAAGTGTGCAACCATAGGGGGCGCTAATGACTAAAACAAAATCTGAGTGTATCAACAAAGGCCTTATGCCTATTACTAAAAAGTTAGCCAAAACTGATAAATACCCTACTTAAAAAATAAGAGCAAAATAAATAATTGAAAAATAACTACAAGTGCAAATTCCTAATGATAATTGGAACTATTATAAGAAAAAGTGTAAAAATATATGATCCAGTTGACAATATCTCAGTCTAAGTTCAGTTAGTATAGCAATATAATATATTGGCTGGTAATATATAATAACCGTGCAGTAGTTAGATATTAATTATACATTATACTATATTCATAAACTTAGCTGAGTCCCAATGTGGAAATCTAATCAAAAAGAGTCCAGTATAAATGAGTTCCAAAAAGATACTTCTGTTATAAAAGTTCATCTGAATAAGTCCTCCAATGTGGTGGTCAGCTTTTCTCGTGAAACCGGATTAACGAAATTGTAATCTGTGAAAAGAATCACAAAGAGAGAGGGCGCCTCCTAGTGCAACTCTGTGCGAAAGGTTGTAATCACAGGTCAGATAGATAATGTAATACTCACAAAATGAGCAGCACCCATGTGCTAAATGATGCAGGCTGGGGAATTAACAGTGACCCAGCTACACTGATCCTGCAGCAGGATGTTGGGTCCAGGTACTCCAGAGAATAAGCAAAGCTCAGGCTTCCAAAGAGTAGTTAAAAAATTATTTATTTAAAAGTGAGGATATATGCAATATATCCAAAGCATGGAAATAACAACAAATTTTTTAAAACAGTTGCAACGCGTTTCTCAGCCAGACTGGCTGTTTTATCAGGCATTTTTCTTGGATGACATCACTTAAAGGAACCGTCATTGTTGACGAAGACGAACCCAAGGATGCTCCACGTCGGATGTCTTGAAGATGGAGCCGCTCCGCGCCGGATGGATGAAGATAGAAGATGCCGTTTGTATGAAGACTTCTGCCCGTCTGGAGGACCACTTCTGCCCGTCTGGATGACTACTACGAAGACGAACCCAAGGATGCTCCGCGTCGGATGTCTTGAAGATGGAGCCGCTCCGCGCCGGATGGATGAAGATAGAAGATGCCGTTTGTATGAAGACTTCTGCCCGTCTGGAGGACCACTTCTGCCCGTCTGGATGACTACTTCTGCCGGCTTCGTTGATGTCAGGGTGCCAGGAATCAGACTGAGACGAGAAGTGCAAAAATAATCACACCTATATTAATAGCAAAAAATAATAAAAAGTCCACAAGTAAAATAACAAGCCAGGAGTCAAAACCAGAACTGGTAGTCAGACGAGCCGAGTCAGGAGTCAAAGCGAATAGTCAGATGAGCCGGAATCAGGAACAAGGAAAACAGCAGAGTCAGGAACAAGCCAGGGATCAGGAACCAGGAAGGACGTCAGGCCAGGTAATACACAGGAACTTTCACAAACAGGTCTGAGACAACGCAAAGCATACTGAATAGAGGCCCTTTAAATAATAAGTGATCACAATTCTGAGACTGCATCCTGTCTCACATGGATGATGCACACCAGTCTGGCCATAAAAGGAAGTGCAGGAAATGAGCAGCATCCCCAACAATGCACCATAGTCAGCAAGAGAGGTGAGTAAAATGGCTGCCAGCAGCACATGGAAAACAAAAGAGGGAAAAAACCCTGACAGTACCCTCCCCTCAACGACCCCTCCCCCGCGGGAGAACAAAAGGCTTATTGGGGAAACGGAAATGGAAGGCACAGAGGAGGGCGGGAGCATGAACATCAGAGG
Source organism: Bombina bombina (assembly GCF_027579735.1). Taxonomy (NCBI): domain Eukaryota; kingdom Metazoa; phylum Chordata; class Amphibia; order Anura; family Bombinatoridae; genus Bombina; species Bombina bombina. The sequence goes on from NC_069501.1 coordinate 769,532,878, forward strand.
AGGGAACCCAAGAATGCTCCTCCGGACCGTAGCTTCTCCAGTGAAGCAAATACTGTACACGGCCCCTGGACATACGAGAGTCAATAATGCTGCTGACCTCATACTCCTCATGGTTGTCAACAAAGATAGGACGGGGACGAGGCAACACAGTGGTAAACCGATTAAAAACCAATGGTTTCAAGAGGGAGACATGAAAAACATTGGAGATGCGCATAGCAGGAGGAAGGTCAAGAGCGTAGGCCACAGGATTAACCCGTTGGAGTATTCGAAAAGGACCAACATAACGGGGAGCCAATTTATTGGAAGGCACATGAAGGTTCAAGTTGCGGGAGGACAGCCAAACTCTCTCACCAACCTGGTAGGAAGGTGCAGGGAAGACGCCTACGATCAGCATGGAACTTTTGGCGCTGCATAGAACGATGAAGGCAATCCTGAATCTGCACCCACGTGGAACGGAATTGCCGGAGATGCTCCTCCAAAGCCGGAATACCCTGAGACATGAATCGGGCAACAAGGATGGTTGAAACCCATAATTCGCCATGAACGGGGATAACTTTGAGGAAGCATTAATTGCACTATTACGAGCAAATTCTGCCCAAGGTAACAGCTCAGACCAATTATTGTGGTGATCTGAGACATAGCAATGGAGGAACTGTTCCAGAGCTTGATTAGACCGTTCCGCAGCCCCATTGGATTGAGGGTGATATGCCGAGGAGATGGAAAGCTGGATCCCCATTTGAGCACAAAAGGAACGCCAAAATCTGGAGACAAACTGGCTACCTCGGTCCGACACTATCTCCTTGGGTAACCCATGTAAACGGAAGACCTCCCGGGCAAAAATTGAAGCAAGCTCCTGAGCGGTAGGCAGCTTCATCAAGGCAATGCAATGTGACATTTTAGAAAAACGGTCAACCACCATAAGGATAACAGTATTGCCATTGGAAACAGGGAGCTCGACAATGAAGTCCATGGAAAGATGTGTCCAAGGACGCTCACCATTAGCAATAGGTTGAAGAAGACCCACAGGAAGACGTCGAGGAGTCTTATTCTGTGCACAAACTGAGCAGGAGGCAACATACGCAGCAACATCAGAATGAAGACCTGGCCACCAGAATTGTCGAGTGACAGACCAAATCATTTGGTTCTTGCCTGGGTGACCTGCTGCTTTAGGATAGTGGTAAGTGTGCAAAAGTTTAGTTTGAAGATTCTCAGGAAGAAAACACTTACCACTAGGTTTCTCAGGAGGTGCATTGGTTTGTGCAGCCAGGATCTCCTCCCCCAAGGGAGAAGTCAAATTAGTACGTATGGTAGCCAAAATATGGTCAGGAGGTATAACAGGAGTAGGTACAGACTCCTCCTTGGACAGAGGCGAAAATTGTCGAGAGAGGGCATCAGCCCTAACATTCTTACTACCAGGCAGGTAGGAGACCACATAATTAAACCGAGACAAAAATAGCACCCATCTGGCCTGTCGGGGCGACAAACGTTTTGCTTCAGATAGATAAGTTAAATTCTTGTGGTCAGTAAGAATGAGCACTGGCACGCTAGTACCCTCGAGAAGATGCCTCCATTCCTTGAGTGCCAAAATTATGGCCAGTAATTCCCTGTGGCCAATTTCATAATTGCACTCCGCTGGAGACAATTTCTTAGAAAAGAAACCACATGGATGCTAGGAACCGTCAGGCGTAGGACGTTGAGACAAGAGGGCACCTACTCCAGTCTCAGACACATCGACCTCAAGAATGAAAGGCAGGACAGGGTTAGGATGAGCCAGAACTGGAGCAGCAGCAAAGGCAGTCTTAAGACTATCAAAGGCCTTAATGGCAGTAGGTAACCAATAGAGTGGATCATTCTCTTTATGGGTCATATCTGTGATAGGTTTGACCAAGGAAGAAAGGTTTTTAATAAACTTTCTATAGTAATTGGCAAACCCCAAATAACGCTGAATAGACTGAAGACCAACTGGGCGAGGCCACTGCAGAACTGCAGATAACTTGTCAGGATCCATGGAGAACCCTGCAACGGAGATAACATAACCTAGGAAGGTTATTTGAGTCTGATGGAACTCACATTTCTCGAGTTTACAAAACAGGCCGTTCTCACGAAGTCTCTGAAGAACCCGTGTAACATCAGAAAAAAACCTAACTCTAACCCCTTGAAGATCACCCTACCATTAGAAGTCTTCACCCAACCGGGCCGAAGTCCTCAACGAAGCCAGCAGAAGTGGTCCTCCAGATGGGCAGAAGTGGTCCTCCAGACCGGCAGAAGTCTTCATTTAGACAGCATCTTCTATCTTCATTTATCCGGCGCGGAGCGGCTCCATCTTCAAGACATCCGAGGTGGAGCATCCTCTTCATCCGACGTCTTATTCAACAATGACGGTTCCTTTAAGTGACGTCATCCATGATGGCGTCCCTTCAATTACGATTGGCTGATAGAACTCTATCAGCCAATCGGAATTAAGGTAGGAAAAATCTTATTGGCTGATGCAATCAACCAATAGAATGCGAGATTAATCCTATTGGCTGATTGGAATAGCCAATAGGATTGAACTTCACATTTCTCGAGTTTACAAAACAGGCCATTCTCACAAAGTCTCTGAAGAAGCTGTGTAACATCAGAAAAAACCTACCACTAACCCCTTGAAGATCATCCTACCATTAGAAGGCTTCGTTGATGTCAGGGTGCCAGGAATCAGACTGAGACGAGAAGTGCAAAAATAATCACACCTATATTAATAGCAAAAAATAATAAAAAGTCCAAAAGTCAAATAACAAGCCAGGAGTCAAAACCAGAGCTGGTAGTCAGACGAGCCGAGTCAGGAGCCAAAGCGAATAGTCAGACAAGCCGGAATCAGGAACAAGGAAAACAGCAGAGTCAGGAACAAGCCAGGGATCAGGAACCAGGAAGGAAGTCAGGCAGCCAGGTAATACACAGGAACACTAACAAACAGGTCTGAGACAACGCAAAGGCAAAGCATACTGAACAGAGGCCCTTTAAATAATAAGTGATGACATCACAATTCTGAGACTGCATCCTGTTTCACACGGATGATGCACACCAATCTGGCCATAAAAGGAAGGGCAGGAAATGAGCAGCATCCCCCACAATGCACCATAGTCAGCAAGAGAGGTGAGTAAAATGGCTGCCAGCAGCACATGGAAAACAAAAGAGGGAAAAAACCCTAACAGTACCCTCCCCTCAATGACCTCTCCCCCGTGGGAGAACAAAAGGCTTAATGGGGAAACGGGCATGGAAGGCACAGAGGAGGGCAAGAGCATGAACATCAGAGGAGGGAACCCAAGAATGCTCCTCCGGACCGTAGCTTCTCCAGTGAACCAAATACTGTACACGGCCCCTGGACATACGAGAGTCAATAATGCTGCTGACCTCATACTCCTCATGGTTGTCAACAAAGATAGGACGGGGACGAGGCAACACAGTGGTAAACCGATTACAAACCAATGATTTCAAGAGAGAGACATGAAAAACATTGGAGATGCACATAGCAGGAGGAAGGTCAAGAGCGTAGGCCACAGGATTAACCTGTTGGAGTATTCAAAAAGGACCAACATAACGGGGAGCCAATTTATTGGAAGGCACATGAAGGTTCAAGTTGTGGGAGGACAGCCAAACTCTCTCACCAACCTGGTAGAAGGGTGCGGGCAGACGCCTACGATCAGCATGGAACTTTTGGCGCTGCATAGAACGATGAAGGCAATCCTGAATCTGCACCCACGTGGAACGGAGTTGCCGGAGATGCTCCTCCAAAGCCGGAATACCCTGAGACATGAATCCGGCAACAAGGATGGTTGAAATCCATAATTCGCCATGAACGGGGATAACTTTGAGGAAGCATTAATAGCACTATTACGAGCAAACTCTGCCCAAGGTAACAGTTCAGACCAATTATTGTGGTGATCTGAGACATAGCAACGGAGGAACTGTTCCAGAGCTTGATTAGACCGTTCCGCAGCCCCATTGGATTGAGGGTGATATGCCGAGGAGAAGGAAAGCTGGATCCCCATTTGAGCGCAAAAGGAACACCAAAATCTGGAGACAAACTGGCTACCTCGGTCTGACATTATCTCCTTGGGTAACCCATGTAAACGGAAGACCTCCCGGGCAAAAATTGAAGCAAGCTCCTGAGCAGTAGGCAGCTTCATCAAGGGAATGCAATGTGACATTTTAGAAAAACGGTCAACCACCATAAGGATAACAGTATTGCCATTGGAAACAGGGAGCTCGACAATGAAGTCCATGGAAAGATGTATCCAAGGACGCTCACCATTAGCAATAGGTTGAAGAAGACCCACAGGAAGACGTTGAGGAGTCTTATTCTGTGCACAAACTGAGCAGGAGGCAACATACGCAGCAACATCAGAACGAAGACCTGGCCACCAGAATTGTCGAGTGACAGACCAAATCATTTGGTTCTTGCCTGGGTGACCTGCGGCTTTAGGATAGTGGTAAGTGTGCAAAAGTTTAGTTCGAAGATTCTCAGGAACAAAACCCTTACCACTAGGTTTCTCAGGAGGTGCATTGGTTTGTGCAGCCAGGATCTTCTCCCCAAGGGAGAAGTCAAATTAGTACGTATGGTAGCCAAAATATGGTCAGGAGGTATAACAGGAGTAGGTACAGACTCCTCCTTGGACAGAGGCGAAAATTGTCGAGAGAGGGCATCAGCCCTAACATTCTTACTACCAGGCAGGTAGGAGACCACATAATTAAACCGAGACAAAAATAGCACCTATTTCTGGCCTGTCGGGGCGACAAACGTTTTGCTTCAGATAGATAAGTTAAATTCTTGTGGTCAGTAAGAATGAGCACTGGCACGCTAGTACCCTCGAGAAGATGCCTCCATTCCTTGAGTGCCAAAATTATGGCCAGTAATTCCCTGTGGCCAATTTCATAATTGCACTCCGCTGGAGACAATTTCTTAGAAAAGAAACCACATGGATGCTAGGAACCGTCAGGCGTAGGACGTTGAGACAAGAGGGCACCTACTCCAGTCTCAGACACATCGACCTCAAGAATGAAAGGCAGGACAGGGTTAGGATGAGCCAGAACTGGAGCAGCAGCAAAGGCAGTCTTAAGACTATCAAAGGCCTTAATGGCAGTAGGTGACCAATAAAGTGGATCATTCTCTTTATGGGTCATATCTGTGATAGGTTTGACCAAGGAAGAAAGGTTTTTAATAAACTTTCTATAGTAATTGGCAAACCCCAAATAACGCTGAATAGACTGAAGACCAACTGGGCGAGGCCACTGCAGAACTGCAGATAACTTGTCAGGATCCATGGAGAACCCTGCAACGGAGATAACATAACCTAGGAAGGTTACTTGAGTCTGATGGAACTCACATTTCTCGAGTTTACAAAACAGGCCATTCTCACGAAGTCTCTGAAGAACCTGTGTAACATCAGAAAAAAACCTAACACTAACCCCTTGAAGATCACCCTACCATTAGAAGGCTTTGTTGATGTCAGGGTGCCAGGAATCAGACTGAGACGAGAAGTGCAAAAATAATCACACCTATATTAATAGCAAAAAATAATAAAAAGTCCACAAGTCAAATAACAAGCCAGGAGTCAAAACCAGAACTGGTAGTCAGACGAGCCGAGTCAGGAGCCAAAGCGAATAGTCAGATGAGCCGGAATCAGGAACAAGGAAAACAGCAGAGTCAGGAACAAGCCAGGGATCAGGAACCAGGAAGGACGTCAGGCAGCCAGGTAATACACAGGAACTCTCACAAACAGGGCTTTTTTATTTTGTAAGGGGGATTACATTAGGTGTAATTAGTTTAAAAATCTTGTCATTTGTTTATTATTTTCTGTAATTTAGTGTTTGTTTGTTTTTGTACTTTAGATAATTTTATTTAATTGTATTTAGTTTAGGGAATTTATTTAATTATAGTGTAGTGTTAGGTGTAATTGTAACTTAGGTTAGGTTTTATTTTACAGGTATATTTGTATTTATTTTAACTAGGAAGTTATTTAATAGTTAATGACTATTTAATAACTATTGTACCTAGTTAAAATAAATACAAAGTTGCCTGTAAAATAAAAATAAACCCTAAGATAGCTACAATGTAACTATTAGTTATATTGCAGCTATCTTAGGGTTTGTTTTATAGGTAAGTATTTAGTTTTAAATAGGAATAATTTATTTAATGCTAGGAATATTTATTTAGATTTATTTAAATCAAATTTACGTTAGGGGGTGTTAGGGTTAGGGTTAGACTTAGGTTTAGGGGTTAATAAATTTAATATAGTAGCGGCGGTGTAGGGGGCGGCGGATTAGAGGTCAATAAATGTAGGTAGGTGGCGGCGATGTAGGGGGGGCAGAGTAGGGGTTAATAAGTATAATGTAGATGGCGGCGGTGTAGGGGGGGCAGATTAGGGGTTAATAAGTATAATGGTGGTGGTGGTGTAGGGGGGGCAGATTAGGGGTTAATTAATACGTATAATGTAGTTGGCGGCGGTGTAGGGGCTGCAGATTAGGGGTTTATAAGTATAATGTAGGTGACGGTGGTGTAGGGGTGGCAGATTAGGGGTTAATAAGTATAATGTAGGTTGTGGCGGTGTAGGGGGGGCAGATTAGGGGTTAATAAGTATAATGTAGGTGGCGGCGGTGTAGGGGGGGCAGATTAGGGGTTAATAAGTATAATGTAGGTTGTGGCGGTGTAGGGGGGGCAGATTAGGGGTTAATAAGTATAATGTATGTGGCGGCGGTGTAGGGGGGGCAGATTAGGGGTTAATAAGTATAATGTAGGTGGCGGCGGTGTAGGGGGGCAGATTAGGGGTTAATCAGTATAATGTAGGTGGCGGCGGTGTCGGGTGGCAGATTAGGGGTTAATAAGTATAATGTAGGTGGCAGCGGTGTAGGGGGGGCAGATTAAGGGTGTTTAGACTCGGGGTACATGTTAGGGTGTTAGGTGTAAACATTCCCATAGGAATCAATGGGATATCGGGCAGCAGCGAACATAAACTTTCGTTGCTTTCAGACTCCCATTGATTCCTATGGCATCCACCGCCTCCAGGGCGGCAGATTGAAAACCAGGTATGCTGGGCCGGAATAGTGGCGAGCGTACCTGGTAGAAAATTGATAACTAGCAAAAGTAGTCAGATTGTGCCGAATTTGGATTCGGAACATCTGTAATGAAGTAAGCATCGATCTGTGTCGGAGTGAGTCCGGCGGATCGTATGTTACGTCACAGATTTCTACTTTTGCTGATCTGTAGAGTTTGATAACTAAGGGGAATCAGGCTTGCCACAAATACGCTGCGGAATTCCAGCGTATTTGCGGTTGACGGCTTGATAAATAGATGCCTTTATCTAATATTAGTCAATAAACCATATCACCGAGAACAAATGCCTCTGTGTCTAAGTACACACGTGAGCAAATTATGTGTAACTGTATACACAGTGATCTGTAGTTATACACCGATGGATGTTTTTTAATCAACTTTATATTTTTATGTTTTTCAGTATTTATTAAAAGTTAAGTTTTATATTTGGGTTTCCTTGGGTATTTTTTAAGTGTAACCGAACACTTTATGAATAGTTTTTATTTATATGTGATGTGCTTTTGTCAGTAATTGACTGGGCTTTAACTTGGGTGTCTGGTGCCATATTCCTTTGCTCTGTTGTCTTGTCACTTCGGAAACAGCTTTGTCTTCTTCTTGTGCTTAAGCGCTACCTTAAAATTGACCTAATTATCTGGAATGATTCTCACCTGGACCTGATCATGTGCTGTTAATGGGCCTATTAAAAACAAACTTCCTGCTGCTACTCATTGCCAGATTATTGTGGTTCTTTTGCCCTATAATCCAGCTGTTATGTCATTTATTGATCTTTATATACTGACTCCTGCATTGTTTACTGACTGTTCTGCGTTCTCCTGTCCATTAACATCTGCTTGTTGCCCTATGTATATTCTTTGTTGGATTGTTTGCTATTTGCTCCTGCCTTTTAAAGCTGCCGTTTCTTCCTTCTGTTGAGTTTGCTGCTCCAGCCACTGGACTTCAGCGCAGAAAAGACAGTTAGTTTGTTTAGATGTTGCCATAAAACACTCTCTATATTTACTTTTTGTATTCTTGTCTATTATGATTTATTAAACGTATTTGGCACCCCCATACTGTAACTTGAATGGCTAAAGTAAAAAATGATTGTGGGTAGATAAATAGACATATTTTGGAAATATTGTTTTAAAAAAATAATCCTGTTTGAATCCACAATTTATTGTTTTTATAACAAGGAGATGAACATAAACAATCACTTTTTACCTGCACAACTCAGATATAATAGAACCTGTGGGAGCTGAAACTAGCACTATCACAATAACTTATTAGAATACAATGTAACCTCACAGGAAGCGCATGCTAAAGGGACAGTCTACTTTAATTTGTTATTGTTTAAAAAGACAGATAATCCCTTTAGTACCCATTCCCCAGTTTTACATAACCAACAGTTATAGTAATATACTTTTTACCTCTGATTACCTTGTATCTACGTCTCTGCAGACTGCCCCCTTATCTCAGTTTTTTTGACAGACTTGCATTTTAGCCAATCAGTGCTGACTCTTAAATACCTCCACATGAGTGAGCACATTGGTATCTTTATGACACACATGAACTATCAGTGTATAACTGTAAATAAATGTCAAAATGCACTGGGATAAGAGGCGGTTTTACGGCTTAGAAATCAGTTTATGAACCTACCAAGGTGTAGCTTTCAACAAAGAATACCCACAGAACAAATCAAATTTGATGATAAAAGTAAATTGGAAAGTTGTTTAAAATTGCATGCCCTACCTGAATCATGAAAGTTTTATTTTGTCTAGACTGTCCCTTTAAGTAAGTGTCATATTAATTAATTATATAATATGTAAGCATATTTTTGTCTCCAAGGCACGGCCAAGGGCACGCTGCACTTACTGTGGCCAGGGCCGAGCTGCTGGTGAAGTCAGTGTCCGGAGGCGCATTGTCACTGGAGGACCGACTGCTGTCAGAGCCAGGGCCATGCTAAGTAATATTGGATTAGTACAGTCAGCTTTCTGTATACCCTGCTGTACACATTATTGCTGCTTTTATTTGTCTATGTGCTATCCTTATTACTTTTTAAATTCTTCTTACCTGGAAGTGACTTGAGCTTGTTCCTGGAGCCAAGCCTGAATGAGTGGTGTTAAAAAGTCATCTCAGACTCCTATTCGGTGCTTGGTTATTCATATGGAGACTAAAGCATTCTTATCCCTGGCCAGTAACCCTGATCCTGACCCTGGCAAAGTTCCTGGATTACACTATCTATCTGATCCTTCTACTATGATCTGCTCCCTTAGGAGGATTTACTGGTTTATGAAATTTGGAACTGAGCCCTGACTTCCATACCTTCTTAATGCCTCTCTTTGATACCTGGTTTTGGGCTGCTCCTCTGGTTTTGACCCTTGCTTTGTTCAAAAATTATTCTACAGTTATCCTGATGACTGTTTGCAGCTTATTCTCTGCACTACTTGGTCATGTCAACAACCCAGGTCCTTTGCCTATTACATTATAGCATAACATCCCCATATAAATCTCAAACCTGAGTTATCATAAATAGGGCAAATCTATGATAGGTGAACCAAAATAATGTTTGCTTATATTAAATTGTAAGGGACATACTAGTATGTCAATATTATAAGACTTAGAAACAAGAAGCAATGTGGAGCACTTCAGCAATTCTTTCCTTTGCTCATAGAAAACCTTTTTGCTGATAATGTAATCTCAAAACATCTCTACACCAAAAGATCAGTTCCTACTAGCAAAACAGAGGCTATAGAAAGGCAACCATCTTTTGGTATAAATAAGCGGGATAGAGACACAGGGGTTGACAAATAGAACATTTTCCTTAACTTTACAATTAAGTACCAGCAATATGTTGAAAGGACCACCAATTATTTCCTAAAAAAGTAAGTCACACTTCCAAAGATGAGTTATCAGACCAGTTGCTATGTATGGCCTTTGTATATCACCAAACATTCCCTTTTGCGATGCTTCCACAGAAAATCTGTGTAAGAATCCTCTTAGGCTGCTGCAGCATTCGGTAGTCTCTCCTTATTAAGAGGCAACATCAGCTAGATCTCTGAATCACCTCACTCACCTGAGAAGTGGTTTTGAACTGCCCTAGACCAATGAAAATGTGCACTGTTCCTCTTATCATTTTGAAAGGTAACATTATTATTATTATTATTCTTTATTTCTAAAGCGCCAACAGATTCCGCAGCGTTGTCCATGGGTACAAGGATAACAGTACAATGGAGAAACAATACCATAAAAGACAAAATTTTACAGACAAATACAGGGGGAATTGAGGGCCCTATTCCCGTGGGAACTTACAATCTAGAACATAGGAGAAGCAGTGGAGGTATAGATGATGAACAACTGGAGGGTTCCGTGGTCATGTGACATTGATAAAGGCCTCATGCATCCTTTTAGAACTGCTTCCACCACGGCACAAAATCTATGAAGATGTTCATCTAACTCTTGTATAAGTGTACTTTGAGTGTTGCTATGACAGCTTAATGAACAATGGCAGTATTATCTTAATGCTAACCCTGGTAACGGGGGAAGTTAGTTAAAAGCAATCTCCAAACTGAGACCTTCTAAGTCCTTAATGTTCCAGGAGCATTGGGGCAAAGAATATCCTCAATACTTATCTTTATGAGCTCAGCAAGGAAAACAAAAATAGATTCTACAGATATTGAGGAAACATGGGAACAATATCTAAAGATAGACAAAGTTTACTATCTATCCTTTGCTCTGCAGCAGTGTCACAGCCTATCATGGTCACCATCCAGAAGCTTCCCTCACTCAATTCTGTTGTGTTCATAGTTTTTATTTTTTTTAAAGTAACTGGTCAAAAATGATAACTCAGGTTTTATTTTTAGTTGAAACTGGTAAAAGCCCCAGCATATTATTGTGCAACACTTTCAAGCAAACAGTTCTGTTTATGCTTCAAATGCCGATTTTGGGGCAATAGCTCTACAGCCTTGTTCATGTGAGTCTGCAACTAAAAGCGAAGAAGCAGCAGTCTTAAGATCTCTGCTTCTTAATCATTCTAACACCTCCAAATAAGTCTGGGATGACTGAGAGGCCCTGCTGAGCAAGTGTGTAGGCTGCACAGGTAAATACTTGTTCAATGATACATGTGAGTGGATGAAGTGCCACGCTAGCACCATATGTGGATGGAAAGGTTTTCTGGATGGGAAACTTGTCTGCCTGCTATAGAATAAATTGGAACCAACACCTTAGTATAGCCCCTGTATACATGCCTAAAAAATTTTTAGTTGAAGTTTGTTTAGCTTTTAACTTGAGTATAATAACAGAATCTATTATTTAGTAAACCCAATGAAACTGACATATTTTGTTTAGATTTTTCTTTTTTGCTCTGTTGCACTTGGTAAATTTCTTTTAATAAAAATCCTTTTCAGCATCTATGTGGAATAAACAGTGCTGTTGTTCCCAAGAACATAAAGGAAGTGCAATTTAGTTGCGGCCCTGGGGTCTGAATGACGCACAGTTGAAGATCCAATTGTGAATCCAAAATCATTTCAAGAATTAGAACAGAGAAACAAGGCTATAAATAGACAGATATCTAAATTCAGAAACATAGGGGGTTGATAAACAAAAGAGGGGAAATTAAAACAAAGTATCATCAAGAATAAACAGGTTTGCTACAAGACTCATATTTTCAATGTATTTCTATTAGTAATTCCACACAATTAAAACAGTCACCTCTTTCATAGCTTTTGTAAAGGAAAAGAGCAAGATAATTGGTGCATCATATGATAAAAGAGACATTGCAGGCAGCAAAATATCTATGATGCATAGATAAAGAGCTGAAAATATTAACATGATTTTTTGAAAAATAGTTAAAGTTGATTATATTTATGTTAAAACTAACAAAAAATACATTTTCATACTGCAAGATTTATTCTTATTAGCTGACAGCTAGTGGGACAATCGTCAATAAAACTGCCAAGATAAAGTTGGTTTATTCAGTACATGCAGTAAAATAAAAAAATATATAAATAAATTTGCTTCTAAATCTAGAATAAGGCATCAAATATGAACTAGGTTTCTAATACTCAGGTACATAAATCATAAATCTATTGAAATAAAAGTATAGAACTCAGAAAAGTGTAAAATTAACTGCTTTTTTTATTAACAAAAATAACAAACTTTTTTTAGGCTAGGTGAGTTTAAAAGGGGGATCAGGATCTGTAAGTAGATTTCTAAGTGCTATTAGAGATACAGATTATTCTGATTTCCCATTTCCCCAATTGCCATATTGAATATATATATTAAAAAAAAGTGTTAATGTGTTATAAAGTAATTTAGCCTCTACCAATTAATAACTAACGCCTAGATTTAGAGTTCTGTGTTAGCCGTCAAAACCAGCGTTAGGGGGTCCTAACGCTGGTTTTGGCCGCCCGCTGGTATTTAGAGTCAGTCAGGTAAGGGTCTAACGCTCACATTCCAGCCGCAACTTTTCCATACCGCAGATCCCCTTACGTCAATTGCGTATCCTATCTTTTCAATGGGATCTTTCTAACGCTGGTATTTAGAGTCTTGGCTGAAGTGAGCGTTTGAAATCTAACGACAAAACTCCAGCCGCAGCAAAAAGCCAGGAGTTAAGAGCTTTCTGGGCTAACGACAGTTCATAAAGCTCTTAACTACTGTGCCCTAAAGTACACTAACACCCATAAACTACCTATGTACCCCTAAACCGAGGCCCCCCACATCGCCGCCACTCTATAAAAAAAAATTTACCCCCAAACTGCCGACCGCACACCGCCGCAACCTACATTATCCCTATGTACCCCTAATCTGCTGCCCCTAACATCGCCGATCCCTATATTATATTTATTAACCCCTAATCTGCCCCCCCCAACGTCGCCGCTACCTACCTACAATTATTAACCCCTAATCTGCCGACCGGACCTCACCGCTATTATAATAAATGTATTAACCCCTAATCCACCTCACTCCCACCTCAAAAACCCTATAATAAATAGTATTAACCCCTAATCTGCCCTCCCTAACATCGCCGACACCTAACTTCAAGTATTAACCCCTAATCTGCCGACAGGACCTCGCCATTACTATAATAAATGTATTAACCCCTAAAGCTAAGTCTAACCCTAACCCTAACACCCCCCTAAGTTAAATATAATTTAAATCTAACGAAATAAAATAAATCTTATTAAATAAATTATTCCTATTTAAATCTAAATACTTACCTGTAAAATAAACCCTAATATAGCTACAATATAAATAATAATTATATTGTAGCTATTTTAGGATTAATATTTATTTTACAGGCAACTTTGTATTTATTTATTTTTTTTTTATTTTTTTTTATTTTTTTAAGCTTTATTTTTTTATTTTTATTTTTTTTAAATAAATTTTTATTGAAGTCATGAACAGATACAGTACATAAGGTATGCCCTCAAAAGAAAAGAAAAAGAAATACAAAAGAGTAAAGACATTGTATTATTAGCAATGAAACTTATTCAGATATCATAAGCGTAACTCTGAGGAGTGGGCTGTTTCATAGGGAGACTTCAGTTTTATCATAGAGCATCATGAAAATAATATATACTTGAAAGGTCTTCCCCTAGCACTATGAGAAGAAGATTTAAATATCCATACGTGAACGGTTGGGGCTAGGGAGGGGGTAGCTCTATATTTTAATGGGAGGGGAGGTTACAGCGGGCAAGAGCCGCTTGATAATAAAAAAGGAAGGGTGGGGGGGGCGGAGCCAGTTAGTATGTTGGATAGGCAGGTAACTCGAAGACCCAAAGCATTTAAATATGCTATGTAATAGGATTGCCCTCTACTTAGACCGTGTGTTAAGCCAAGCTAGGATAGGAGCAAGAGTAAGAGTAGCTTCCCAATAAGGATAGAAACAGGGGGGGTTTATGAGATATGTGAAAATCCTAGATGAATATAGACAGGTATCTCTATTTATGCATACTGTTAGCCCATGCTGATAAATCTCAGACCAAACTCAAAGTTATGCCTAGCCGTGCCTTCCCAGTTAACACGGCCCGGCAGTATCTATAGTAACAGTAAGGTGGATTTATGTATTTTAGGGTGGGGCGTGGAATGAGTGAGACAGCTACTGGACATGTAAAGTTTGTCTTGGGGGGGAGGGAGATAATATTTGGGGCCTAGGAGATCACAGGGTGAGCCCCTCTCCTAGGGGAGTGCCACCTATAGGCAGAGTAGGAAAAAGGAGGAGGGATATGACCCGCAGGCAACAAGTACCGGCGGGAAAGGGAGGAGAGAGGCCCCACCAGAGCCAATGATGTGTATTAATAATATGGGAATGACCATAGAGAAACTAGGGATGATATATATGTAGTCTTAAACTATGATTAGAGGCATTACAAGTAAGGTAATCCTAGGCCTTATAAGTGACAGCTAGATTAAAATAAATGGGTTGACTGGGGTCCTATGTAAATTTCTAAATGCTCATTAAAATAAACTTGGGTGGAAGAAATAATTAGTGTTAAGATCTGTCTATACACCTAATCCAATTTCCATGCGTGAACTAACTGGATGTATTATATAAACTCCTGTATTGACAGTGTATGTAGTATTAAGCTATAAAAATTCAACTAAGGTTCAAGTAGCCATATCCATGTCAGCTCACTGATGATTCCAGGAGCATTGCAGTAGGAAGATAAAGGTTATGCTCATCTAGGAGTAAACAAAAAGATGTCAATATTTAATATACCAGCATCGTAGCCCAGAGAGCAGGATATGGAGGTAGTTTTAGACAAATCTAGTGCTCTGGGGCAGCAAATCTGCAATATGGCATTCTAAAATATATGTTTAAGGTAGGCTGGGTTTATGTTATGGAGTTAGCAAGATCTAAAAGGCAGAACAGGAGATAACTGTCTATAGAGTGTTGCTAGCGGTTTAAGTGGTCATAATGCTATGTTGAGCCTTCAGTAAGAAGCGTACATATTTCTATCATATAGCCGATGAAGCGAAATAGGTGCTGCATCCAACGCAATATAATATATCAGATCAAGGATTAGCAGTGTGCGTTCTCAGAAAAATTCAAGATATTAAAATTGAATTTATAAATTAGTAATGACTAGATATCTATATAAGGATTTCAAATATTGCCAGTGGGAAGTAGCATAAGAGCAAAGTTAAAGTGAAACCACGTGTACCAAATATACACATATAGCGAGCTCTATAGTAAATTGATCCCAGACTCGGTCATGAAGCTAGGAAATAGACACTTTAAACATGTAGCATGACTAGCTGGTAAGGAAAAGTGGGCTAGCTGTCTGTAGTCTAGGAGGATTTTAGCTAGCTATACAGTTCTACAAAGGATAAGTGCACAAATAATCCCTAATGTCACATAAATGCAAGCATACACACCATAAGTGAAGACATAAAGTATAAGACGAGATAAGGCAGTCTAAATTATGAGCTTGCAATGTTGTATGGACACAGGTTTCAAGACCATAGTAAGTAAGAAATCAAACATCATTACATTTGTACATTGTGGTAGGAAAGCTTGAACAAATATATAGCTATCACACAACAGGACATGCATAAGGATTTTAGCTAGCTATACAGTTCTACAAGGGATAAATACACAAATAACCCCTAATGCCACGTAAATGTAAACTTACACAACACAAGTGAAAACATAATATATCTAATAATAATTAGGGTGGATTGTAGTGAGTTTAAGCATTAACACACAATATAACAGCGATCATAGTGACAAACATAACTTATACATTGTAAGTCTCATACAAAATATATAGGAATGCTGAAAACATACTTGCGCATACTATGAGATAAGTTGCAATGATGAGTGGCAGAGCTAGCATGCTCGAATTACATATAACTGTGCTAAAGCGCCATGCATCTCATTCCCATATTGTAACTAGAGAACAAACATAACTGAACATAAACGTGGCAGGTCCCAGGATTGCAATCCTGATGTATAGGAGGGCTAAGTAGTGTAAAAAGGTGGAGAAGGATAGTCCTGTAGAGTGGGCTAGTTGCCAGAATGATCTCCTCAGCGCGGGGCCTTACCACGCTGGGTAGTAAGTTCTGGAGTATGAATAAATATAACCTTAACCGATGCCTCTTCTATATAGTTGGTCAGGACCGGTCTGGGTAAGGGGAGAGGGTCTGACTTTACGGCCCAGAAATATATATGAATGTAAAAGTCCTGCCAGTTTGCATAAGTTCACATACCATCGTATCACAGTGTAAGCACGTATTTCTGAAACAAATGTGAGATAGGGAAAGTTTAGATAGATCGCAGTTTCCTTTCCAGAATGTCCTGAGAGCAGCCTCCCGGGTCAAAATGGCCTTTCAGTACATCGATGTGATGTATGGCATCCGATCTATGGGCCCCAGATAGAGCTAAGTCCTGAGCAATCAGTGTAGGAAGAGAGCGGTGTAATCCTGAATTACCTTTATGCGGCATTAGATGGGCAGACAGTCCGCGGACCCCCAAGTTAAGAGCTGCGGAGCAGATGCAGGGGCAAGTGGCCTCCGGCCAAACCTCACCTCTGTCCCAGGACTTCTCAAGCGGTGAGCGTAGGGTCTCTCCCATCTGCCCGCGATATTTCTCTGCGCCGTCTGTAGCCCTAAGGATGTTAGGTGTAGGCGGTATTTGCCAACTTGAGGAAGGAGGTATAAAGAGCAGGGAGCGCTGTTGTTTCACGATCTGTAGATATTCCGCTGACTCAGACACAGCGGCCCCTGTTTGGACCGTTTCAGCTGGGCATGCCTGTGACAGATTGTTGCCGGGTGAGATTGTGGTTGGACCTCGACTGAGATGCTTTTCTTGCGGTGGCTCAGGAGAGTGTGTTGTAGACAAAGAGTCCGCCACGTGGGTGTCAGGACTGGGTAGGTGATCAGCGCCATCTTGGTTGCGGAGTTCCACAATGCTGGCTCTTAAACTGCTAAAATGATAGTTGGCTTTGTCAATCAGTCCTTCCAAAATAGAGATTAGGTATGCGGAGGGTTCCCCCATCCTGAGAGCTTGGTATTCAGGATATAGAAGCTCCTAAAACACTATAGATAATGATGTTAATAATCAGGTCTCCGGAGCTCTGCAGTAACACGTCTTTCCTCTGTGAGAGTTGGCTCCGCCCCTCCAACTTTGTATTTATTTTAACCAGGTACAATAGCTATTAAATAGTTAAGAACTATTTAATAGCTACCTAGTTAAAATAATTACAAAATTACCTGTAAAATAAATCCTAACCTAAGTTACAATTAAACCTAACACTACACTATCAATAAATTAATTAAATAAACTATCTACAATTATCTACAATTAAATCAACTAAACTAAATTAAAAAAAACAAAACACTAAATTACAAAAATAAACAAACACTAAATTACAAAAAATAAAAAAAGATTACAAGAATTTTAAAATAATTGCACCTACTCTAAGCCCCCTAAAAAATAACAAAGCCCCCCAAAATAAAAAATGCCCTACCCTATTCTAAAATAAAAATCTTTTACCTTACTAGCCCTTAAAAGGGCCTTTTGCGGGGCATGCCCCAAAGAAAACAGCTCTTTTGCATTTAAATAAACATACAATACCCCCCCCCCAACATTACAACCCACCACCTATCAGCCTAGAATCCTATCAGCCAATCGGAATTCGAGGGACGCCATCTTGGATGACGTCATTTAAAGGAACCTTCATTCGGACTTAGGACGGCAGAAGAAGAGGATGGATCCACGTCGGCTGCTTCAAGATGGTCCCACTCCGTGCCGGATGGAAGAAGATAGAAGATGCCGCTTGGATGAAGATGTTTGCCGGTCCTCTTCTTGCCGGATAGGATGAAGACTTCGGAGCCTCTTCTGGACCTCTTCTTCCCGAATAGGAGGAAGACTTCGGACCCTCTTCTGGACGGATCAGTGATACCGGGCGTGGTGAAGACAAGGTAGGAAGATCTTCAGGGGCTTAGTGTTGGGTTTTTTAAGGGGGGTTTGGGTTAGATTAGGGGTATGTGGGTGGTGGGTTGTAATGTTGGGGGGGTATTGTATGTTTATTTAAATGCAAAAGAGCTGTTTTCTTTGGGGTATGCCCCGCAAAAGGCCATTTTAAGGGCTGGTAAGGTAAAAGAGCTGTAAAATTTTTATTTTAGAATAGGGTAGGGCATTTTTTTATTTTGGGGGGCTTTGTTATTTTTTTATGGGGTTTAGAGTAGGTGTAATTAGTTTAAAATTCTTGTAATCTTTTTGGGTTTTTTTTAAATTTAGTTTAATTGATTTAATTGTAGATAATTGTAGATAGTTTATTTAATTAATTTATTGATAGTGTAGTGTTAGGTTTAATTGTAACTTAGGTTAGGATTTATTTTACAGGTAATTTTGTAATTATTTTAACTAGGTAGCTATTAAATAGTTCTTAACTATTTAATAGCTATTGTACCTGGTTAAAATAAATACAAAGTTGCCTGTAAAATAAATATTAATCCTAAAATAGCTACAATATAATTATTATTTATATTGTAGCTATATTAGGGTTTATTTTACAGGTAAGTATTTAGCTTTAAATAGGAATAATTTATTTAATAAGATTTATTTTATTTTGTTAGATTTAAATTATATTTAACTTAGGGGGTGTTAGGGTTAGACTTAGCTTTAGGATTTAATACATTTATTATAGTAGCGGTGAGGTCCGGTCGGCAGATTAGGGGTTAATAATTGTAGGTAGGTGGCGGCGACGTTGGGGGCGGCAGATTAGGGGTTAATAAATATAATATAGGTGTCGGCGGTGTTAGGGGCAGCAGATTAGGGGTACATAGGGATAACGTAAGTTGCAGCGGTGTACGGAGCGGCAGATTAGGGGTTAAAAATAATATGCAGGGGTCAGCGATAGCGGGGGCAGCAGATTAGGGGTTAATAAGTGTAAGGTTAGGGGTGTTTAGACTCGGGGTTCATGTTAGGGTGTTAGGTGCAGACTTAGGAAGTGTTTCCCCATAGGAAACAATGGGGCTGCGTTAGGAGCTAAACGCTGCTTTTTTGCAGGTGTTAGTTTTTTTTTCAGCTCAAACCGCCCCATTGTTTCCTATGGGGATATCGTGCACAAGCACGTTTTTTAAGCTGGCCGCGTTCGTAAGCACCGCTGGTATTGAGAGTTGCAGTGGCGGTAAATATGCCTGTACGCTCCCTTTTTGGAGCCTAACGCAGCCCTTCTGAGAACTATCAATACCAGCGTTGTTTAAAAGGTGCGGGGGAAAAAAGCATGCGTAGCTAACGCACCCCTTTGGCCGCAAAACTCTAAATCTAGCCGATATATTTTATTGGATTCAGGCTAAATACATTAGAAAATGCAGTGATCAATATATTTTGAGATATTTAATATATTTTAGATAGTGTAATATAATCACAAACACACAATTCATACTCAGACAGTACTTATGTTAAATAACTCTGAATTTAAAATCAGAATGCTACTTACAGTTCTGTGTTGCTTTTTATCTGATTCTAGCCATCCATATAAACATTGTCAGCTCATGCCTGTATCCACTAATACAGGGTTCACTGAGGAAGTTGTATAGAAAACACCAAGTGCTAGACCTGTGATTGTATGGACTTCTGGAGTTGTACAAATGTAATTTCATTGAAGCACTTACTTGATGTTTCTTCCCCAAGCTGCCACTACAGTGTGGCTTCTTCGGTAACTTGAATGTCCCTGAGCAGCAATTGAATAAAATGTTCCCTTTGAAGATGAAGTTAATAAAATTGCTGTTCAACAAGTAAAAATGTGATAAAGAAGTTTTTCCATGGTAATAATATGTTTGTTCACTGAAAACATGTGATAAAATGAATATATCCCTATTTATTTTTAAATCAGTGACAATTATATTGTACTGCTTTTGGCATATCATAAACCCTAGTACTCTCATCTTCATTGTTGCCTTAACAACCTGTAACATTGCAGATGTTTGTTTTCTAGAGAGCATGCTGTCATGTAGACATTTTCAAATAACAAAAAAAAGGTAAAGGATCTATTTGTAAAACTCCAGCAAGTAAAATGGATCATTAGGCACATATTATAGAGGAGAACATTTTACAGTACAATGCCCCTTTAACTAGTATACCTAAGGCCTATGTTAGATAAAAACATCTTACATATTAATACTTGTAACGACCAGGGTTAATCAACCCTGCGCCAGTCACTTGTCTGGCACAGAAAGGGTTATCAGACCCCTTCTACTGTCACTACTCTGTCACAGTTTAGCCACTCCAGGCAAGCCTGTGACTTAGTTCAGTGGGTGCAAGGGTCAACAACACTCTCTAGTCTGTACTAGACGTAAAAGAAATGCCCAACACTCCCCTTTACAGCTACCCACACTAAATCTAAACTATATCTAGCTGCCACCACTTAAGATTATATTATATGGGAAATCTTAAGGAAAACTCAGAAAATTACAAATTAAATCACAGATTACAATTTAGCAAAAAATAACCTAAAATTACAGTACTAATACTACCAGTCTTAATACTACCGGTCTCTTTTAGTAACGTGGTTCAAATATTAGACAAAGGCCAAAGCTTAATAAACTAAGGTTTATTATGCGAAGAATTAGCACAATGCAATAATAATAAAAAGATATTAACAAATAGAATTACACAAGCAAACAGTTTTAAAATAAAAAGGAGAAATAACAGACAGGAATCGCCGGAATTCAACCCGATCGAGTACGATCAGGTTGATTGACTCCCCCCTGCTGGCGGACGATTGGCTGCGAGTCTGCAGGGGCCGGCGTTGCACCAGCAGCTCAAAAGAGCTGCTGATGCAATGCTGAATATGGAAAGCGTATTGCTCTCCGCATTCAGTGATGTCTGTCGGACCTGATCCGCACTGTCAGATCAGGTCCGACAGACATTTGATAAATTGGCCTCTATGCCTTTTTGTAGGAACCAATGCACTGACAATTTCTACAACTGAACCCAGAGAGGCTAGATTTATACACTTTAACATGCATCATTCTGCACTGGGTAAACAAAAAGAGTCCAAAGATATTGCTAACATAAAAACCTTAATATTTATTAATTCATTCATAACATCAAGAAAAGGAAACAAACAGAGAAAAGTGTAAATTAGCCTGCTTGCTCAGACCCATTTAGCAGAAGGTATAAGATAAATATACTAGGGGCAAATTTATTATGATTGCAGGGGGACAGGTTTACAAGTAGAGAACCTTTTTACCTGCAGTCACCACTTGCAGTGCTGCTTTGTATTGTACATGAGCTTTCTTGTGCAATGCTGCCCCTGCTCTTGTACAACAAATTTCACAAGAGTAGGGCTTGTAAATCACTCCAAGTGATCAAGTTTCAGGGTGACTGATCTCATCATCTCTGAGTTGGCAGAAAGGCAAAAGAAGATGTTTGTTGCTGCCTGCTAGCTCATATGAGCTTGCTATGCATAGCCTCAAAAGCAGTGAAAAAAGATTAAAAATGTTTACCCTAGAGAAACTTTTCAAGAAAAAGCACAAAAATCGTGCTTCTCCTAAACTCCCTAGAGAGACCAAAAAAATTCTATGTCCTGAAAAGTAGATACATGCACAGGCGAAAAAGCTTTTGGGCCAAATATTCAGGAAAATTGGTTTTAACGATTATTGGGTTGCTGTGCTATTCAGTATTCGTTTCATTTTAAACTAAACAAATACTGAATATTCTTGGACGATTTACACTTGTTTTTGTTGAACAAATGTAAATGTTCCTTTGCTACAGGTGAAAACCTTCACTTGTAATGTTATACAATTACCAATAGTGCGCTGGAGAGCCTGCTAAGCCTCCTATTAGCTCTGTGAAGACTTTCAGAGTTTCTTTAAATTTTGTGGTGTATTCGTACAGATATCCGTGTTTCGGTAATGAATTTCCATTTTTAACAAAACAAGTGCACATATCTACTGCAAACACTTCAAACCAAATATCTGGTTTATGCAGTTCACAGCATTTTCAAAACTTTAGTTAAGGATTTTAGGGAGGGTGGAACAAAGCACATTTTTTACACAAAAGCACTCAAATGCTCAAAGATTCCTTTTTTTCTAGCGTACAGTAATAATCTCTAGCAATGCATTGTTGTATTTTAGAAAAAAAAGTAAAACAAATATTTAATAAAAAGTTCATATGACACCAAACAAAAGTCAATTTGGCATAGATTCCAACATGTAACTAACCTCCTAAACTTTCGAGGTTTACTGCGCAGCTGGTACAGTGTCAGCATTTTTAAGTTTCAGACAAATATCAATAAAATAAAGTATAGACGGGCAGTGCTGGCAGGGGTTAAGATGGCTACGTAATTCCAAAAAAAAGATGTGCCATCGCCAAACCGGCATTAATGTCCGTAGCTATGGTGTTTGTTAACCTGTCAGCATCGAGGGAAACCTTGGTTGGAGGAGCTCCGACGACCACAAGTACCTAAACGTCCTGCAAGCAGAAGGCCGCCAAGCTTGTTCCCAGATTACGGAACTTCAAAGGCTCTATGAACACTGCAGAGCTGCATCGATCCACAGAATGTAGAAAACAGCACTTAACCTGCTAATTGGCTAATGTTTTCACAGGGCTGCTGGTGGTCTTGAGAGGCATCAGAAGGGCTACAGAAATCTAGTCCCGGTGCGGGCCCAGCTACGCCTACCACGTCGGCGCGTAACCCTCTTGTTCTCCGCGGGAGTACACGTATCAAGGAAAGTAAGTTGTGTAAAGGGGACAACAAGGGATTATTAACAGTACCAGGAAACACTATTTTTAAGTTTTCTAATACCCACTAATCACAGTACGGATCCCAACAGGCTTTAGTGATTGGACTATAAAACAGGTTAGATAAGAAAGTTTACCCCTATAAAAGAGAGGCTAAGACAAATGGAAGGTTCCCTTATATGTTGTATAATTCATATCATCTAGAGTCCACCTAACGCCTCATTATGGCCTCTAAGAGATCTCAAAAGCTAGATAAATCCAGCAAACCCCAACTTAGTAAAAGCCATATGGTAACCTCGTACTTCATGGCGACGGATCCAACTATTTCACCATCCAGTAGTCCTCCTACTGAGCAACCAAATTTGTCACCAGCTATCCAACATAATACTCAAGAAACTTTACAGGTCCCAGCAAATTTACTGGCATCACTGCCCTCAAAGGAAGATATAGCAAATATTGTGCGTAGGTGTGTCAGGGAAGAGCTGGCAGAAGTGAGGCAGGATGTGCACACACTAGGCTTCAGAGTAGAAGCACTAGAAGACGGCACAGATTTAATAAAAGAAGAATTTATTGATCACCAACAACTTGATTTCTACAAAAGTTCCTTAAATTCACTCCCTGACAAGGTTGAAGACCTTGAAAACAGAAGTCATAGAAAATATATACGTATCAGGGGAGTGCTAGGGTCAGTGCTACCCAAGGACCTACCTATTTACCAGCACTATTTACTCATTTAAGGGGTCAATCAAATGCAACAAATATACAGTGGGACAGGGCACACAGAGCCCTATGCCCCAAACCGGCTGAGTCAGCACCCCCATGAAACATAATTATAAAATGTAAGAACTTTAGAGAAAAAGAGGAACTGATGGGTTTATCAAGGAAAAATCAACCCATCTGCTTCAGAAGTACCATCCTGCAATTCTACTCAGACCTAGCGCCTTGGACTCTACAGAAGAGGCGGGAATTTGCACCTCTTACACAACTCCTCAGGAATAAAAAAATCCTGTACCGCTGGGGGTTCCCCACACAAATCATGGTTATTCATTAAGAGAAGAGACTCTTCTGCAAAGACTTATCTGAAGTCTCACATTTATGCACAGCACTGATTCTGGAAACTCCTGAGATGCCCTCACTCTCAGCTACCAGCAATGTGGAACAGCCTACTCAGAGACCAAAGACAGCTACTAAGAACAGGAAAGTAGCCCCTTCAACATCAAGACCTAAGCAACTCCAAGGTTTCTGTCCAGATCCGAAGATTCCAAGAATGGCTTTCCCGCGCACACAAAAAGGAAAACCCTAGCAGTTGCCACTAAAGAAATTCTGTGACATAGTCTAACTCTGTACAACCTAAGTTTCTGGACTTGGAACATATTGAAAAACAGATTCCGCTTCTGTGAAACAGAGACTTGGGACACTCAACCCTACTAAATAGGGAAAAGTTAATTAGTTCCAATGGTTGAAAACAAAAATGTATACTTAAAAGGTAATCTAGCAGATGTTATGCAAAGTTTATAGTTCATTATTTGTTGATAGCTCTCCTCTAGCTAAGATGTTTACTTTACTAAATTGCACTTTAAAAGCCCATGTGCTGATAGGCAGGAATTAATATGTCTTAAAGGCTAGAATACGATGGGCACACCTCCTATGCGAGTTTAGCAATTTATACATACTGTTTGTTGATCCTTGTCCTCCCCTCTCTAACTGCTAGATTACGAGTTCTGCGTTAGCCTTAAAAAGCAGTGTTAAGGGGTCCTAACGCTGCTTTTTAATGCCCGATGGTATTACGAGTGTGGCAGGTACAGTTGTACCGCTCACTTTTCTTCCGCGACTTTTGGCTACCGCAAATCCCCTTACGTCAATTGCGTATCTTATCTTTTTAATGGGATTTGCCTAATGCTGGTATTACAATTCTTGGAGAAAGTGAGCGGTACAGCCTCTACCTCCAAGACTCCTACCGCATTTAAAAGTCAGTAGTTAAGAGTTTTATGGGCTAACGCCGGAACATAAAGCTCTTAACTACAGTGCTACAAAGTACACTAACACCCATAAACTACCTATGAACCCCCAAACTGAGCCCCCCCCCCCACATCGCAAACACTATAATAAAATTATTTAACCCCTAATCTGCCGACCGGACATCTCCGCCACCTACATTATACCTATGAACCCCTAATCTGCTGCCCATAACATCGCCCACACCTACCTTATATTTATTAACCCCTAATCTGTCCCCCCAATGTCGCCGCCACCTACCTACACTTATTAACCCCTAATCTGCCGACCGGACATCGCCTCCACTATAATAAATGTATTAACCCCTAAACCGCCGCACTCCCGCCTCGCAAACACCTCGCCACCTACCTACAATTATTAACCCCTAATCTGCTGCCCCCAACGTCGCCGCTACTATAATAAAGTTATTAACCCCTAAACCTAAGTCTAACCCTAACCCTAACACCCCCCTAACTTAAATATAATTTAAATAAAACGAAATAAAATTACTATAATTAAATAAATTAATCCTATTTAAAACTAAATACTTACCTATAAAATAAACCCTAATATAGCTACAATAAACTAGGTACAATAGCTATTAAATAGTTAATAACTATTTAATAGCTACCTAGTTAAAATAATTACAAAATTACCTGTAAAATAAATCCTAACCTAAGTTACAAATACACCTAACACTACACTATCAATAAATTAATTAAATAAATTAACTACAATTATCTAAACTAAAATACAATTAAATAAACTAAACTATATTACAAAAACAAACACTAAATTACAAAAAAAAATTACAAGAATTTTAATCTAATTACACCTAATCTAAGCTTCCTAATAGAATAAAAAAGCCCCCCAAAATAATAAAATTCCCTACCCTATACTAAATTACAAAAGTAATCAGCTCTTTTACCAGCCCTTATAATGGCTTTTTGCGGGGCATTGCCCCAAAGTAATCAGCTCTTTTACCTGTAAAAAAAAAATACAAGAACCCCCCAACATTAAAACCCACCGCCCACACACCCCTACTCTAAAACCCACCCGATCCCCCTTTAAAAAAAAAAACCTAATGGCAGATTAGGGGTTAATAATTGTAAGTAGGTGGCGGCGATGTTAGGGACGGCAGATTAGGGGTTAATACAATTTATTATAGTGTTTGTGAGGCGGGAGTGCGGCGGTTTAGGGGTTAATACATTTATTATAGTGGCGGCGATGTCCGGTCGGCAGATTAGGGGTTAATAAGTGTAGGTAGGTGGCGGCGACGTTGGGGGTGGAAGATTAGGGGTTAATAAATATAATATAGGTGTCGGCGATGTTAGGGGCAGCAGATTAAGGGTTCATAGGTATAATGTAGGTGGCGGCGGTGTCTGGAGCGGCAGATTAGGGGTTAATAGTATAATGCAGGTGGCGACGATGTTGGGGGCGGCAGATTAGAGGTTAATAAGTGTAAGGTTAGGAGTGTTTAGACTCGGGGTTCATGTTAGGGTGTTAGGTGTAGACTTCCCCATAGGAAACAATGGGGCTGCGTTAGGAGCTGAACGCTGCTTTTTTGCAGGTGTTAGGTTTTTTTCAGCCAGCTCAGCCCCATTGTATCTTATGGGGAAATCGTGCACGAGCACGTTTAGCCAGCTTACCGCTACCGTAAGCAACGCTGGTATTACAGGTAGAAGTGGAGCTAAATTTGCTCAATGCTCACTTTTCTGAGGCTAACGCAGCCATTCAGAAAACTTGTAATACCAGCGTTGTTTAAAGTAAGCGCTGGAAAAAAAAGGCTTGTTAGCCCCGCAAGTTTTTACCTACAAAACTTGTAATCTAGGCGTATGTTAATAAAACTATAAATAAACTGGTACACTACCACTGACACTCTCCTAGAGTAAGTAGTCCATAAATATCACCAGGATTAGAAAAAACACCCTGGGAGAAGAGGTATAGGAGAGATGGAGGAAGATAATTATAAATAGGGGGTTCAACAGTACCTATAAAGGCTACTTAATTTTCCCTAACAATTGTTTCAGAATAAGCGATGCAGTGTGCGGATGAACACCCATTAGGGCGTGACCGTGCACTGTGTTTCTTCTGGCAATTTCGCCAGGTTCTGTATTTGTTCTTTGTTATTTTAGTTATGTTTATGTTCATTATGTTATTTATCATTGTTACAGTGGACGCTACACTCTATTACGTGACACTAATCTCTTATAGACAGGTAATGCATAGATTGATTCAGGAAATGTACTTCCATGGAGACCCAAAAAGGTAAAAATATATGTCTAATTACCCAAAATGTGAAGGGATTCAACTCCCCGGGTAAAAGATCTAAGGCATTATCAGATATGACTAAAAGGGGAGCAGATATTCTCTTTTTGCAAGAGACGCATTTCAAACGCCTTAAAGAGCCGAAATACTTTGAGTCCCAATTCACTCAACACTTCCACAGTTCAGCTGACGTTAAAAAAAGAGGGGTTAGTATCCTTATTAAAAAATTCATACCTTTCGAATCCAAACATATTACGAGAGACCCAGAGGACAGATTTTTGGGGCTTACAGGCTTAATGTATGGAAGACCAGTGACACTTATAAATATATATGCCCCAAACGTCAAACATGTCCCCTTTCTCAAATCAATGTTTAGAAAGCTCTTAGATGTCTCAACCGGAGTGGTGTACCTGGGAGGAGACTAACATCCCATTCCAACCTTCACTTGACACAACTAATCCCTTTCCCAGCACATAAAAAAACAACTTCTTATATATGGAAAGCTCTGAGAGACGACAATCTCTATGATGTTTGGAGGTTCATACATCCAACAACCAATGACTAATCATTTTACTCACACCCCTCCTCCACTTATAGCAGAATTGACTATTTATTAACTTTGCAACAATTACTAAGTCCTCTTTATCACCTACATCCTGGTCACCTGGTCACCTACATCCTGGTCTGATCATTACGCAGTCAGCACTTGGATCAAATGGTCCAGCACTCCTTCTGGGCGATACATTTGGAGATTGGACGACTCCCTTCTGAGCAACCCCTCCCATCTCGAAAAGATAGAAAAAGCTATATGCGAATACTTCCAGTTAAATCTAAACACCGTGTCAGACCCATTCATGTTATGGGAGGCACATAAGTGTACAATTCGTGGTGAACTCATTAAACTAAAAGCCCATACAGAAAAAATACTTAGCCAAACATATAAAAACTTGACTAAATTGACCCAATTAGAATATAGTCACAAGCAAGATCCATTGAACAATTCTATTTATGCTGAACTATTACTGGTTCGTAGCCAACTTAATGACTACTTATCAATAGAATACCAAAAAACATCATTAAAGATTCAGCAAAAATTTCACTTTGAAGGGAACAAAGCAGGTAAATTGCTTGCTAGAACACTTAAACACAAAAAATTAAAGTCATTCATACACAAGCTCAAATCGCCTACAGGACAGTCGATAAAAATGACACCAGACATTCTGACCCAATTTACCAACTATTATGAACAGTTATATAACATTCCTAACCTTGAAGGCCCCGAGACTAATCATGCTTCTCTCAGCTCTTATCTAGATAATAGTTTAATACCACATGTAACAGCAGACCAAACCAATGAACTAGATATGCCTATCTCTATAGCAGAAATAGCTCAGACAATTAAAGATTTGAACACAGGTAAAAGCCCGGGACCTGATGGTTTCACGGTCAGATATTAACAAGCCTTCTCCACAACTTTAATTCCACATTTACACACAATATTTAACGCAGCATCGCAAGATTACCCCTTCCCCCCATCAATGCTAGAGGCCCATGTGACAGTGCTGCCAAAACCGGGGTAAATCACCGGATACCCCCGCTGATTTCCGCCCTATATCCTTATTAAATATAGACATAAAGATATTCGCTAAAATCCTCGCAACAAGAAAAAATAAAATACTTCCACAACTCATCCACATAAATCAAGCAGGGTTTACACCCCATAGGGAAACATGAGACAATACTATTAAAATTATTAATCTAATGGAATACTCGGAAAGACTTAAAGGGACAGTTTACTCAAAAAATTTCTTGCCTTTAATTTGTTCCCAATGATCCACTTTTCCTGCTGGAGTGTTTAAAATTGTTTACCAGTAGCTCCTTTACCCTTATATTGGCATTTGAAATGGTTGATTTAGCAACTGGTATCCCCACCTATTCTGAAAGTTTGTGGCCGCAGGTCCAAGCTATAGATAAGCTTTGTAAACACAGCCAGCAGAATAAATTACACACCCAGTGGAGTATAGAAGAGATAAGGTAATACAATGATGATTTTCCATTGTTCTCTCCAAGTATTGGTGATTGGTTTATGGACAGATATAAGATAAAGAAGCAGTTATATGTACACAATGTGATACAGTAATGAGATCTGATTATACCTACAAGCTCAACCCATTTTATTAGGTTGTGGCTTCAAAACACAAAATCAGAGCTTTAATATACACAAAAAAACCTTAAAAGCTATTTTTCATACATTTTTTACTCTGCAGTTGGTAAAAAAAGCAATTGTAAACACATTAAGGGAAAAACTATTTTTCAGTATACTGTCCCTTTAATCTCCCATCTGTATTTGTATCAATGGATGCAGAAAAAGCCTTTGATATGCTCAATTGGACATTCTTGCACAAAACCCTAGACAGGTTTGGATTTGGAGACACCTTTATACAAAAAATATTTGCACTTTATAAAAAACTGAGTGCAAAAATCAAATTAAACGACTCAATCTCCCCCCATTTACAATATGGAATGGTACCAGGCAGGGATGCCCACTATCTCCACCCCTTTTTGTGTTAGTGATGGAGATCCTGGCTTTGCGCATCCGACAAAATGCTAACATAAGAGGGATTACTATAGGACCTACAGAATACAAAATCGCTTTATATGCGAATGATGTCTTCCTCACATTGACCGACCCGGTAACCTCACCAGTGGAGTTAAGGAAGGAAATAGACCTCTATGGGATATTTTCAAATTTTAAGGTAAATGCAACTAAGTCAGAATTCCTAGGGGTGGCAATGTCAAAAGCTAGCATAGGCTCAATAGAGAAAACACACGTGTTTATACATCGTAAAGATTCCATAAAATACCTGGGAATACGTTTATCTCCTGACCTTAACCTCCTATATACCCACAATTACCCACCAACTCTACAAAAAATCCAACGAGAATTACGCTCATGGCATAATAAAACTCTCTCATGGATAGGCAGAATCAATACGATAAAAATGTCTATTCTACCCAAGATGTTATATCTATACCAAACAGTGCCAATCCCCCTGCCTGGCTCCTTTCTAATTAACCTACAAAATACATTGAATTCATTTATATGGGAACAGGGACGTCCAAGAGTAGCAAAAACAACCATGTACCGCCCAAAAGATCAGGGAGGACTTGGAGTCCCAAATGTATATTACTATAGATTAGCAACCTTCCCGAATAAAAGACTGGTGTCAGAACTCGACCCATAAAGAATGGATAACCCTAGAACAAACTTAAACAGACTCCATCCAATTGGGTGGACAATGCTGGCTACCCTCAACACAAAGAATACTAGGACCTCACACAGCATCCATCACAAAAGAAACCTACAAAATATGGGATAAACATATCTTAAAATATGCAGCTATATCCACTATTCCTTCACCCCTAACACCATTGCTTTTTTTTTTTTTAACTTATGTTATACCATGTTATCAAGTTACTCAGGACGGTAAATTGAAAGCTAGGGAAGGTCTGCAGAATACAGGAAGCTCTTTTTTTAGCCACTGGTATAGATACGCACAGTTAACACATTTCTTAAATGGCCAAGCACAAAAAAGAAATATGACTAGACCCCTCACAGAATGGGAATTAATATGCCGACCCGACTTCCATAGAAGAGGTACACTCTCACTATCATACAAACTCCTAATATCATATCACTCAAATAATCTCCCCTCTTATACTAAAAAATGGGAGGAGGAGCTTCAGGAGCAGGTACCTAAGGAAGATTGGGGTATTATTTTTAAAAATATGAGTAAAACTAATTTGACTATTAAAATTACAGAAATTAATATGAAACTTTTATGCCGATAGTACTTGACACCATCAAGATTGGCTACCATTTACCTGGGTTCCTCCTCCAAATGCTGGAGAAAATGCGGGGGAAAAGGAGACTTCATCCATATTTGGTGGACATGTACAGAAATACCCACATACTGGGCAAGTATCATGACAGAAATAGAAAAAGTAATAGGGATCAAAATAGCACTACACACCATACTATACTATTCAACAAATTTCCCAAAATCACATGTAAACGTAGGCAATACTTGCTATTTACTTTAATCAACAATGCAAAACGCTTAATTCCAAGACACTGGAAACAATCCACTGTGCCCGGTGTGTTGGAATGGAGAAACTCTGTCACTTCTACATTACACATAGACAAATACCACAACGGACAGAAGACTATCACTCTATTTCCTTTTTATGGGAAGAATGGACCTACCAAAATTGATCTTTGTCTAATGATTAATTTGCCTATTTAGCATAAAACAAGTAATCTAAATGTGATTGCCATACATTTCAATGTATAATATTCTTATGTTTTGAATTTTGCCTGTCAATTTACCAGTCTATTATAACCAGTGTAATAGTTATATCCATTGTAATGTCTTGAAACATTCCATAAAAACAATTTTAAAAAAAATAATAAAGTATAGAAACAAGGACCTGATATCTGGCTGCAATTTCTCAACTAATAATTTGTCACATAAATATTTACTTTGTGAATAATGCACAGTTATTAGACTACCTATAAATGTTGCATATTTTTTATATGTTAACACAAACATATTTGTGAACAGTAATAAATATTTAATATGAAATATTTAATAAATATTTTATGTTTAATAAATATCTCAAATTGATAAATAGCTTAATACATATTTATAATGTTATTTTGAAGAGAGATAATTATATTTTTTATGTAGCTGCTATGAGATTTTATTTGGACAGCAAGATTATTCTGTGAATGCATTGGAATATTTTTAAACAGTTATTTTTGATAAACTCCTCGAATACTCCATTCTTTAGTTAAGTCAATATCTTTCTCTTGAATTGCTTTATATGCTCTTTGAACTTCAATGTAGAAAAATCACATACAGCCAATATATCTCTAAGGAGTTTTTGACCTACTTTGTAGCTATCAGCTCTCTCCAGCTAAAATATGGAACCTGTTTGAAGTCTTGGGAATTTACACAATGTGCTGTCATGGATTGCTTTTCAAACTGTAGATTTATATTCACAAGGAAGATTAACATAACAAAAGTAAACATCTTAAAATGATTTACTTTTTTTATTCTTCATGAAACTTTGATCATTTGTAGTTAAAGTTTATTTTTTTATGAAGAACTATAATACTTTTCCTAAAATTAACCCCTTAAGGACCAGCTACGAAACTGCGCTATTTCTGGTGTCCAGAAGGAAGGAAGGAGAGTATAAAATAATAGTGAGGTCACGCTGCTCGCGGCAGCACCCGCGCTATTATACCCAAGAAAACCCCTAACGCACAGCAATGTACCGGGTACATCATGATCGTTAGGGGTTAAAGCTTTATCTTTAGGCCAGTTCAAAGGGCTAACTTTAAAAACTAAACAGGTGTCCCATTTAGGGGACGTGAAATACAATATTTAATCTCCCCATGAAGGGCTAGATTACAGGTGGAGCACAAGGTGAGTTATCTTGAGCTCTGTCCTGGAAATAAACCTTAATCACTTAATAGTTTGCAAAATGAAACACATGAAAACTATATGGAATATAGTATTTCAGTTATATTTAATAATAATAAATGAAAAAAACTAACACTGATTTAAAGAGATATGTATATAATAAGGTGTAAGATTGGGAAGGGCTCAAAGGTCTATATGTATGTGCATAGAGAGAGAGAGAGAGATACACACATATACATATATATATACAATATATATATATATATATATATATATATATATATTTGCAAAGTGGTTTATACTTAAAATTCAATTATATACTATAGTATAAAACTACGTGAAGATCTCCACTACTGCAACAGAGGTTTTGCTTAACAGCGTCTTGGTGCTTGAACGATATCTGACATGAGTTATTCAGCGTGTCCCCATAGATGCCTACTATGTGAGGGATTTAGCGTTCCTGCGATATTTGCAATCCAGATTTTAGTGCCCACTAGACTATCGCTCAAGTGCTATTGATTTAACTTGAACAATGCTAACGCACAATAACACATTTTTTTGCGCTTAACATGTAGTATAGGCGAACTTTGCAATATACAATTATTGTTTATTTTGTCTGTTTTTGCTGTAAAATATATATGAAAATTGTGCTTGTTTCACTCCCCTAGAGGAGGCTGAAGTGTCTTCATCATAACTATTGAAATTTATCCGAGCCTGCTAAATTCTACGCTGTGATTGATTATTTCAGAACACAAGTTATTTTACTTCTGGCTCTAATGGGTATATGGATCCCTCGGAAATTACCTTAATTTGCTCAACCGTGTAAATTGACAGTTATATGATTGTGTACAATTTGCATTGCAATTTGGTATGTAAAGGAATAGTAAACCCAATTTTTTTTCTTTGATGATTCAGATAGAGCATGCAATTTTAAGCAACTTCCAAATTAACTCCTAATATCAATTTTTCTTTGTTATCTTGGTATCTTTATTTAACCCCTTAATGACCACAATGTACCCTGTATGTCACTGGTTGTTAAGGGTTTTTTCGGGACATAAAAGCACAAGTCTAGCAAGAACACGCTATTAATGCCCTCCCTCCAGAAGGCTTTGTTGAATAGAGCAGTCTCAACGCTGGTGGCAAGACCGCACTATAAACAATCAAGTCCCAAAAAAAGGCCAGCGACATACAGGGTACGTCGCTGGTCCTTAAGGGGTTAAAAGCAGGAATGTAAGCTTAGCACATTTTTGGTTCAGCACCCTGGCTAGCTCTTGCTGATTGATGGCTACATTTAGCCACCAATCAGCATACGCTATCTAGGTGCTGAGCCAAAAATGGGCCGGCTCCTAAGCATGCATTCCTTTCAAATAAAGATACCAAGAGAATGAAGAACATTTAATAATAGGAGTAAA
Organism: Bombina bombina; assembly: GCF_027579735.1. Taxonomy (NCBI): domain Eukaryota; kingdom Metazoa; phylum Chordata; class Amphibia; order Anura; family Bombinatoridae; genus Bombina; species Bombina bombina. The sequence goes on from NC_069501.1 coordinate 769,566,802, forward strand.
TTGGAAAGTTGCTTAAAATTGCGTGCTCTATCTGAATCATCAAAGTTTCATTTTGACTTTAGTATCCATTTAACGGCTGATATATGCTATGATTTGAATTTGCTTTTATTAGAAACTACAGTGGAGATTATACATGTTCTCAATGATTCATACAATTGTTGCTTGACAAATAGCATCCATAAACTTTTTTTGCAATTGTGAATCTTTGTTTAAAAAATATAAATTAATTAAAAAACAGGTTAGGTAAAGCCTGCACTTACTCTATATAGCAAAAAGTATTATGGCACCTCTATTAACTATTGAGTTCAAGTTTCAGCCACACCCATTGCTAAAAGGTGCATACAATTAAACTAATAGCCATGAAATCTCCATAGACAAACATTGGCAGAACAATTGGTCATATTGAAGATCTTAGTGACGTTAAACATGACACTGTCATATTATGCCTCCTTTGCCACAAGTCAGTTCATTAAAATGTTTCCCTATTAGGACTGGACTGGGAATCAGACTAGCCCTGGAAATATTCTAATACTGGCCTCAGCCCCCCCCCCCCCCCCCCCGAAATCTGAACTCTGGAGCAATGCAAAGGGAGGACAATCCCATATTAATGCCCACTGTTTTTTGAAAAAGGGATGTCAACAAGCTCATATATGTGTGATGGTCAAGTGTCCATACTTCTGGCTATATAGCGTACTTCTATACATTTATGGTTTTCTGATTCTGTGTGGTTCATTTGTATAGACTTAAATGTACAATAAACTAATAAACTGCCAAATGGTATCACCCTATGTTCCCTTCTTTCAACACAGATCCTTATGCCACATATATCTCTACATTGTACTACATATATGACATATCACAAATATATCCATACTATAGTAAATAGCTGCCTGTAGACATCTAAGGCACCTATATATCTATTATACACTATATAACAGACAAAAAGCCCCCTGTAGACCCTTATGTCACAAGTACATAACAGACAAATAGCCCCCTGTAGACAATTATGTCACACACAGACACACATATATACTGTATATATTTGACTACAAATCAAATGACTTGCCCCTTATAGACACTAATCTCAGACATATACCTACACTACACTACACTACACTACAGACCCCATGTGACACTCTCAGCTTCCTCTTTATGTTCACATCACACTAAAGACCAAATTCACAATCTACAACACCTCCTTTGTGTCACATATGTTCCATAATCAAGGCCACATGCACCATTATTAATGGAATATACCTAACAGAGTATGGCGTCCTTGACCATCTTATGTTAGGTATATAGCCACATTACACTGCAGATTGGAAAACGTTAATGCATTCTGAAAATGCTCCAATTCAGTTGTCATATTTGTATAATTCAGTTTGATTTTTTGTGCATTATTATCTTTATCAAGCTGACATCTAAGAATTATAAAAATCCAGGACATTTTATTTTTCAAATAGAATATTTATTCTCATGAGAGAATTATTAGTGCCCTTTGTCTGCAAGTGTGTCTGTGTTTTCTATCTGCAATATGTTTAAATGTCCTTTTTGCTTAAAGAAAGAAAATAAAGGACGCAAAGTAAACATAAAATTATGTTTAGAAAAGGGAAGTCAAGATGTTGCTGAAATTGAGGAGGAGAATATAAACAACATCACCAGTGAAAAGTCTATAAATGTACTATATTTTATGCTTTTTTACTGAAACCAGATATGCATATTCCATTGTATTAAAGGCATGAGACGAGACAAAACAATATAATGTTACAAGGGTGTAACCATTCATCCCAATTCAGGGGATGTTTTACAATATATTCTTTACTATTAATCACTTTGTTAGAAGATAAACAATGACAGGCAGGTATCAAGGGGTGAACATGTCAGAGCCTAGGAACAACTGTTGGAGATGGCAGAGTGGATCAGAGAAAATCATTTGAATGTGACAATAATTTAGGAAGTCAAAACAATTAATTTTTTCATGTGATTATTACAGCTGCAGTGTTGCATATAACTTAGAACACCCAACCTTAAGGGGATACACAGAAATGAATTTTATTACAAGACCAGAGACTCCTATTTTGCATATCTTTCTTTATACTACTCAATGCAGCATTTTAAAGTGATGATACAGAAGAGAATAAAACATTAAAACAATACAGATAAAACATAGTAAACATAAGTAACCAATGAAATGGGTACTTTAGTGAACACAGAAAATATGGACCAATAAGATGAGTCATAGCTCCCATAAACTGTCCAATACGTGCCCCAACTTCCTCTTTCTTTTGCTGCTCATTGCAAGATAAGTTCATTATAAGTTTGCTCTTATTAAAATTACTGTTAATGTGGTTTCTATATATATATTTTTCCCTTTAAACGTTCTCTCTTTAACTGACTCTTTAATTCCTGGCGGTAAAGGAAGAAAAACATCCGCAAAGCCTCCCCCTAATCCCAAGGGGTTACAAATGGGATCAAAAATGCCTGAGTCTTTTTCCTTGAGTAAATCAAAAAATGCATTACCCTGTGACTCTGACTCTTCTACAGAAGAATTATCTCATTCTGAATTTGAGGAAAACTCTGATAATTTAGCTTCAGATTCAGAATCTCCCAAACTTAAAAAAGCTAAAAAATCTTTTAAAAAATCTAAATCCTCTACAAATGAGGATTCAAAATTTTTTGATTGTCTTGGCAATCCAAGATTTTGTGCTGACGATCTCCACCACCCAAGATCCTCAGAATGGTGCCCTTCTTTTGACGTTGCCACTTTTATTGATTATCAATTAAAATTTCCCCTCAAAAAAGATTCTCGCAACAAAATGAGGGCAGAATGTCCTCGCCCTCTCCTCCCAAAAAATTCCTGCATAACTCCTGAAATTGACCCCAAAATTATAAAATTTATTGGTTCCCCCGGCTATAAAGTAAAAAAGGGCATGGACCGTGCATGGAAAACATGCCAAGATAAACTTTTAGACTCTGTTGGTCCAATCTCAAAACTTTTTGAAATTTCTGAGCAAGCTGTTTTGGATAATTCCCCCCTTGATCCCTATTTAGTTAGGGAATGGGTTCAAAGAATCCTTTCTTTTATTGGTAATGCTAATTCAGCAATTATTATCGAACGTAGAAAGAATATTCTACGGAAAATCGATCCTAAGATTTGTGACAATGCTAGCAATGAACTTGACTCTGACGCTAATGGTCTTCTTTTTGGAGATATTTTCCTTAAAGACCTTAATAATTATATTAATACCTTTTCTAATCTTAATAAAGTCAGGACTTCAGTTCGTAAAATTTTCTATCCAAATTATTTCTCTGACAGGGCCGGGAAAGGCAGAGGTCGCTTTCCTGGCCGCTCAAACTATCAATCAAGACCTTAATTCCAACAACAACAGTTTCAACAACCCTTCCATCGATCTTTTCAAGATCCCTCCATCTCACAGTTCTTTCCATCCAGACCCAGACCATGGTTCCAAAGGGGTCAGCGTTCCAGACCAAGATCCCGCCCCCCTTCAAGTAAGTCCTCTTTTTCCTCATTCTCTTCCTTTTTTCCCAGAAAATCTTGGTGGCAGACTCTCTCTCTTTGTCCAAAATTGGAATCTAATTACATTAGACCCGTGGATTCTCCAATCGGTTCAAGGTGTTCGGATAGAATTTTCTTCCCCTCCGATTCAGACTTTAAGACCTCGTCCCATTCAATTTTCAATGGAAGATCAAAATCTGGTTCAATCAGAAGTTTTAAGTCTTTTTCAAAAACAGGCCATTCAAATCACAGAATTTTCTCAAGATTTATTCATCAGCAATCTGTTCCTGGTAAAGAAGAAAAACGGACAATTCCGTCCAGTCATAAACTTAAGAGAATTAAATTCTTTCGTTTCTTATCATCATTTCAAAATGGAAGGAATTCATCTGTTAAGAGATTGTCTCAGAGAAAACGATTGGCTAGTTCGTTTAGACCTTACAGATGCTTACTTGACAGTCCCAATTGCCCCAGAACATCGGAAATTTCTAACTTTTCCTTGGAAAGACCAATTTTGGAGTTTTACTTGCCTTCCTTTTGGTCTCTCTTCAGCTCCTTGGATTTTTACAAAATTATTAAAACCAGTCATGGCCTGGTTGAGACTCAGAGGTGTCCGTCTAATTATTTACTTAGACGATATCCTGATTATGAATCAGAGTTTTATTACTCTTCAAAACCAATTATCCCTTACTATTCATCTTCTAGAGAATCTAGGTTTTATAATAAACAAAGAAAAATCTGTTCTTACTCCTTCCCAATCTCTAATCTTTCTGGGTTTCTCCATAGATACCTCCAAATCTACCCTCAGTTTACCTCCAGACAAAATAAAGAACATCAAGAAAGAAATATCTCGTACCCTTTCAGCTCAATTTATTCCTATCAGGAATATAGCCAGGATAGTAGGGTTACTTTCATCCTCTATTCAGGCTATATTTCCTGCTCCCCTTCACTATCGGGAATTACAACGTCTCAAAATTTGTCACCTTCAAAAAGGATTCTCTTATTCTCATTTAATTCAACTCTCCCCAGAAGCCAAGGAGGAACTCTCCTGGTGGCTCTCTCATATGGAAGCATGGAATGGGAGAGCAATATTTGGCAATTCCCCAGACCTTATCATCGAATCAGATGCAAGCAGATCAGGCTGGGGTGCTCGATGCGGTCCTTCCATCACAGGAGGAAAATGGTCTCTATCAGAAAAGAGATTCCATATAAATTGTCTAGAACTTCTAGCGGGTTCCTTCGCTGTCAAAAGTTTTGTGAAAAACTCTTCTCCAGTTACCATCTTACTTCGTATGGACAATATCTCTGCAGTTCGCTATCTGAACCGTTTGGGAGGTACGAAATCCAGAGATCTTTCCAATATTACGAAAGAATTCATACATCTATGTCTAGACAGGAATATTTCTGTGAAAGCAGAATACATTCCGGGTCTCTCAAACACGGCAGCAGACTGGGGTTCCCGTTTTCTTACAGATTACAGCAACTGGAGACTCGACAGGAAAGTTTTTCTTTCCCTATCTCTCCTCAGAGGTCCTTTCAATCTCGATCTCTTTGCATCTCGTCTAAATTTTCAAATCCTCCCTTACTTCAGTTGGAGACCGGATCCAGAAGCAGCTGCAATAGATGCCTTTCTTCAACTCTGGCCTCCTCAAGGAGCATACGCCTTCCCTCCTTTCTCGATGATTTCGAGAACAATTTCTGTGGTTCGCAGGGACAAGATTTCTCTTCTTCTGATAACCCCCCTCTGGCCAACTCAACCGTGGTACCCTTCTCTTCTGGAAATGTCTTTCAAACTTCCTATTCTCCTTCCTCATCTTCCTCATCTGTTGTCCAATCCAGAAGGAGATTTTCACGAACTCATTGTTCAAGACTCACTCCGTCTCATCGCTTGGTCAATTTCGGGGATTCCTGTCCTCTCGAAGGACTTTCTGACGGAGCTAAATCTCTCATGCAAGAATCGTGGGCCCCAGGCACCCGAAAATCTTACTTCTATGCTTGGACAAAATGGTCTAGCTGGTGCCTGGCTAGGAACTTGGATCCCATTTCAGCTGATATAAATCATATTATCAATTTCTTAACCTCTCTTTTTGAATCAGGTTTAGCCTACAGATCTATCAACTTATATCGATCTGCTATTTCGGCTAAACACTCATTATTAAATAATTTTCCTATTGGACAATATCCTCTTATTTGTAGACTTTTAAAGGCTATTAGACTAAAACGTCCTCCTACTCCTAAATACAATTCTTTTTGGGACGTGGATAAAATATTTTCTCTTTTCAAATCTTGGCCTTCTAATAACCTTCTTTCCCTAAAACAACTTTCCGCTAAACTAGCTACCTTACTTTGTCTTATTTCTTTTCGTAGAGTTTCTGATGTTGGTGCTTTAGATTTTAATTCTAAGATTTTCTCTCCTGAAGGTGTCACCTTTTTCTTATCTCGTAGAACAAAAACTTTTTCTTCTTCTATTTTCTATCCTTACTTACCTTTGGAACCTTCTCTTTGTGTGGTTAAATGTCTCAAAGAATATGAATCTAGAACTTCACTTTTCAGATCTTCTTTTTCTCAACAACTTTTTATCTCTTTTATTCCTCCTCATGCTCCTGTCTCTAATACTTCTATTTCCCGCTGGGTGAAGTGGGTGATGAAAGAAGCTGGTATTGATATTTCAATTTTTTCTGCTCACTCTGTCAGAGGTTCCGCGGCCTCTAAGGCATTCCTTAAGGCGGCTCCTCTTCAACAAATTTTAGTTTCTGCTGATTGGTCTTCGGACTCTATTTTCAAACAGTTTTACTTCAAACCCATTCTTCATCCAGCTAACAATTTACTTACTTAACATTTGCTTTAAACTAGCAAAATAGGAGTCTCTGGTCTTGTAATAAAATTCCGATTATCCTAGTTTTATGAAGGTATAATCTAGATTTTATTAAAGACACAGAGACGAGTATTTTCCCTCCTCTGCTTGTACCCTCCCTTATTATTCTTATTATTAATGTTATGTTTTGTTTCAGTTACCAACTAATCATGAAGAATTATTAAAACGTGGTTTCATCCCTCTTCACTCGTCCCTACAATCAATCCCTTCGAATCCTCAGAAGTTCTTCTCCAAGTTCAAAGAATACTGGTTTTCCCCTTCGTCTCTAAGTTTTGGAATTAAAAGAAGTCTTCTCATTTCCTGTTGGATTGCAATGTTTCTGTTGGTTCTTGTTTTCATGATGGAACTTTTATCTATTATCGGTAATTCCTGGATCTTCAGCATCAAGCAAGAAAGAGGAAGTTGGGGCACGTATTGGACAGTTTATGGGAGCTATGACTCATCTTATTGGTCCATATTTTCTGTGTTCACTAAAGTACCCATTTCATTGGTTACTTATGTTTACTATGTTTTATCTGTATTGTTTTAATGTTTTATTCTCTTCTGTATCATCACTTTAAAATGCTGCATTGAGTAGTATAAAGAAAGATATGCAAAATACTCGTCTCTGTGTCTTTAATAAAATCTAGATTATACCTTCATAAAACTAGGATAATCGGAATTGTTCGCTTGCACATCCTCACTCTCAAGCAACAAATGTGCTGACATCACAAAGGGGTGAGGTTAGTAGCTGCAGGGGAGCTGGATGGTGGGAGAGGATTCAAAGCTTTCATTCTCAGCTCCCTTAGCAGGTACAGATGATCAAGACACCTCATTTGCAATCACCTGCTCTTTTAAATTACAGTGTTCTTGATAAGCACCAAGTAAAAAAATATATAATAATACAAGCCAGAACATTAATCGACTCCACCTGGTAAGAATCTATTTTGGGCTAAATTGCCACGTAAATAACAATTTAATAAGGTTACTATTTTCAGTGTTATTTACTAAAATATTAACAAAAATATAAATATTTTTAAAATAGGGTAATTAGCATTCTCACATGCAATGAAAAATTAATATAATAATAATATATTCTAAATCTTGTGGACCTAGTGAAAAAAAACAACATATAGTTTATGTAAATCACACACTGAAATATGACTTTAAATAGCATTTAAATTTAAGTAGCAAAGAGCTAAAATTCAGCATAGCACAGAGATGTGAAAAGGGCTTTGTAGTGAAGGGGTTACTATTCAAAACACACCTATATCCAACCCTTCTTTTGTCAAGCCCAATATTTTGAAGAAATAAAAAGGAAGCAAACGTATGGCACTTTAAGCAAGTATGAAAAAAATGAGCTGCAAAAATACAGCATGTATTCAAAAACAATGTAATAGCAATTTGTGCAGCTGTATCACAAAACCATAAGCATTCCCTGATGACAATGCATTCTTTACATGTCTGTACATAATACCCAGTATTTCTGGGAGGTGGTAATGACTACCTGGTAAGTAGTCAACTTTCCAACAAATGTGCCTCTATTAAGCTGATGCCCATATTATTTATATACTGAAGGAATACTCCTATATATTATGCACCCCCATTGTTACAGTTACCCTAGCCAGAACTACCATCACTACCTACTACGCACTAGACTTAAGCCCTCTGGACCCCCATTCCATTATAGTTTAATTGCCAGCACCCACCACAATAAATCTTAATTCTGATAAGCACTCATTCCTTCAAGAAAAAAAAATTCTACATCAGCTGCTAACCTTTCTCCCATTGCTATAAAACCAAGACCCACCCACAGCAGTAACTCAAACTGTACTGGCAGCAATAGCCATATAAATATTCCTTATAGCACCATCACAGTAAACCAGTAACACAGAGGGGTCCTACCACCACTAAAAATGCTTCACCATCCACAGATTGCCTCCCCATCAAAAAGTAGCTATTAGTCCCGCTAAATGACACTCCAACTGCCCTCAAGGGTAAATTCCAGATGTTGTGTCTGACCTGTTTAGATTTACTGGTGAAGGAAAGTTGTCTTTTACGTGTATTTTTGTGGTGGATCCCAGTTAGTATATTTTGAACGGGTGTTAAGGAGTAAGGGGTTTATTAAGATGTATGTCAATGCCAAGCTGCAAACATTGCATTAAAACAGTCCTATAGCAGGAAAGAAGAGGCGCCAATAGGGTAATAACATAATAGTAAAGATGATATCAGAGGACAAAGTTGATATACTCACAAACGAAGCGGCACTATTATGTGCCTAGAACAGCAAACCGGGACCTGTCAGTCACCTGGCAGACCACACACGGCAATGAACGCCAAACAGTCACGTGGATCCTCGACCAATCAGGGATGAACCAGCGTCCACACCTTTCTCCAGGGGATCTATCCGTCAATCAGTAGTGTACCATGGCTCACACCTTCCTCCCGAAGTCCCAATCAGCAGGATCAGATTGTAAGGGATATGTGAATAAGGTACAAACTGTCAGTGTCCAAACAAAACCGGAACTTTAACGTTATTGGCCAAATGATTAGGAGATGGACTCCAAAGGGGTACGATAAAAACCATTTATTTAAAAGTTTAAAAGAAACCAGCAACGCGTTTCTCGGCTGCACAGAGCAGTTTCATCAGGCTGTAATAAAATTTTACACAAACCCGCTGTATAAGTACCCCTACTAGCCAATAGGATCATATCTTTTCCTAACACTCCCCTAGCCAACATGATGTCATGAACCATCCTAACAATTGAAATTTTACATGTAATTGCAAATATACAAAAGGTGTAACTTAAAACCACTTATGGCTATTCAGAATAATAACTTTTATCATTGTAATAACAATAAAGCATATCTATTAAAATTAGTTAACTTATAAGACTAAATATTCACCATATTGGATGAGGTTATTTTAAAAATGTACAATTCATTTTGCCTAATTTAGGACAGCTAAACATGTTGATCGAAAAAATCCGTCACGTTCATACTACCATATAAATTATACATATAATAAACATATAATAAACCTTTGGAAACATTTCATGCATTATTTACAAAAATGAATGGATTACATTAATATCTCTCTACAACATGTACAATGGGCATTGATTTTCCCAAATGGCAATTGAAAAATTCCTCTCAAAACTAAAATAGAAACCCTGAATATTTAACTCCTATCTAGTGACATTTTTGGATGGTGAAATAATGATACAGTTATTAAAGGTACAGTAAAACACTTATTGTGTGAATTTCTTAATAAAAAGCTGCCAAATCTACATTCATGTTAAGACCTACTATATACAAAGTCTGGAGTTTATAAATCCAGAATGTCTCTCTTTACCTCAGTCTGAAAAAACGGTTATAGAAATCAGATTTTGGAATATGTTCAATTGGGGTAATCTTAAAGCAATTTAATTTGCCATTATGTTTCTGGTGACAATGTCTCGGTACACTATGCTATTTAAAATTATTTTTAATATTCCGATAGTGCTCCGACCATCTCACACTCAAGCTCCTACAAGTGCGCCCTATATACTGACACCCACAAAAACATGATAGTAGGTATATGACATAATTTGATGCACAAGTCATTTTACTCCCTATTGGGTATGTTTTCTTAGTGACATTAGACTGAAAGACATGACAATTGTGTGTAATATGGTCACACATCTTGCATCTTTTACTATTACATTTAAAACATCCTTTTCTTTATTTTATATTTAAGTTGTTAATCGTTTTATTCTTTTTGATTTTTGAACTTTTATCATTGCAAAAATTTCTTTTATTTTTTACAATCTTACTCGGTGCCAAAATATTTTTTAGGCTTGGTGCTTTTTTAAAAACTACAGTAGGTTTTGCTTCCATCACACTTCCAAGTATAGGATCCTTCATAAGGATATTCCAATGTTTCTGGATAATTTGTTTGATAATATCATAATTGCAATTATATTCTGTAATAAACATAGTGCATTTATTTGTATTTCTTTGAATTTGTCTGTTATTTTTATTTTTCTGAAAATATAAATCTCTATCATCATTCTTAGCCCTTTCATAGCCACTATTAATAATGTGTTGAGGATATTTTTTCTCTTTGAATCTCTCTTTTAAAATCTGCCCTTGTGTCTCATAGTCAGATAATCTACTACAATTTCTACACACACGTTTGAATTGCCCGTATGGTACATTTCTTTTCCACGGATGGAAATGATTGCTTGTAAAGTCGAGATAACTATTACAATCCACCCCTTTAAAGTGGGTACTAGTAATAATCTTATCTTCTGCAAATGCGAGGTTCAGATCGAGAAAGACTATAGTGTTGGTATTTATTACACTAGTGAACTTTAATCCTCTGTCATTCATATTCAGGTGCTCCACAAATTTATCTGCTGATGGTATATCACCCCTCCATACGAGGATCAGATCATCTATATAGCGGCCATAGAATACCAGGTTCGCCCCATACATGGAGTCATATATATATTTTTGTTCAAATGACCCATATATAGATTAGCATAACTAGGGGCGAACCTGGTACCCATGGCCGTCCCTCTCACTTTAAGGTAATACTCGTCCTGAAACATGAAATAGTTATGGCGTAGAATATATGCAATTAGAGATAAGATAAACTCTTTTTGAAGAACAGATAAATAGATATCACCTTCCAAATAACTCTCTATAGCTTGCAAACCCAAATCATGCAGTATATTAGAATATAACGCTTGGACATCACACGTGATCCAAATGAGATCACGTGTGATGACCACCTCATCAAGTTTCTGGATAAGATCTGACGAATCTCGAATATATGATTCTAACCCCACCACATATTTCTGCAAGAAATGATCTACGTAAGATGATGCATTATCCGTTAGACTCACTATTCCTGATATTATGGGCCGACCAGGCGGACATATAGAGTTCTTGTGCAATTTCGGGAGGTGGTAGTAGAAGGCTCGATTCGGTTCATTAGGGATCAAATAATCTTTTTCTTTCCTTGTCAAGATGCCTTCTTTAAATGCATATTCTAGTAAGAAGTGAATACAGCGCCAACAAGAGGCCAAGGGATAAATATACTCACAGAGAGATAAAAGAAGATTATTTAATGAACCATGTTAAAAAGCATCAGTAAAAAATGTAAAAAACACATATAGATAAAATTACAAAAACAGGAATATCTTGCAGGAGCGGCTAAAGCTGATAATTACAATAAAAACAGAGATAATCACAGGTGATCAGTGTGAGTGGTACACCAGATTATGAGTGTAAACTAGTGAAACAGAATAAGCCTAAGTACAACTATAACAAGTGCATCAAGCAAGAAATTAATAAACAATAGTACAAACAATAATGTTCAAAAAATAGTGTGTCAAAAATATGGAAAAATGCACTGCAGTGCAGAAAGAGGGTCAAATAGTAAGTGAGTGCAAATGGATATAACAAATGCTAGCTACTAATCCAGTGAGGTAAAGATATAATTAAATAAAATACACAATATGCAATAACATAAAAAATATATAACATATGTTCCAAAAAAGTGTTCCAAAAAGTTGATCAACAAATGTTAGTGAAGAACAAAAATAAGTCAATCAAAACCAAAAAAAAGAAAAAAAATGGGTGATGAAAAACAAGGTGAAAGTGAGGAAATTGGTTCCTTCAATATTAGTTACTTTAACAGATCCAAATTCCTGAGTGTGGTAGCTGAAGTAGCTGATTGGATCCTAGCACCTGTCAGCTGCTCCTATGGGGGTCGATCCGATAAAAATCGTCGCCCGAAAAAGCCGGCGACGCCAATATTTGCGCGGGTTTGGTATCCTATATACGGCGTAACCTAGAAGTTACGCGCGTATATTTCTGCCGTCGCCCGTAGTTTTTTGGGCTATAGGCAGGTATACCAAACCCGCGCAGTTTGGTATCCAATATGCAGCGTAAGGACTTACGTGGCGAAAATGGAGAAAACTTACTCCATTTTCACCTCGCCACAAAAAGCAGCCGTAAGAAGCCTTACGCTGACTATTGGAGCCCCGTAACTCCCTAAACTGGCTGCTAAAATAAACCTAACACCTAACGCATGCGCAATGTCTATCTCCCTGTCAACCGCGATCTTCTAAAATAAACCTAACACCTAACGCATGCGCAATGTCTATCTCCCTGTCAACCGCGATCTTCTAAAATAAACCTAACACCTAACGCATGCGCAATGTCTATCTACCTGTCAACCGCGAAAATCCCCCCCCCCCCCGAAATCCCTAATAAAGTTATTAACCCCTAAACCGCCGCTCCCGGACCCCGCCGCCATCTACATAAACTAACCCCCTACTGTGAGCCCCTAAAACCGCCGCCATCTATCTACCTTATCTATCCCCTAATCTGACCCCTTACACCGCCGCCACCTATATAAAAATTATTAACCCCTAATCTAATCCCCCTATACCGCCGCCAGCTATATTAATATTATTAACCCCTAATGTAAGCCCCTTACACCCCCGCCATCTCTATTAAAATGATTAACCCCTAATTTAATCTACCTACCCCGCCGCCAGCTATATTATCTATATTAACCCTAAGTATATTATAGTTAATATAGGTATTACATTATATATATTAACTATATTAACCCTAATTATATTCGGGTTAATATAGTTAATATAGTTACTATAGTATTTATATTAACTATATTAACTCTATCTAACCCTAACACCCCTAACTAAATTTATATTAAATTAATCTAATTCATTTATAAACTAAAATATTCCTATTTAAATCTAAATACTTACCTATAAAATAAACCCTAAGATAGCTACAATATAATTAATAATTACATTGTAGCTATGTTAGGGTTAATATTTATTTTACAGGTAAATTGTTAATTATTTTAACTAGGTATAATAGATATTAAATAGTTATTAACTATTTAATATCTACCTAGTTAAAATAATTACCCAATTACCTGTAAAATAAATCCTAACCTAAGTTACAAATACACCTACACTAGCAATACATTTAATAAACTACAAACATCTATCTAAAAATACAATTAAATTAACTAAACTAAATTACAAAAAAAAACAAACACTAAATTACAAAAAATAAAAAAAAGATTACAAGATTTTTAAGCTAATTACACCTATTCTAAGCCCCCTAATAAAATAATAAACCCCCAAAATAAAAAAAATTCCCTGCCCTATTCTAAATTAAACAAATTTCAAAGCTCTTTACCTTACCAGCCCTTAAAAGGGCCTTTTGTGGGGCATGCCCCAAAGAATTCAGCTCTTTTGCATACAAATACAATCCCCCCCCCATTACAACCCACCACCCACATACCCCTATTCTAAAACCACCCAAACCCCCCTTAAAAAAGCCTAACACTACCCCCCTGAAGATCTCCCTACCTTGTCTTCACCACACCGGGCCGAACTCCTGATCCGATCCGGGCGATGTCTTCCTCCAAGCGGCAAAGAAGAATTCTTCCTCCGGCGATGTCTTCCTCCAAGTGGCAAAGAAGAATTCTTTAGATAGATGTTTGTAGTTTAAATCAGCCAATCAGATTTTTCTAACTTAATTCCGATTGGCTGATAGAATCCTATCAGCCAATCGGAATTCGGCGGACGCCATCTTGGATGACGTCATTTAAAGGTACCTCATTCGTAGTACAGCAGTCGGCCGGGATGGATGCTCCGCGGCGGCGGAGCGAAGAAAGAAGATTGAAGATGCCGCCGGAAGAATGAAGACTTTGCTGCCGCTTGGAGGAAGACGTCGCCGGAGGAAGAATTCTTCTTTGCCGCTTGGAGGAAGACATCGCCGGAGGAAGAATTCTTCTTTGCCGCTTGGAGGAAGACATCGCCCGGATCGGATCAGGAGTTCGGCCCGGTGTGGTGAAGACAAGGTAGGGAGATCTTCAGGGGGGTAGTGTTAGGCTTTTTTAAGGGGGGTTTGGGTGGTTTTAGAATAGGGGTATGTGGGTGGTGGGTTGTAATGGGGGGGGGGATTGTATTTGTATGCAAAAGAGCTGAATTCTTTGGGGCATGCCCCACAAAAGGCCCTTTTAAGGGCTGGTAAGGTAAAGAGCTTTGAAATTTGTTTAATTTAGAATAGGGCAGGGAATTTTTTTTATTTTGGGGGTTTATTATTTTATTAGGGGGCTTAGAATAGGTGTAATTAGCTTAAAAATCTTGTAATCTTTTTTTTATTTTTTGTAATTTAGTGTTTGTTTTTTTTTGTAATTTAGTTTAGTTAATTTAATTGTATTTTTAGATAGATGTTTGTAGTTTATTAAATGTATTGCTAGTGTAGGTGTATTTGTAACTTAGGTTAGGATTTATTTTACAGGTAATTGGGTAATTATTTTAACTAGGTAGATATTAAATAGTTAATAACTATTTAATATCTATTATACCTAGTTAAAATAATTAACAATTTACCTGTAAAATAAATATTAACCCTAACATAGCTACAATGTAATTATTAATTATATTGTAGCTATCTTAGGGTTTATTTTATAGGTAAGTATTTAGATTTAAATAGGAATATTTTAGTTTATAAATGAATTAGATTAATTTAATATAAATTTAGTTAGGGGTGTTAGGGTTAGATAGAGTTAATATAGTTAATATAAATACTATAGTAACTATATTAACTATATTAACCCTAATATAATTTGGGTTAATATAGTTAATATATATAATGTAATACCTATATTAACTATAATATACTTAGGGTTAATATAGATAATATAGCTGGCGGCGGGGTAGGTAGATTAAATTAGGGGTTAATCATTTTAATAGAGATGGCGGCGGTGTAAGGGGCTTACATTAGGGGTTAATAATTTTAATATAGATGGCGGCGGTGTTTGGGGCTCACTTTAGGGGGTTATAGATATAATATAGCTGGCGGCGGGGTACGGGAGCGGCGGTTTAGGGGTTAATAACTTTATTAGGTTGCGGCGGGGTACTGGAGCGGCGGTTTAGGGGTTAATAGCATTTTTATTGTTAGGCTAGTGAGGGGGGATAGCGGATAGAGGGTTAGACGTGTTGGGCTTTGTTAGGGAGGCGTGTTAGACAGTGCGGGCTATGTTAGGGAGGCGTGTTAGACAGTGCGGGTGTTTTAGACTTTAGTCAGGTTTTATAGGCGCCGGCAGTTTCTAACGTGGCGCAAGTCACTGGCGACGCCAGAAATTTGTACTTGCGCAGATTTCTGGACATCGCTGGTTTGTCAGACTTACGGCACGTTAGCATCTGACGGCGACTTATATGGGATAGCTCGAGTTGCAAGCTGAAACTGTGGGCGACGCCGGTTCCCTCGCTTGCGCCGCAAACTGCGATCTATATCGGATCGCGCCCCATGGTATCCTAAAAAGTGTCCCTGAAAAAAAGAAATTCACAACATAGTGTATCCAATATGAGAATGAAGTAAAGATTAAAATAATTCATTCTCATATTGGATACACTATGTTGTGAATTTCTTTTTTTCAGGGACACTTTTTAGGATACCATAGGAGCAGCTGACAGGTGCTAGGATCCAATCAGCTACTTCAGCTACCACACTCAGGAATTTGGATCTGTTAAAGTAACTAATATTGAAGGAACCAATTTCCTCACTTTCACCTTGTTTTTCATCACCCATTTTTTTTCTTTTTTTCTTTTTTTTTTTTTGGTTTTGATTGACTTATTTTTGTTTTTCACTAACATTTGTTGATCAACTTTTTGGAACACTTTTTTGGAACATATTTTATATATTTTTTATGTTATTGCATATTGTGTATTTTATTTAATTATATCTTTACCTCACTGGATTAGTAGCTAGCATTTGTTATATCCATTTGCACTGACTTACTATTTGACCCTCTTTTTGCACTGCAGTGCATTTTTCTATATTTTTTGACACACTATTTTTTGAACATTATTGTTTGTACTATTGTTTATTAATTTCTTGCTTGATGCACTTGTTATAGTTGTACTTAGGCTTATTCTGTTTCACTAGTTTACACTCTTAATCTGGTGTACCACTCACACTGATCACCTGTGATTATCTCTGTTTTTATTGTAATTATCAGCTTTAGCCGCTCCTGCAAGATATTCCTGTTTTTGTAATTTTATCTATATGTGTTTTTTACATTTTTTACTGATGCTTTTTAACATGGTTCATTAAATAATCTTCTTTTATCTCTCTGTGAGTATATTTATCCCTTGGCCTCTTGTTGGCGCTGTATTCACTTCTTACTATTTGTGCATTTTTTGGAGGTTGGTTAGGATCTCTGTTTGGAAACAGCTTGGGGATTACCTTAGCGCTTGTACACTACCCCCTTTTTCACTATTAAATGCATATTCTACCAAATCACTCAGAATTGCTAAGAATTTGGTGGTGGGATCAAATGTTAATTTGGTGTAATAGTTGATGTCATTCAGGATCTTCCTGGCTTCTATAAGGTAGTCAGTCAGATCCTGTATAGCGATCCTGGAGCACTATCGGAATATTAAAAATAATTTTAAATTGCATAGTGTACCGAGACATTTGCACCAGAAACATAATGGCAAATTAAATTGCTTTAAGATTACCCCAATTGAACATATTCCAAAATCTGATTTCTATAACCGTTTTTTCAGACTGAGGCAAAGAGAGACATTCTGGATTTATAAACTCCAGACTTTGTATCCAGTAGGTCTTAACATGAATGTAGATTTGGCAGCTTTTTATTAAGAAATTCACACAATAAGTGTTTTACTGTACCTTTAATAACTGTATCATTATTTCACCATCCAAAAATGTCACTAGATAGGAGTTAAATATTCAGGGTTTCTATTTTAGTTTTGAGAGGAATTTTTCAATTGCCATTTGGGAAAATCAATGCCCATTGTACATGTTGTAGAGAGATATTAATGTAATCCATTCATTTTTGTAAATAATGCATGAAATGTTTCCAAAGGTTTATTATATGTTTATTATATGTATAATTTATATGGTAGTATGAACGTGACGGATTTTTTCGATCAACATGTTTAGCTGTCCTAAATTAGGCAAAATGAATTGTACATTTTTAAAATAACCTCATCCAATATGGTGAATATTTAGTCTTATAAGTTAACTAATTTTAATAGATATGCTTTATTGTTATTACAATGATAAAAGTTATTATTCTGAATAGCCATAAGTGGTTTTAAGTTACACCTTTTGTATATTTGCAATTACATGTAAAATTTCAATTGTTAGGATGGTTCATGACATCATGTTGGCTAGGGGAGTGTTAGGAAAAGATATGATCCTATTGGCTAGTAGGGGTACTTATACAGCGGGTTTGTGTAAAGTTTTATTACAGCCTGATGAAACGGCTCTGTGCCGCCGAGAAACGCGTTACTGGTTTCTTTTAAACTTTTAAATAAATGGTTTTTATCGTACCCCTTTGGATTCCATCTCCTAATCATTTGGCCAATAACGTTAAAGTTCCGGTTTTGTTTGGACACTGACAGTTTGTACCTTATTCACATATCCCTTACAATCTGATCCTGCTGATTGGGACTTCGGGAGGAAGGTGTGAGCCGTGGTACACTACCGATTGGCGGATAGATCTCCTGGAGAAAGGTGTGGACGCTGGTTCATCCCTGATTGGTCGAGGATCCACGTGACTGTTTGGCGTTCATTGCCGTGTGTGGTCTGCCGAGCGACTGACAGGTCCCGGTTTGCTGTTCTAGACACATAATAGTGCCGCTTTGTTTGTGAGTATATCAACTTTGTCCTCTGATATCATCTTTACTATTACGTTATTACCCTATTGGCACCTCTTCTTTCCTGCTATAGGACTGTTTGTCTGCTATCGTTATTTTGGGAGAGCAGCCTCGGATTTCTTACCGTCGTTTGGATAATTGACTGTGATCGACCTAGCGCACCTCTATAGGGTGATATCCCATCCTATTTTTTCCTGTTTCTTCTTAGCTACGGCTTTTTGAGGTTGCTGCTGAGGCCTACCCATCATTACTATTCAAGTACAGTTTAATAAGTAACCATTGTATTGCACTTATTTTCACTGTTGATTATGTTTTAACTTCAAGATAGTTGATGATGTTTATTTAGGATGTTTATGTAGAAAGTTAATCTGTACCATTTAATTGCTTGGTTTGTGTGTATATATATGTTTTGACACTTTTTAGGTATTACCCATTTATTGGAATCTTTTAAAAGATTAGATATCCAATAATCACTTATATTGAACACAATATTTTTCTTTTTAGACATTTATATAAATGGAACATAATATTGTCCATTTGATCTAAATCAATATCACTCGGCATCATTATTATTTAATTTTGCACACATTGTGACTTATATTTTATTTATAAGCATTAGGTTCATTACACACTTCACAGATTTTTGGTTTGTTTATAAACCCTTAGAGCAAATAATATACATGTAGGATCCACTAGGATTGCACCAAGTGAAGATAATTCAATCGATAATTTACCTATTCACACTTTATTTGCTAAACTGGAGGATTTGATAAATGATGAGTGTAGACACTGGTTAGATGCAGAGATGTTACAGATATATATAGAGGTAAACCAAGTGCCTAGAGGCCTTAGAATGTTTAAGAGTTGCTCATTTAAAGATGACCAATCTCTAAATTCGAAATGGGAAGAGGCTTTAACCATGTGTTCAGTTACCCTTATGAAAATCTTGATTACACATTGCAAATCTCTGGTTGAGAAAATATCTAAAGAGATAGATGTGGTGCAACAAAGTTTGGATAAATTTAAATCTTCAAAACAATATGAAGAACTTAATTGCATGGTATTACAAAAAACAGATGTTTTTCAAAAAGAACTTATGGAAAACAAAAACCATAAATTGGCTAGAGATAATGAAGATTATCTAAAAGGAGAAATTTACACCTATAATAAAAAGAAATTACCATCTGAGCCAATAGAGAGTAATGAACAACATAGTGAAGAGTATCCTTTGACACCGACTGTATCTAAATCTAATCATCAGTATGATGATAGATGGACAGTGGTCAGTCACCATAAGAATAAAAACAAAAATAAAAACAATTACAAAAAGAAAACAGTAAACTATTATGATAGAGACTATAGGCAAAATCAATATAGCCAACAACCTAATCCAAGGTATGAACAACATCACACCTCCAACCGTAATGGGACTAACAGTGGGATGCAACATTCCAATGCTAATAATAGATATGGGGGAATTGAAAGACAGGACCATTACTATAAACCTAGAGACACATATCATCAAGATTATCAATATAAATCTCAGGGAACAAATTATAATCAGCAGTTGAATCCCTCTTTGTCTAATGGTCATCAATCTTTTGTAAGATCACCACTAGGTGGCAATAATCGAGAACATTTCTCAGGGAATAGAAATCAAAGATCTCTGGGCCACACCGAGGTCAATACATCAAATAGATTTAATGCTATTAATAATATAGAATCCCATGGTTATGATAATGGACCTTTTGATGCATACGATTCTATTAACAATCAGTCATCAACACGTTTTTTAGAGACACGCCTGAAACAGTCCAGATGGAAACAAAAGAAGATTGCCAGTTACTTGGAACCCGCAGTCTCCCTGACACCCTCTTACAAAGGAAAAAGACCACACGCAAACGAGGATGTAGAGGAAGAAATACAGCCCTCAAAAAGGCAAGACTACGGAAACTAAGTAGTGGCATCTTCAATTTGTGATCCCACACCTTAACAGATGATGAAATTAGAGTGTCAGGTAAGGGCTTGTCCTTTAGTCCAACAAATACACACAACACTTTTGCCCTCTTTGTTGATCTTAACCGGTTTACTCAAAAATTAACTTTGCAAAAATATTTTGCAGAGAAGAGATTGAAGGATGACTCTAGATTGCCGATTTTGACAGAGACAATGGATTCTAGACTCACAAATCAATCTATTCCTGTATATGAACCAGAATCTTTGCTTGATCATTTATGTGATAGCTTTATACACACTGGCTTTAGAAATAAATCTAACTTCACCCCTAAGTTGAATAATAATGCTCATATAGAGATTTTTAGGCAATTGGTGAGTGACGATTTTGATTCAATCCCTAAGGAGATTGTTAATAAACATAATCTGTTTGGGAATGAAAAACGTGCTCTAGAAACCCTGAAAAATGACCAGTCAATTGTCATTAGACAGGCGGACAAAGGTGGTGGGATCGTTATACAGGATCTGACTGACTACCTTATAGAAGCCAGGAAGATCCTGAATGACATCAACTATTACACCAAATTAACATTTGATCCCACCACCAAATTCTTAGCAATTCTGAGTGATTTGGTAGAATATGCATTTAAAGAAGGCATCTTGACAAGGAAAGAAAAAGATTATTTGATCCCTAATGAACCGAATCGAGCCTTCTACTACCACCTCCCGAAATTGCACAAGAACTCTATATGTCTGCCTGGTCGGCCCATAATATCAAGAATAGGGAGTCTAACGGATAATGCATCATCTTACATAGATCATTTCTTGCAGAAATATGTGGTGGGGTTAGAATCATATATTCGAGATTCGTCAGATCTTATCCAGAAACTTGATGAGGTGGTCATCACACGTGATCTCATTTGGATCACGTGTGATGTCCAAGCGTTATATTCTAATGTACCGCATGATTTGGGTTTGCAAGCTATAGAGAGTTATTTGGAAGGTGATATCTATTTACCTGTTCTTCAAAAAGAGTTTATCTTATCTCTAATTGCATATATTCTACGCCATAACTATTTCATGTTTCAGGACGAGTATTACCTTCAAGTGAGAGGGACGGCCATGGGTACCAGGTTCGCCCCTAGTTATGCTAATCTATATATGGGTCATTTGAACAAAAATATATATATGACTCCATGTATGGGGCGAACCTGGTATTCTATGGCCGCTATATAGATGATCTGATCCTCGTATGGAGGGGTGATATACCATCAGCAGATAAATTTGTGGAGCACCTGAATATGAATGACAGAGGATTAAAGTTCACTAGTGTAATAAATACCAACACTATAGTCTTTCTCGATCTGAACCTCGCATTTGCAGAAGATAAGATTATTACTAGTACCCACTTTAAAGGGGTGGTTGTAATAGTTATCTCGACTTTACAAGTAATCATTACCATCCGTGGAAAAGAAATGTACCATACGGGCAATTCAAACGTGTGCGTAGAAATTGTAGTAGATTATCTGACTATGAGACACAAGGGCAGATTTTAAAAGAGAGATTCAAAGAGAAAAAATATCCTCAACACATTATTAATAGTGGCTATGAAAGGGCTAAGAATGATGATAGAGATTTATATTTTCAGAAAAATAAAAATAACAGACCCATTCAAAGAAATACAAATAAATGCACTATCTTTATTACAAAATATAATTGCAATTATGATATTATCAAACAAATGATCCAGAAACATTGGAATATCCTTATGAAGGATCCTATACTTGGAAGTGTGATGGAAGCAAAACCTACTGTAGTTTTTAAAAAAGCACCAAGCCTAAAAAATATTTTGGCACCGAGTAAGATTGTAAAAAATAAAAGAAATTTTTGCAATGATAAAAGTTCAAAAATCAAAAAGAATGAAACGATTAACAACTTAAATATGAAATTAAGAAAAGGATGTTTTAAATGTAATAGTAAAAGATGCAAGATGTGTGACCATATTACACACAATTGTCATGTCTTTCAGTCTAATGTCACTAAGAAAACATACCCAATAGGGAGTAAAATGACTTGTGCATCAAATTATGTCATATACCTACTATCATGTTTTTGTGGGTGTCAGTATATAGGGCGCACTTGTAGGCGCTTGAGTGTGAGATGGTCGGAGCACTATCGGAATATTAAAAATAATTTTAAATTGCATAGTGTACCGAGACATTGTCACCAGAAACATAATGGCAAATTAAATTGCTTTAAGATTACCCCAATTGAACATATTCCAAAATCTGATTTCTATAACCGTTTTTTCAGACTGAGGGAAAGAGAGACATTCTGGATTTATAAACTCCAGACTTTGTATCTAGTAGGTCTTAACATGAATGTAGATTTGGCAGCTTTTTATTAAGAAATTCACACAATAAGTGTTTTACTGTACCTTTAATAACTGTATCATTATTTCACCATCCAAAACTGTCACTAGATAAGAGTTAAATATTCAGGGTTTCTATTTTAGTTTTGAGAGGAATTTTTCAATTGCCATTTGGCAAAATCAATGCCCATTGTACATGTTGTAGAGAAATATTAATGTAATCCATTAATTTTTGTAAATAATGCATGAAATGTTTCCAAAGGTTTATTATATGTTTATTATATGTATAATTTATATGGTAGTATGAACGTGATGGATTTTTTCGATCAACATGTTTAGCTGTCCTAAATTAGGCAAAATGAATTGTACATTTTTAAAATAACCTCATCCAATATGGTGAATATTTAGTCTTATAAGTTAACTAATTTTAATAAATATGCTTTATTGTTATTACAATGATAAAAGTTATTATTCTGAATAGCCATAAGTGGTTTTAAGTTACACCTTTTGTATATTTGCAATTACATGTAAAATTACAATTGTTAGGATGGTTCATGACATCATGTTGGCTAGGGGAGTGTTAGGAAAAAATATGATCCTATTGGCTAGTAGGGGTACTTATACAGTGGGTTTGTGTAAAGTTTTATTACAGCCTGATGAAACGGCTCTGTGCAGCCGAGAAACGCGTTACTGGTTTCTTTTAAACTTTTAAATAAATGGTTTTTATCGTACCCCTTTGGAGTCCATCTCCTAATCATTTGGCCAATAACATTAAAGTTCCGGTTTTGTTTGGACACTGACAGTTTGTACCTTATTCACATATCCCTTACAATCTGATCCTGCTGATTGGGACTTCGGGAGGAAGGTGTGAGCCATGGTACACTACCGATTGGCGGATAGATCCCCTGGAGAAAGGTGTGGACTCTGGTTCATCCCTGATTGGTCGAGGATCCACGTGACTGTTTGGCGTTCATTGCCGTGTGTGGTCTGCCGGGCGACTGACAGGTCCCGGTTTTCTGTTCTAGGCACATAATAGTGCCGCTTTGTTTGTGAGTATATCAACTTTATCCTATGATATCATCTTTACTTTTATGTTATTACCCTATTGGAGCCTCTTCTTTCCTGCTATAGGACTGTTTGCCTGCTATCGTTATTTTGGGAGAGCAGCCTCGGATTTCTGACCGTCGTTTGGATAATTGACTGTGATCGACCTAGCGCACCTCTATAGGGTGATATCCCATCTTATTTTTTCCTGAAACATTGCATTAGAAAATCTAGTTAATGTGATATTCCACTGGTTTCTTACAGAATAATCCCAAAGCTGGCCCCAGCAAGTGCTAGGTCCTAGGTAAAAAAAAAATACTTTAAAGAAAAAGTACAAAAAAGGTACTGTACATTTATTATAAACATAAATCAAATAATATTAACAATCTCACAGCAAAGCACATACTTTACAAATGTCAAATAATATAGTATAAAGATGAACTTTTATGACCTTTTTTCAGAAAATTCTCTTAAAAGTGTTCAAAATGTAAGCTCCTTCCTTCACATTCAACTGATAATACTCCTAGATTATTTAGCCCATCCTCGCCCATACAAGACATAAAAAAATTGTAATTCATTTTAATTTTTGAAATTTTCTTACTTCTTTCTCCTGATTCCATTGTCACAGGAATTGTTAAAAAGTATTCTTATAGTAATGAATACATTTAGGCAATAAAAAAATCAATATTTTTTAAAGGTTGACCCATTAAACCTGATGGTCTCATAGCCTCTCTATCTTCAGCAAATATAAGACCGTCTATATCTGAGAAGTGTGATGTCTATATAGATTCATTACAAGGTCTAGAATTTGTAAGTACCCTTTCTAGGCTTGCTGCATGTACTTTTATTTCTTCTTTTGAATATTCATGATATTTTACTAAAAATCCAAAAAGGTCAAGAAATGTTTTAATTTTTGTAAGACGTTGCTGCAAAGATTGAATAGATATACAACACAAACACTAGGGAGCGCTGAAACCAGCTTAAGAGTAAAATTCAAATTAAATTAGATACCTAACCTGATACTAATAAAATAAGCAATTCAATATTGAAGAAAAAAGTTGGTGAATATTATATGATACATGTAAATATATGTATAAAGTTATGTATAAAATTTATGAATAAGTCAAATTGTAAATATATATAGAAGATGCCAGCAACAAATACTAAAATCACATAACTATATGTAAATATATACTTTATTACAATATAGGTTGACCTATTTAAAACATTAAATCATATATCACATATAATATATATATATAATTAAAGAAAAAAGAAAAACACAATATAAAAACTCCTGTAGCCTAGAGTTCATATAGAAAAAACAAATTCCAGGGTGAATGAATTCTCCAGCTTGTCGCTATGGGGACCCACGCTCAAAGCTGTGCTGATCTGTGTGTGGTTGTAAAAGGAGCGTTCCCAGGACAAAGAGGCAGTCGCAGCCGGTGGCGGTTTTTCCCAACGAACAAGGAATCCTCTTAGTATATGTCACACAGTATATGACAAGGTAAGTTACATCCGTACTCACATAATAATTAGCAGCAACCGACCTCCAGACTTGGACCAACGATCCGTGGACACACCCTCCAGAAGTAACGAATAGCCACTGGAATCAGAAATGCTTGACAGGAATCAGTTAGATATGCTAGGCTAGAAACCCGGTGAATTTTGGCAGTTTACTTTTACAGGATAAGCATTATAGCTCCCAAGGCCTGCTTGCAACGGCCAATACTGCGAAAAATCACCTACAAGGGTTATTCAGCCACAAGGTTTCCAAACAAACAAATAAATACTCCAAAGGTGTAGGAGTCAATTTAAAATAGAGCAACGCGTTTCAAAAATGTAATTTCTTTCTCAAGCTCTAAAATCCAAATACACAATGCTCTCTTTTAAACCCACTTCCAGCCAGCTGATTTCATTAATCAATTAATCTACCACCTGTGTTTTAAGGTGAGGCTGATATTGTGAGTAAATATTTAAGCATTGTTAACAATATAAATCTTTTACAAATATATATTAAGAAGAATTTCCTGTTTAAAAAATTTCACATAATTTTCTAGTGTGTCAGAAAACAGTATTTAAAAAACATCAAACAAATTAATTAAATACAATTTGTTGCCGGCATCTTTCTATTGTGACATAAAACACTTATTTTATCTCAAAAAAATTTTTTTAGTTTCTCTACAGAAGGAAAATTAATATATAATAGAAATAGAAATAATATATATTTCGGAAAATTAAAAAATATAAGACTGCTAAGAAAAAAATACACCAACAGGGAATTGAACCCATAACCTTAAATCTTAAAAAAACTTAAAAAACTTAGACTTTAACCACTCAGCCATAACTCATCTGAATGTGGTGTCAGCTATTTTGAAGTGTATTTGGACACTCTATATTAAAAGGACTTATAAAAGTTTATTACAAAAACAGAGATTTGAACCCAAAGACCCATACTGTCTAAACCTGCAGGTTATACCATTCAGCCATCCTCATTAATTTGTAATTGAGCTCTAGTTTTTCACATTAATAGCTTTCATACTACTTTGCTTTACAAATATATATATATGTGATTGGGATTGAACCAGTGACCCTCAAGTCCAAAAACAAACACCTTAACCACTTACCTATATCGGGCTTATAGTAAAGTCATTGGTTGGTTAATATATATAAAGACATAATGGAATATGATAGATAAGCCAAAAATCAATCAATAACTTTAACATTATAGAAAAAAATTATTATAGACAAATTATAGAAAAAATTATTGTAGAAAAAATACCCTAAATATTGTATACTATACTAAATGGAGGGTCCTGAAATAAGTAATATACAAAAAAAATATAACTTATTATAAAAGACTTTTTACAAAAAACACCCCAAATCAAAATCTAGATTTAATCCTAGGGGGGCTAAAGTTTTCAATTCAAAACTCCATTTGGCTTCTAGTTTTAGAATTTCTTTCTGTATATTCCCTCCCCTCCAATTTGGTTTGACTTTATCAATTACTGTATAGGTGAAATGTTTCAAATTTCCATTATTAAATTATTTGAAATGTTTAGGGACAGGTAAATCCTTATTCCTCTCTGACTCCATATTCTCGATAGAATTAATATGCTCTCTGATTCTATCCTTTATAGCTCTTGTTGACTCTCCAACATACTGAGCCCCGCACGAAAACTCTAAAAGATAGATAACATTGGAGTCCGTGCATCTATAGATATCTCTAATATTATATTCCTTATTGGTGATATTTGACTTATATGTTTTACATTTCTTTGAGTTTTTACACGCCTTACAGCTCAAACAGGGAAAAAATCCTGTAATCCTATTACCTTTTAAATCCCTATCCCTATTTGTACAGGACTTTACATTAAGATCCGTTGTAGCGAGACGTGTTTTTAGATTTCTACATCTCTTATAAACAAACTTTGGAAAGTTAGGTAGAACAGGCCCTAGAGTGTCATCTGATCTCAGGACATGCCAATGCCTTCTTAAAAATTTTTCGAGTTTTTTACTATCATCATTATATTGTGTGATAAAAGGAATATTCAGAATTTCAGTTATATTGAAATTATTTGTAGTTCCAAGTTCATTTATATTATTATTCCTTTTTATGTTATCTTCCTTTTTAATTAGAAGGTTGATCCTATCTGTCATTAGAGCTTCTGATCTAGCTGATTCTATTAGCCCTGCATTACAACCTTTTTGTAAAAAATTCTTAGCTAAAATATCTGATTGATTCATAAAATCTATATTATTTGTACAATTTTTTCGAATGCGCAAGAACTGGCTCTTTGGGATATTGGATTTCCACCTATCCAAATGACAACTTTCAGCATGGATATACCCATTCGCGTCAACCGGTTCAAAGTTTTTGTCAGTATCTTTCCGTCCTCCACACATATTTTTAAATCAAGAAAATTTATACAAGTATCACTAATTTCATATGTGAATTTCAAATTTTTGTCATTTTGATTCATTCTGGAAAAGAACCAATCCAAGTCTTCCTTACTACCTCGCCAGATAATTAAAATGTCATCAATGTATCTTTTAAAGGAGACCAGATTTGCCCCCAGATCTGTAGAGTCAAGGAAAATATGCTCCCATAAACCCATAAACAGATTAGCATAACTGGGGGCAAATCTGGTCCCAATGGCCGTCCCACATTCTTGCAAATAATAATAACCGTTAAAATTAAAATAATTATGCGATAGAATAAACTTTATACCATTAATAATGAAATTTTTATGTTCTTTAGGTAAACTTAAATCCTTCTCTAGAAAAAAAGCAGTTGCTGCTATACCCAACTCATGTCTGATACAGGTATATAACACAGACACGTCACAAGTGGCGAGAAGAAACCCCTCCTCCCATACAATAGTTTCTAGAGTTCGAAGTACATCAGTAGAATTTTGCAAATAGCTAGGTAAGGCTCTTACATGTTTTTGAAGGTGCAGGTCTATATACTCAGATAAATTAGCAGTAATTGAATTTATCCCGGATACAATCGGTCTTCCGGGCGGATTTAAATTATCCTTGTTTATTTTTGGTAAACAATACATAAGTGGAATTCTTGGCTCTTTGGGGAGTAAATAACTCATCTCTTTATCATTTAAAATACCTTGTTCCCTGGCTCCCGATAGAAGTATAACTAACTCAGACAAAAATTCATTGGTAGGATTTTTTGATAGAATTTCATATGTTTCTTTATCATTAAGAAGCTGATTACACATATTTAAATATTTATCTTTATCCATTAAAACTATTCCTCCTCCTTTGTCTGCAGGTTTCACTACAATCGTCTTATCTTCCTCTAATTTTTTAATCTCAGTCAGCTGCGCCTTCGTTAGATTTGTTTTCTTCACCTTATTTTTATTTAAATTTAAATTTTGTATATCATTTGTTACCAATTTTTCAAAAGTTTCAATCGACCCTCCTTTGATAAATTTTGGATAGAAACGGGATTTTTCTTTAAGGTTAGTATGCTTAAAGGACGATGTGTTATCAGATTCTACACTTATATTTGTACTTCTATCCTGAGGATTCCGAAGGAACCATTTTTCACTGTTAGGTTCCTTATAAATTTATGTGCATCAATGAAGACATTACATTTTTTTATTCTCTGCAATGGAGCAAACGATAATCCCCTATTTAGTTCCTCTTTTTGTTTCAAAGTTAATTCAGTTTTACTCAAATTATAAATGCTATTTATATCTTCAGTTATACTCTTTTTGTTTTGACGTTTCTGTATTCCACTTCCTCTCCCCCCTCGTTTTCGGATGCCCTTCTTTTTCTCTGATTTATGATGGGAGAATTCGGATTGTCTCCCTTCCATTTTAACTCTTTCCCTAAAAAATGACTCCTAGAATTATCATAATTGCTTGTACTAGGCATTGAGTCATAACAATTCTCCTTCTCCTCCTTATCGGGGAAAGTGAGGGGCTGGAACCTATTCCTTGTCTTAAAATTTCTTGGGGACTCTAGATTAATGTGCTCCCTGGTTCCTCTGTTCTGATAGGGCCTCACTCTCCACCCATTACTATTACATATTTCATTAGACTGTCCCCATGACCTCTCTTGTTCTCTCTGTTGATAGTTTCTATTATTATTTGTGTTAAATCTCCAGCCATTATCGGATTGTCTCTTGTTTCTCCAATTTTGGTTCCAATATGGACCTTTGTTATACTCACTACCTTCACTTTGATAATTTCTATTCCCTGAGGAGCGGTAGTCAAATTGCCTACTATCTGCTGGGTTTCCATTTGAATGTTCATAATATCTATATGTCATTCATTTGTTCTGAGTTTAATTGATTTGGTGTTACTTTTGGACGATAAAAGTCCTGTGAAAAATGGTTATTACCCATATTTTTATTTTTATTTCTATTAGTCTGTATGTGTCTGCCACTTAAATTTCTTATCTTATCATCGGTATAATATTGTTTTTCTTTAGTGGATGTGTGGGGAAACTCTAATTTTTTCATCTGTGGCAACTTTTCAGGTTTTATACTTGACTTATCTGTCTTTTTTGGGGTTAGTCTTCTATTATGTCTCCAAGTGTGTGTGATATAGCAATCATCATTTGGTTCATTTTCAAAAGTGGCATAATCATCTCTATCCCTCTTTAATTTCCTACTTTTGTTTATGAGGATTTCTTCCCTATTATTACTTAAACGTATTTTAATCTCTTGTTCCATATCTCTAAATTCCTTACTTGTCTTAAAAGGAACTAATTTCATATCAAAATTGTTTATTTTTGAATTGATATCCTCTAACAATTTATTTCTAAATTCTTTATTCAATTTCATCAATTTTATTGAAGCTTCTTCTAAAATATTTCTCCACTTGGTTTTAAATTCAATATTGTCACTTTTAAAAGCACACTCTTTCTTAAATCTAAGGCCCCTAGGTACTTTCTCTTCTCTTATATATATATATCAAAGAAAGCACAGTCTAATTTATATTTCATTTCCAATCTTAAATAATACTCCAATTCTGTCATCATAGTTTCTAGGGTCTCTACATTTAAACCACCATTTTCAACCCTATCCTGAATATTAGTTATGATATCTTTATAGAAGTCATTCCTCATATCTGATAAAATACTATCCCTATCCATAATGGCTGCTTGAAATCACAGAGAGGGAACCCTTTTACAACCACACACAGATCAGCACAGCTTTGAGTGTGGGTCCCCATAGTGACAAGTTGGAGAATTCATTCACCCTGGAACTTGTTTTTTCTATATGAACTCTAGGCTACAGGAGTTTTTATATTGTGTTTTTCTTTTTTATTTTATTATATATATATTTTTTTTGTGATATATGATTTAATGTTTTAAATAGGTCGACCTATATTGTAATAAAGTTTTTTACATATAGTTATTTGATTTTAGTATTTGTTGCTGGCATCTTCTATATATATTTACAATTTGACTTATTCATAAATTTTATACATAACTTTATATATATATTTACAGGTATCATATAATATTCACCAACTTTTTTCTTCAATATTGAATTGCTTATTTTATTAGTATCAGGTTAGGTATCTAGTTTTAATTTGAATTTTACTTTTAAGCTGGTTTCAGCGCTCCCTAGTGTTTGTGTTGTATATCTATCTGTTTTGCAGGTTACAGAGGGTCACCTATTTTTCTAGTTGGAGTCTGTAGTAATAACCTTTTTTGGCGCTGGTCACTTAATTCTCCTTGCAAAGATTGAATAGCCTTATCACATATTTCATTAAAACATCAAACTCTAATTTCTTAAACAATTCTCTCATCTAAATACTCATAATTGAAATTAAATTTTCTTTGCTTGATGTAAAATCTTCATCTAGTTCAATATTTGCAAGCTCATTCCCATCTGTGGGTGTCCTGTTAAAACCATGTTCACTGTTGTCTTTAAAACGTTGACAGTCCCCTAGATATTTATGTTGCTTCCCTTTGCAATCCCTTACTTGTAAGATTTACTTTATACAAAAGATTATACCAAAGGACCAAATAAAGCTCAAATCTATAATCTTTCACGTTATTAGCCAATGACTCAGCCTCATTTTGCGATACAGAATCGTTTGCCATCTCAGATATTTTGACAAGAGAATGATATATTTCCCAAGCTTAAAATCTTATTGCTTTTATACATTCAATACAACATTTCTATCTGGTTTCGCTACAGAAAGCCTAGACAAACATCTTTGCTAACTGGCCATCTTTTTGCTGAAAACAAGTTAAAAAACTTTTCCAGTATGCTAAAATAGCCGACTGCATCAGAGTGTGTTTTGACCATGTCACCCAACACTAAAATGTACTTATGACCGCTGCATAGTGTAAACAGGTTTGAACACCCTTGTTCTTTTCCCTTCATATATGCTCCATTGTAGCAACCTTGACCACTAATATCTTGAATGTCAAGTCCCATATTTTCAAGTACATTTTTGACTGCATTTAAAAGATATTCACCAGTGCTGGATTCAACAGACAGACAGTTGGAACTAGACATGTGCACAGTGGAAAAATTTGTTTTGGTTAGTTTTCGGACCGATTTAGGTTTTTTTGAATTTTATTTCGGATTGATTCGAATTTGGATACATTCAAATGTATTAGTTTCGGATTCATTCAGATCCAAATAAATTCGGATGTATTCTTTCGGATTCGATTAGTAAATTTGAAAGTTCGGTATGTGTTATGTTGATTCAGATGGTTCCAAATTACACAAAAGGAATTATTTCACTGTTCTATCTCACTAAATCTCACTAATACTGAATTGTGATTAGTCCATGGCCATTTGAATGTAACAAATAAATCCAGACTAATTCAGATTTATTTGTTACAAATGCATTCGGATTAGTTAAGTTTTGTTGCTAAGGTAATTCGGAAATTTGAATTGATTTGAATCTCCAAATTTTGGCGAATTTGTCCGAATTTTGATTCGGAACAAAACGAAACTCAAATGTCTAGTTGTAACATCAGCTGATACATCAGTCAGAATGCCATCAGATACATATCTAATTGTCATGGATATTTACTGTTGATGACTTTAATCTGGTGAACAATCTAAAATCATTGCACAATATTTTGCAGCTTTGGCATGGTCTATTATGTTTTTCAGAACTGAATTTCCAAAAACACCAAGTATTTAATTTTGAATATTTTTCCAAGATATTCTTCATGAATTCACTTATGATCCTTCTAATAAGTTTTTGTATCACAAAATAAAAATTTCCAAGCAATCCTATTATACTAAGAATATTTCCATTGAGTGGGCTACAAAGATGGTCAATATATCCTGGAAAAGCTAAATTATGATCTGCTAAAAGCTGCACAAATGCAAATAATCTTTCAAAAACTTGATAACACTGTTGTTATACTTGTTCATTAGCTGAGCTTGTTTTTTGTCTTTTGTTTCCTCTGCTAGGAGTCTTTTTTGAAGTAACAACAAAGCATTATATTTAAGTATGCATTTGAATTCTTGTGTTCAGATAAGCTGACATGAGCATTTTTCCAGTTCTTAAATCCTCTAGTAGCCAAAGCACGTGTGCTGCTATTTACAAAGAGCCAACAGTAAAAGTAAAAGACTCGCTGAATACACAAGCCAAGGACGAGAAATAATTTCACCATTGAAAGCTTTCTTCTACAAAGACTTTTTGGAAAATGTCGTCCATTTTAATTTTTAAGAAAGTGCTTCTGTACAATTTTTGGTGACATTTTTTGTACTAGATAGTCTCTTATATTTTGACTACTGTATTCTGGCCAGCATGCTGGACCTTCAGGACTCTCTAGTCTTTGGTTCAATGACTATCATATTAAGTAACAGCAGCATAAGGGTTACAATAGAAGTTCTAATGAGGAATAAAAATAAAGGAGTAGAAATTAGTACCAAATAATGATATTTTAGCCTCTAAGTCACAATCAGGGAGTTACCCCAGTTTTACCAAACAAGTATCGGCATTGCTTATGTTTGGAAGAGTACAATCCAGAATATAGCTAGCCAACTGCAATAAAATCGATACCTCTCAAAACACTATATGGATTCCCGGAGGCATTATGACACTCTAGCAGTGGTAGTAGGCAAAGACCCTCAGCAGTTGCTCTTGTATCACTAAACAAAAGGGAATCATGTACCTCTTCAAAAGGTGGGATTCGGAGTCTTCACTAATGGCAACACAATGTAGAAGCGACAATAATCCAGCTGTACATTGCTTTCTGCAAGTGGTCGCTCTATTTTGATTGATCTCTGAAGCGCCGGTAAGTGAGTAAGTAGCTTGTGTGGCAATATCCACCAAACACTCTGGAATAGTTGGTATTAACACTGCCTCTTTAAAATTCCCCACAGTGATATCAGAATCCATTGCTTGAGACTTTCCATTAGCAAACTCAATCTCTCCACTGCTGCTTCTAGAGACTAATATAAAGAACTCGGGCCAAATTATCATTGTGTCTGCCCCACATGAATAAATGCTGACAGCATAAGCTGTCGGCATTTATCATTGCACAAGCTTTTTTTGTGAAATGCTTGTGCAATGCCATCCCCTGCAGATTCATCCTGATCATATCTTATAGGGATGATTGCTGTCCGTCGCCTCAGAGGTGGTGGATGAGTTAAGGAGCAGCGGTCTTACGGCCACTGCTTCTTAACTCCAGTTTTCTGCGATCTGGAAACTATGGGGGTACATTGCAGCATCCGCTGCTTGTTAAATCTACTCCCTCTTCTGTCTCACATTGGATCTTGCAGTTAACTTCCAAGCCTTTGTTATCGGCCAGGGAAATAAGTGGCAGACCCTGGGGCCCTAGAGCATCGCCACCTCAATAATCTATCTTTATATGAGTAAATTCGTCATCCAGTGCCGTGGAATGAAAAGCAACACACATGGTCTCTGTGAATGCCTTCTGATAGGAATCTAGCAGGATGCTGATCTCTAGTAAAATGAAGCACTCTAAGCAAATATTAATGGCAGGTGTGTATAGTAGAAATAAGATGCTCTCATGGCACTTTATAACGACAGATATCTGAGGACGTTATTCCAGGGGGTTGAAAAGGCATCACAAACCAAGCCTCCAGACTAAAAAGAAAAGGTCTGGGAGGCATTCTACCCGACAGGGCTGTGCGGGGATTTGAACCTCTGGCTCTGTGCTTACTACTCTGTTTGCTTATGTGTTGAGCCACAGTCAGTTCTAGCAGTTTGGGAACTATAATGCAATATCATGCAGCTTATAAGAACAGCCCAAAGAGTATTTGTCTTACTTGTAATTACACCTGTGCAAAACACAGGTGCTCTCAATTTTGCATTTACTTAGATCTAACCCCGTGCAAAGCCACCCTATTTAAGGCTGACTGATAGGCTGCACAGGGTCTTCACATAGATAATGTTTTGTCACAAGCCAGATCATTACCTGCCTTGACTGGACCTGGATTCCTGCACTTCAGTTCCTACCTGGAGAAAGAGTTTACTTTTGAATCTGCTTCTCTGTTTACAAGTTTGTTCCTTGCCACTCCTGGACTCCTGGCATTTCTGGACAATACATACCTGAATAATTTACCTGCAAGTATTTGTTTATCCTAAGAATTTTGTTATTCAAATAAATATCTGTTTCTTTTCAATCTACATGGCTTCTACTAATCTTCATTTAAAGCAACTGTTCCAGACAATGAGGCTCTCACAAAATATCCTGAGAAAAAACATGACAATAGGAGGCTACAACCTCTAATAGTCTTCGGTATATTGCAGCTGGTAGCAATCTCAAAAATTGTAACTTTTTTCAGATGGGCTTTTTTACCTGTATTGTAAGCTGTATTTGTCACTGCCCGATGTAAGGTGCAAAAACAGATTTTGTGAGGATTAACCTTGAAGTCAGTTGCAGCTAACAACAAAGCGACCTGTCATGTTCACCACCCTGTAGTTGCCCGACATAGCTTTTTTTTCTATAGAGAATACCTAAGTATTCATAATTTTAATATAAATTGTGGCTTCAACAGGCAAAGTCAGCTATGTTAAATAGCAAAATAAAAGTAACAATTTCACTCCAGCATGTAAAACAGATCATTGTGAATACATTAAAGTGGAGAAGTATTTACAGTACAATGTCCCTTTAAGGTTGTTTACAAATTTATTATTTTGCATTGTGTTTTTAAAGAGCCAAAATGTTAGACAAAAGTCAGTGTAATTTTCTGCCAAACTTTTCATGAAACGAAAACTGATTAAACAAGAAATTAGTCTTTCAAAAAAAGACATATTCTATAAAAATTTCTTATCACTTATTATAATCCAGAATAATGTTGCAAGGATACCAGGGCTATGCATTCACCCTAGATTATATTGAAAATGACAAGTAGGTTAATTGAAGGAAATGAAAATATAACCCTTTCCA
Organism: Bombina bombina; assembly: GCF_027579735.1. Taxonomy (NCBI): domain Eukaryota; kingdom Metazoa; phylum Chordata; class Amphibia; order Anura; family Bombinatoridae; genus Bombina; species Bombina bombina. The sequence continues at coordinate 769,602,135 of NC_069501.1, forward strand.
AACAGCATGACAACTCATAAGGGCATGAAGAATAATTTAGTGATTATGTTCTGCAAAACTGTAAGGAACGGCACAGCAATCACTTGGAGCTGTTCTTAACAATTGGAGCTGCATAGAATCGTTTTAGATTTGTTGTGATTAGTGATTGCCCTGAGCATTCTATTTCCTTGGAGAATCCGTCAGTGCTCAAGACTAAGCTCAGAAGAGGAAGCATGATGTCAAGCATGAACAGCATGAGAGTACCACAAGAAGGTATTGGGGCATCTTGTTATATGGCCTGCAAGTCAAAGTCAACTGCATTTACTGGCCTGACAGTATTCCTTGAAATTCAATAGTATGTCTGTGTATTCAAATCTACTATTCCTTAACAGTAGCTTATATGGATTCACAGCATAGTGCTTGTATGCCAGCAAGAACTGAATCTGTTGTAACTGCCAATCAGAATGCACTTGCTACTGGAGGCAGGAGACAATGCTAAAGTTGTAAGGGAGAATTAAAAATATTGACCTATTTAGTTGAACTATAGTGTAAACATAAAAACCTCCTGCAGCTTCAGATGAAGATCCCTCTGGTAATTGGGGCACATTTAGAATGTCACAGAAGCACATTATTTCTTGCATATAACTGTGTATAACCCCTGCAGAGCAGCAATGTTCCTAGATGAACACATCTGGTAAGCCAATGACAAGAGGCATATGAATGTAGCCAGCTAGCTTTCAGTAGTGCATTGCTGGAATGGAGCTGACTTTAACTATGTGGTAATCCCCTCTGAAAGGGTTAAACATATAATCAAATACAAAAAACAGTGCAGTAATAAAATACTTTTACACGTTATTAACACACAATACCAATTAAACAACACCTGAAAGACCCTAGCAACATCCTAGACAGATTTTAGCTTTTGTGTCACCTGAACTTAACTATTGGTTTTGGAAGATGAAAAGTTGACCTCCTATATGGGTTGTGTCCAATTGCTTTAAATGTATGCGTAACACATAAATAAATAATTCCGTAGAGCTATGTAATGTTGACATTCCTTAAACCTCTCTCTAATCCACAGGCCATCTTATATCTTCTTACAAAAATACATAAATACTGACATAAAAGTGGTCCTGAAATTGGCTACATCCTGGAACTCCTATCACCTGAGTATTCTGACGCATCATCAAGATCAGGATGAAGTGAAGGTTCACTCAATATAAATCACATTGGGGCAGGTTCTGAAAGCAACAACACTCCATAATTATATTTATGACCTTCTTGGATGAGTTCTATAAACTCCAATCACTGATTTGGTCCTAGTATGACACAGATTAAAAGCCTTACCTGGATGATTTTGAGAAGCCATACTCAACACCTATAACCCAATTCAGCTGGGGACAGAGGGACAAAATACTAAGATGACGGTTTTAAAAGATATATATATATATATATATATATATATATATATATATATATATATATATATATATATATATAATAGAGTTCTGAAAAATGTTTATTTTTAACAATATTGAATGTGATCACTTCAATCTAAACCAAATATTGAGCAATTAACAAATTAAAATTAACGTCTTGAAATCCCCTGTGAATTTGGTATAAAAATGACATTTCATATGATCTTGAAGACCGAAATGTGTACTTTTGATGTCATATTGCAAGTTGAAAGTATTTTGTTATTGCTCATGTGAAGTCTAGGGCTTGCTTAAATATTTATGTAGGATAGCATGGGTGCGCTTAATCTGTCACATAATAAACTGCTAAGGGAGTTCTTCACTTAGTTATATAATATGGTGTTGAATTGAAATATAATTTTAAAAACACTGCATGCATACATACATATGCACACACACATACACATAATGTATGTAAATATATATATATATTTATATACATACACACACAAACACATTTTTGTCAATAATAAACCATTCAATATGCATAAATGAACATAAGATACATTATTTTAATATATTTTATATCATTTTATATATGTGTTTTTATGAATATTTTCAAGAGTTCACACTTTGCGTCAGGCCTCTAAAATGCAAACTTTTTCTGAACTATTTTGTGTTACACTCAAGCACTTAATCCACCACTTGTAATATGAGCAGTATTAATGCTCACTGTACTAGCCATAAAAAGTGTAGGGTGCGCTAAAAAGTTTAACCCTTAATACCAGTTTGTGTGCTACTCTTAGCGGGTGTCAGAGATCAGGATAACACACCCTGTATTGTCAGTTGTGCTCCACTTGTAATATAGCCCTAAATATGCTTGTGAAGTTCATAATATAATAATAGCAAAAAGCTTTATACATTCAAAATGAAAATGTACACTTAAAATGTGCAATGTTGAAAATATGTAAAGAAAGGCCGCATTTTTGAGAGTTACATAACAAGTTTTTAGAAATTTTACAATGGATGTCAAAAGGGGCAGAAAACACAAAAACTGAAATCAAGACATGACAGCTTACAACAGTTTCTATTTTTATGTTTTAGTTTCTAATTATCTTGGCCAACCTATCCAATACGTACCAGGTGAGAGCGTACCAAGAGGTATATGATAAGAAAAATTGGGATGGGAAAGAACAAACACAAGTGACAATACCTGTAATGCAAAAATATAAATTTATTTAGAAACAAAGGAGCTCAAAATCTTATCTTCCAAATCTAGCAGAGGATGATTGCATGACATCAAATTTATAATGCTAAATAAACATGTGTGGAGTCTTCCATACAGCAGCCTGGCATATATCCAAATAGATTCGTCATTCTGAAATGTCCAAGATGTGAAAACCACCCTAGTGGAGAGTTCCCTGAGCCCAGATGGCACTGGAGTAGAATTAATTGTGTAAATCTTGGAAATACATTGTGTAATCCAGGAAGATAATAGGGGATTTCACTGGCGATAAATTCTTCCTGTTACCATGTAGATGTAAGGCCTATTTCTCCTGTTAAGTGTGGTCAGTCCACGGGTCATCATTACTTCTGGGATATTAACTCCTCCCCAACAGGAAGTGCAAGAGGATTCACCCAGCAGAGCTGCTACATAGCTCCTCCCCTCTACGTCACCCCCAGTCATTCTCTTGCACCCAACGAATAGATAGGATGTGTGAGAGGACTGTGGTGATTATACTTAGTTTCATACCTTCAATCAAAAGTTTGTTGTTTTATAATAGCACCGGAGTGTGTTATTCCTTCTCTGGTAGAATTTGAAGAAGAATCTACCTGAGTTTTTTCTATGATTTTAGCCGGCGTAGTTAAGATCATATTGCTGTTTCTCGGCCATCTGAGGAGAGGTAAACTTCAGATCAGGGGACAGCGGGCAGATTAATCTGCAAAGAGGTATGTAGCAGCTTATTATTTTCTGACAATGGAATTGATGAGAAAATTCTGCCATACCGATATAATGTAAACTCAGCCTTAAATGCAGTAGCAGCAACTGGTATCAGGCTGTCATGTATGTATATTTTACACTTCAGTATTCTGGGGAATGGCACTTCACTGGAATTATACTGTATGCATAAGACTTTAGCCTAATTTGCAGGGACTAGCAACAGGCTTTTTAATAACACTTAATTTATTTAATGTTAAACGTTTTTTGCTGGCATGTAAAATCGTTTAATTTTCTGAGGTACTGGGTGAAAAAATGTTTTGGGCACTAATTTTTTTCCACTTGGCAGTCGTTTTATTTAATTTATGACAGTTTACTGATCTCTCTCACTGTTGTGTGTGAGGGGGAGGGGCCTTTTTTGGCGCTTTTGCTACGCATCAAAAAATTCAGTCAGAAGTTTATTGTCTTCCCTGCATGATCCGGTTCATCTCTACAGAACTCAGGGGTCTTCAAAACTTGTTTTGAGGGAGGTAATCACTCACAGCAGAGCTGTGAGATTGTAGTTGACTGTGATAAAAAACGTTTATTTCTGTATTTTTTTTCTGCTATCAGGGTTAGTTATCCTTTGCTAATGGGAGCAATCCTTTGCTAAAATTGTGTTTTTACAAAGATTTGATGCTATAACTTTTCAGTTTATTAATTTTCAACTGTCATAACTTTTTCTGTGCTTCTTATAGGCACAGTACGTTTTCATATTATAGTAAATTACTTGAAAAGTATTTCCAAGTTGCTAGTTTATTTGCTAGTGTGTTAAACATGTCTGATTCAGAGGAAGATATCTGTGCTATATGTGCTAAAGCCAAAGTGGAGCCCAATAGAAATTTATGTACTAACTGCATTGATGCTACTTGAAATAAAAGTCAATCTGTACAAATTGAACATATTTCACCAAACAACGAGGGGAGAGTTATGCCGACTAACTCGCCTCACGTGTCAGTACCTGCATCTCCCGCTCGGGAGGTGCGTGATATTGTAGCGCCGAGTACATCTGGGCGGCCATTACAAATCACATTACAGGATATGGCTACTGTTATGACTGAAGTTTTGGCTAAATTACCAGAACTAAGAGGTAAGCTTGATCACTCTGGGGTGAGAACAGAGTGCGCTGATAATATTAGGGCCATGTCAGACACTGCGTCACAATTTGCAGAACATGAGGACGGAGAGCTTCATTCTGCGGGTGACGGTTCTGATCCAAACAAACTGGATTCAGACATTTCAAATTTTAAATTTAAGCTGGAAAACCTCTGTGTATTACTAGGGGAGGTGTTAGCGGCTCTGAATGATTGTAACACAGTTGCAATACCAGAGAAAATGTGTAGGTTGGATAAATATTTTGCGGTACCGTCGAGTACTGACGTTTTTCCTATACCTAAGAGACTTACTGAAATTGTTACTAAGGAGTGGGATAGACCCGGTGTGCCGTTCTCACCCCCTCCGATATTTAGAAAGATGTTTCCAATAGACGCCACCACACGGGACTTATGGCAAACGGTCCCTAAGGTGGAGGGAGCAGTTTCTACCTTAGCTAAGCGTACCACTATCCCGGTGGAGGATAGCTGTGCCTTTTCAGATCCAATGGATAAAAAGTTAGAGGGTTACCTTAAGAAAATGTTTGTTCAACAAGGTTTTATATTGCAACCTCTTGCATGCATTGCGCCTGTCACGGCTGCAGCAGCATTTTGGTTTGAGTCTCTGGAAGAGACACTTGAATCAGCTCCATTAGATGAGATTACACACAAGCTTAAAGCCCTTAAGTTAGCTAACTCATTTATTTCGGATGCCGTAGTACATTTAACTAAACTTACGGCTAAGAATTCCGGATTCGCCATTCAGGCGCACAGAGCACTGTGGCTAAAATCCTGGTCAGCTGACGTTACTTCTAAATCTAAATTGCTTAATATACCTTTCAAAGGGCAGACCTTATTCGGGCCCGGGTTGAAAGAAATTATCGCTGACATTACAGGAGGTAAAGGCCATGCCCTGCCTCAAGACAGAGCCAAACCTAAGGCTAGACAGTCTAATTTTCGTTCCTTTCGTAATTTCAAAGCAGGAGCAGCATCAACTTCCTCTGCACCAAAACAGGAAGGAGCTGTTGCTCGCTACAGACAAGGCTGGAGACCTAACCAGTCCTGGAACAAGGGCAAGCAGGCCAGGAAACCTGCTGCTGCCCCTAAGACAGCATGAATTGAGGGCCCCCGATCCGGGAACGGATCTAGTGGGGGGCAGACTTTCTCTCTTCGCCCAGGCTTGGGCAAGAGATGTCCAGGATCCCTGGGCGTTAGAGATCATATCTCAGGGATACCTTCTGGACTTCAAATCCTCTCCCCCAAGAGGGAGATTTCATCTGTCAAGGTTGTCAACAAATCAAATAAAGAAAGAGGCGTTTCTACGCTGCGTACAAGATCTTTTATTAATGGGAGTGATCCATCCGGTTCCGCGGTCGGAACAAGGACAAGGGTTTTACTCAAATCTGTTTGTGGTTCCCAAAAAAGAGGGAACTTTCAGGCCAATCTTGGATTTAAAGATCCTAAACAAATTCCTAAGAGTTCCATCGTTCAAAATGGAAACTATTCGGACAATTTTACCCATGATCCAAAAGGGTCAGTACATGACCACAGTGGATTTAAAGGATGCTTACCTTCACATACCGATTCACAAAGATCATTACCGGTATCTAAGGTTTGCCTTTCTAGACAGGCATTACCAGTTTGTAGCTCTTCCATTCGGATTGGCTACGGCTCCGAGAATCTTCACAAAGGTTCTGGGTGCTCTTCTGGCGGTACTAAGACCGCAAGGAATTTCGGTAGCTCCGTACCTAGACGACATTCTGATACAAGCTTCAAGCTTTCAAACTGCCAAGTCTCATACAAAGTTAGTACTGGCATTTCTAAGGTCGCATGGATGGAAGGTGAACGAAAAGAAGAGTTCTCTCTTTCCACTCACAAGAGTTCCCTTCTTGGGGACTCTTATAGATTCTGTAGAAATGAAGATTTACCTGACAGAAGACAGGTTAACAAAGCTTCAAAATGCATGCCGTGTCCTTCATTCCATTCAACACCCGTCAGTAGCTCAATGCATGGAGGTGATCGGCTTAATGGTAGCGGCAATGGACATAGTACCCTTTGCACGCCTACATCTCAGACCGCTGCAATTGTGCATGCTAAGTCAGTGGAATGGGGATTACTCAGATTTGTCCCCTACTCTGAATCTGGATCAAGAGACCAGAAATTCTCTTCTATGGTGGCTTTCTCGGCCACATCTGTCCAGGGGGATGCCATTCAGCAGGCCGGACTGGACAATTGTAACAACAGACGCCAGCCTACTAGGTTGGGGCGCTGTCTGGAATTCTCTGAAGGCTCAGGGACAATGGAATCAGGAGGAGAGTCTCCTACCAATAAACATTCTGGAATTGAGAGCAGTTCTCAATGCCCTTCTGGCTTGGCCCCAGTTAACAACTCGGGGGTTCATCAGGTTTCAGTCGGACAACATCACGACTGTAGCTTACATCAACCATCAGGGAGGGACAAGAAGCTCCCTAGCAATGATGGAAGTATCAAAGATAATTCGCTGGGCAGAGTCTCACTCTTGCCACCTGTCAGCAATCCACATCCCGGGAGTGGAGAACTGGGAGGCGGATTTCCTAAGTCGTCAGACTTTTCATCCGGGGGAGTGGGAACTTCATCCGGAGGTCTTTGCCCAAATACTTCGACGTTGGGGCAAACCAGAGATAGATCTCATGGCGTCTCGACAGAACACCAAGCTTCCTCGTTACGGGTCCAGATCCAGGGATCCGGGAGCGGTTCTGATAGATGCTTTGACAGCACCTTGGACCTTCGGGATGGCTTATGTGTTTCCACCCTTCCCGATGCTTCCTCGATTGATTGCCAGAATCAAACAGGAGAGAGCATCAGTGATTCTAATAGCGCCTGCATGGCCACGCAGGACTTGGTATGCAGATCTAGTGGACATGTCATCCTGTCCACCTTGGTCGCTACCTCTGAAACAGGACCTTCTGATCCAGGGTCCCTTCAAACATCAAAATCTAATTTCTCTGAAGCTGACTGCTTGGAAATTGAACGCTTGATTTTATCAAAACGTGGTTTTTCTGAGTCAGTTATTGATACCTTAATACAGGCTAGGAAGCCTGTTACCAGAAAGATTTACCATAAGATATGGCGCAAATACTTATATTGGTGCGAATCCAAGAGTTACTCATGGAGTAAGGTTAGGATTCCGAGGATATTGTCTTTTCTACAAGAAGGTTTAGAAAAGGGTTTATCCGCTAGTTCCTTAAAGGGACAGATTTCAGCTCTGTCCATTCTTTTACACAAACGTCTGTCAGAAGTTCCGGACGTTCAAGCTTTTTGTCAGGCTTTAGCTAGGATCAAGCCTGTGTTTAAAACTGTTGCTCCACCATGGAGTTTGAACTTAGTTCTTAATGTTTTACAGGGTGTTCCGTTTGAACCCCTTCATTCCATTGATATCAAGCTGTTATCTTGGAAAGTTCTGTTTTTAATGGCGATTTCCTCGGCTCGAAGAGTCTCTGAGTTATCTGCCTTACATTGTGATTCTCCTTATCTGATTTTTCATTCAGACAAGGTAGTTCTGCGTACTAAACCTGGGTTCCTACCTAAGGTGGTCACTAACAGGAATATCAATCAAGAGATTGTGGTTCCATCTTTGTGTCCTAATCCTTCTTCGAAGAAGGAACGTCTGCTACACAATCTAGATGTAGTCCGTGCCCTGAAATTTTATCTACAGGCAACTAAGAATTTTCGACAAACGTCTTCCCTGTTTGTCGTTTATTCTGGTCAGAGGAGAGGTCAAAAAGCTTCGGCTACCTCTCTCTCTTTTTGGCTTCGTAGCATAATACGGTTAGCCTATGAGACTGCTGGACAGCAGCCTCCTGAAAGAATTACAGCACATTCTACTAGAGCTGTGGCTTCCACTTGGGCCTTTAAGAATGAGGCTTCTGTTGAACAGATTTGCAAGGCTGCAACTTGGTCTTCTCTTCATACTTTTTCCAAATTTTACAAATTTGACACTTTTGCTTCTTCGGAGGCTGTTTTTGGGAGAAAGGTTCTTCAGGCAGTGGTTCCTTCCGTATAAAGAGCCTGCCTGTCCCTCCCGTCATCCGTGTACTTTAGCTTTCGTATTGGTATCCCAGAAGTAATGATGACCCGTGGACTGACCACACTTAACAGGAGAAAACAAAATTTATGCTTACCTGATAAATTCCTTTCTCCTGTAGTGTGGTCAGTCCACGGCCCGCCCTGTTTTTTATGGCAGGTAAAATTTTTGTTTTATACTCCAGTCACCACTACACCCTTTGGCTTCTCCTTTCTCGTTGGTCCTTGGTCGAATGACTGGAGGTGACGTAGAGGGGAGGAGCTATGTAGCAGCTCTGCTGGGTGAATCCTCTTGCACTTCCTGTTGGGGAGGAGTTAATATCCCAGAAGTAATGATGACCCGTGGACTGACCACACTACAGGAGAAAGGAATTTATCAGGTAAGCATAATTTTTTTTTTTATTATTTTTTTTTAATCTTAGACCTGGTAATATCTCTTTAAGGATCTTAACTGCAACATCTAGTGAGTTTTGTATTTGTATCACTTGGCACTAGATCAAATTAGGTATGAGATCGAAATGTGCTTTAAGTGAAGTTGTTCAGCAGCATCAATACAATGTAGCAAACCAGAATCAACTTGCTGCTAACAGAGAAGTTACTTGAGAGTATGTTGTAGCAACTCTGACTATTAGAGACAGGAGCATCTTACACAGAACCTGCAGCTTCAGTTAGTACTGACAGGATGATGAGAGGTGGGTGTGTCTCAGTGCCGTTCATGGAGCGTTTCTGAACAGTGTAACAACTGATCTCCAGAATCGAGGATGATGACGTGGAAGTGGGAGTTGCAGAATAACCGATTCATGGAACAATACTTTGTAGAGAGGTAATTTAGAGGTGTGTCCAAACTCCGGTTTTCGGAGTGCAAAATGGAATTGAATCAAAGATGTGACTGGAAACTTGAATAGGTACAGAGTAAAGTATCCTGTGAGATAGAAGTTTGCATGAGGAGGAAAACTTCTCATATTAGACGATGTTGAGAGGAGTGCTGCAAAACATCCATAGGATGGTATTGCTCTGGGAATGAGAGTCCGTATAAGCAGCTGTATGGCTGTGTAGGAATATAAGATTGTCCCAGTAAAGTATCTGCCAATAAGCAGGATGGTAGGAACGAGTTGTAGTCCAAATGAGTGGAAGAAATCCAAGTAACTCAATTAGAGAGTAGAGGATACTATGGAGCTCAGTAGCTTGCTTGTAACAAACTAACTAAGCACCTGAGAGTGTCTATGTGAGCATTAAGTAGAGGAAGTGGGTTTGGTTACCCAGACTGAGAACGTGACAGACAAACGTGATCAAAGGTTATTTTTTATCCTATACAGTGCATTTAAGCGTACAGCTGTTTATTCTTTTTTATTTATTATTGTGTGGCGGAGTTGACTGCTTAAAACTTGCACCCCTGGATCGTGTTGTTACACACCGGAATCCCCATACTTCCAGTGGCATTGGAAGCACTCATCAAGATCTACAGTGGCTTGGTGTGTTGTACATTATATTATATTCCTACAAGTGTAATTAAATTACTGAAGCCTGCATGGTTCTATTAATAATCCCAGACAACATTTTAGAGTTGTCTAGTATTGATGGAGTAGAGCATGCATAAAAGGTAAAACACATCATAATATAAACATAAATGACACAGGGGTCATAATATACTTGGTTTACAGTCAAAATCTACCGACAATTTGTTTTCAGCCCTAAAAGAGTATTTTTTATTTCAACATGATCACAAAATCAGGTTTTCAGCTATTTCTCAGAGCCACCAGTTCAACGAAAAAGCATTATTTTTAACATGGAGCTAAAATTTTCTCAGTGATCACAATCCAATTTCTGGATATCTTTCAACAGGTTTTTGAGGCCATTTTACATTTATTCCATTTGACAGCTAAATACACTTGATAAACTGACAAAATGACCTTTTTGACATCTTTGCAGCTATTCCAAGACCAATCAGGTTAATTCTATTATGTTGCACAATAGCAAGACACTCTAACAATGGCCACAGGCAACATTTAGAAGTGTATTTGTATAATTAAGATCTTAATTAAAGCTATATTCAACACTGTTGTATAGTCCATCTGCAGTGGGCAGGGCACCCACTTACATATGTACTGTATGTATATATATTAATTACATGATATCCTGTACAGCTAAAGGGATCTTCAGGAAAAGTTAGATAATGACCCCAACATCTAGAAGTGGTCTTGCATTCTCTTTGTGTAAATATTTATTTTTATTTTTTTATAAATAATCTTTTATTGAGGATTATTAGAAAGTTAACAAGAATAAAGAGTACAATACGTTCTGCTTCATAAGATACAATATGCCTGGGATTGAATGAGTGAACAAAGAACTAAAATATCAGTTACACATTATCAATTTACACCCAACAATAGCTTTTGTAACAGCAACAACAGAATAATGCATTACAATATACAGGTGAAATCCTCTTTTACAATATTTATATAGAATAGCTATTATTATGCACCTACTAATGAAGCTATGTAGCTACAAAGAGGACCCATATTATTAAATATATCTTGAACATCTAGGTCTTCTGGTTTCCCATGAGGAGGAAAGAAGGGAGAGAGAGAGAGGACAGAAAAAAAAGGGGGAGGGGGAGGGGGTTACATGACAATGAGCCAAGGGTTAGTGTCAGAGTGATGTGAGGTTGACAGAAATCTAATTCCAGTCAAGAGCGTTCCAGTTATACCAAATTTCATGGTACATATCAATCTTATTTAGGGATCTAAAGACATACTCCTCCATGTTTTTTATGAAGTCTACAATGTCTCTTACTTTTTTTAAAGTCGGGGGGGATGACTGTTTCCGATCTCTGGCTATAGCTAGTTTTGTGGCAATAAGTATGTATGTGGATTGTGGTTAGAACTCTGTCTGCCTCAGGTAAATTCGAGTACCCATGATGCAGGAGGCCCAAAGCTGGACCTAAACGTATAGAGAGCCCCAGTGCTCTAAGTACCTGGAAAACATCTCTCCACAAGCCTCTAATTTTAGGGCATTCCCACCAAATATGTAAATGTGTCCCTAGGCAGCCACAATTTCTCCAACATAGAGGAGAATTAGTTTGGTAATATTTGTGTAAAGTAACTGGTACCAGGTGCCATCTAGTAGTTACTTTATAGTATAATTCCCACAAAGTCGCACAGTGCAGGTATGTTTTTGTCCTGAGGAGCTCCCTAAGCCAATCATCTAACTCTATGTCCACACCTAGTTCCCTCTCCCAAGCTCTATATTGGCTGTGCTTAGTAGGCTCTGACGGGGATATCAGTAAGCTATAGTGGAACGAAAGAGTTCCTTTAAATGATTTGCCCATATTCCACCTCTGTTCCCACTTGGTAGCGGTCCGTACACAATGTGCTGATAGACCCCAGGACTTAAGAATACTGGTTAGTCTGAGGAATTCAAATTGAAGTGAGGCAGGCAGAGAAAACTTCCGTCTTGCCTCGTCAAAAGAAATTAAAGTGCCATTACTATATAGTGCAGGAATCTGAAGGCTAGCAGTATCTGACGAAAGCGCTTATGTGGGTCTGAGATAGTGAAACTAGGATACTGCGGATTCTATACGCCGGCGAGGGATGCGGAGAGATAGTTGTCAAGTGTTATTTAAGATCCCAATGTTTCAGAGAATCTAAAATTAGTGGGTGTACTATTTTCAAGGTTTGTCTCATGTGAACGGGGATCCAAGGTAAATCAGACAACAAGATACCTTTAGGTAAGAATGATTGTTCTATTTCCTGCCATCTGTATATAGTGTCCTTAACACTCCACCCCATGAGATGGGATAATCTAGTGGCGTTGTGGTATAATAAGACACTAGGAGACGCCAAACCTCCCCTATGAATAGGCTGCTGAATGATAGAGGTGGCGATTCTTGGTCTCTTCCCAGACCAGATATACTTGGTGATAAGACTTGAAACTTATTTAGTAAAGGTCTAGGGATAGACAGGGGAATACATCAGAACAAGTACGTAAGCTTCGGGAGGAGAGACACCTTAACCGCCGCTATCTTACCAGTCCAAGAGAATTCCCTAAATTCGCAACCTTCTAAGAGTCTCCTAAATTCAGGTAACCGTTCAGAATTTTTTTTGGTGATGATTGTATCAAAGCTTGGACTTAGATGAATGCCCACATGCTTGATGGAGGTGGATGACCACTGGAAAGGGTATCATTTTTGCAAATGAGATAACTCAGGGATTGGGATATTAATATGCAAAACTTCAGTTTTAGTGTAATTCAGTTTGTAGTAGCTACACTGTGAAAACTTCTCAATATTCTTAAAGACCTCTGACATTGAATTGATAGGTGAAGTGAGCAATAACGTTATGTCATCCGCAAAAAGAGCTATTTTGTGTTTGGAGCCGTTAAACTCAATTCCTAATATATTCTCGTTTATTGTGATGGACTGAGCAAGTGGTTCAATGGACAAAGCAAATAAGAGCGGGGAAAAGGGGCAGCCCTGTCTAGTACCATTCAGAATATTGAAAGGGGCTGATTTGAAACCAGGTCCACTTACTGTGGCATAGGGATTTGAGTATAGGGCCTGAGTAGCTCTGATAAATTGATGAGGAATGCCAAATACCTTCAGGGCTTCCCATAGATAATCCCACCTGACCCTGTCAAATGCCTTTTCTGCATCGAGAGACAGGGTCAGGAAAGGCATTTTCCTCTTCTCAGCTTCAAACAGAATAGAAGTCAGTCTACGTGTATTATCAGGACCCTCTCTACCTGGAATAAAACCGACTTGGTCGGCATGTACAATCTTACCTAATACTATCGAGAGTCGGTTTGCTAATATTTTAGAATATAATGTAATGTCCGTATTAATTAATGAAATTGGTCTATAATTTTGGCATAATTGAGGGTCCTTACCTGGTTTCAAGATTGTTATTATTTCTGCTTCAAGGAATTCCTTAAGACATGCACCGGTGGACATAAATGTATTAAAGGTTTTAAGGAGTATGGGGTATAGAAGCTCTCCAAATGTTTTGTAGAACTGCCCCGTGTATCCATCCGGACCTGGAGCTTTATCTCTTTTTAATTGCAGGATCGCCTTTTTCAATTCCTCCAACGTGATAGGGGACCCTAATGGCAAAGTTAACTCTTCCTCTAGGGCAGGGAGTCCAAGATTTCCTAAAAACCTTGTTTCTCTTCAATAGATAGAGTATTGGTACATGACTCTTCACTTAAACTATATAAACTGGTATAGAATGAACTAAACATGTCACCTATATCTTTTGGAGAGATGGCAGTTTTGCCCTTATATAGAATCGAGGGGATGGCCCGTTGGACCAGTCGAAGTCTAAGTTTGGATGCTAAGAGAGCATTCGCTTTGTTACTATGATAGTAAATTTTTTGTTTGAATTTACTAAGGGTCTTTTGGACCTTCATTAGTTCTAAATTGTGTAGTTCTGCCTTAGTGACCTCTAGGTTTTTTGCGCCCACAAGTGTTGGGTTCTGTTTTAGTATATTAAGCTGGCATCTATATAAACAGGTTAGCTCAGCTAGGGATCTTCCTGCTTCTTTCTTAGAAAGAGCCGCATTTTTAATTAACGAGCCCCTAATATAGGCTTTCAACGAAGCCCACACATATTGAACTTCTGACAGACCATTGTTATTAAGCTAAAAAAATTCAATTAATTCTTTTTTAATATCTTGGAATGTTTTAGGATTAGAAACTAACCAGTCAGCATATTTCCATTTACTGTAAGAATAAGGTTGAGAAGAAAAGAAAGTAACCACCACCGGGTCATGATCAGACCAAGGGATCACCTCTATTCTAGCATTTTGGATCTCATTCAACGTCCCAGCTTCAACAAATATATAGTCGATTCTAGAGAACATTTTATGTGGATTTGAATAAAACGTATATTCTTTCTCCGTAGTATGCATAGCCCGCCAAACGTCAAATAGACTTTATTGGCTCATTAGTGATCTAAAGGCAGATTTTAGACCCTTTCTGTCCACTAGTGGATCCCATAATAAGTTAAAATCACCTCCCAGGATCAAGGTACCCTGTTTAATCTTGGAGATGAGAGTTAGTACACTTTTTACAAAGGGAATCTGCCTAGTGTTTGGGGCATATATGTTAGCTAGAGTGTAAATGCGATTGTTTAGTTTACAAATAGCTATGACGTATCTGGCACCTGGATCAGTTTCTGTATGTAGAACTTCTACTTTTAGATCCTCTTTGATTAGTATGGCAACACCTTTAGATTTAGAAGAGTGCAAGGCTTCTTACTTGGTGGGAAAATGCTTAAATGAATATGCGATGCCTGAGGCTCCGGACCAGTGGGTCTCCTGCAAAAAAACAACATTAGCTTTGTAACGTCTGAGGTTCTTACTCAGAAGGCTCCTTTTAGTAGGAGAGTTCAGACCTTGAACATTATGAGTAATTACTTGTAAATACATCTTCAGGAGGGAAAAAAAAAAATACAATAACTTCTCAGGTTAATTAACCGAGAACCATATGCAATTAGAGGGTCTTAGTACTGAGAATGAGTGGGTTAGAAGAGGGGATAATGGAGTAATTTTCAGCGGATAAGCACCGCTAAAGATACATTTTTTATGATACGTGAATATGACAATAGTGTGTTCAATGTGATAGCAATATTAACATTGGTCATCAGCAACAGGGGGACGAAGGACCAATAGATGATATGTGTAATATATAGTGTATAGGAGGGACGGGTTTAAACAGAGGGAATGTTAGTAGGGCAGGAGAAGAGTAGCGAAGATAAAGAGAGTCAAATAAACTGGAAACAATTCGCTCCAATTCGGATAATTAAAGTATAGATTGTATGACAAACTATTGGGAAGCAGGGTAGCCCCCAATTCAGAAATGATTAAAGTTAGGTAAATCCTGGAGAAGCTATTATAAACTCAAATGATTCTAGTTAAAAAGGAACAATGAGTAAACAACACAAACTTTTCAATGGTATTCATAGAAAGGTTATTTAGATTATTAGGTAGAATAGGACTGACCTGAGGCCCACTACATCCATTTGTATCATATAATAATTTTACTTATGCAGTAGGCTGTGAATGATCAATTTTAACCTTATTACCATATGCAGGCACGTATTTAAAGTACATTTTGGCGTTAACTCAACCTATAAACAAAGAGTATAAATCCTAAACTAGAGCATATCTCCATTAATAATGAGCAAATATATATATTGGGAGTACCTTAAACACATTAGGAGGATATTATAACTAGGGAGAAAATTAGTGTTCGATAAATACCTAAAATTAACCTCAGTATTATAAGTAAAAGCCGATTAATAATAGATTTCGGCTGTAGATCCACCGAGGAATGCAAAGCATACAACACAACTTTAGGCAAACAATGTTAGAGAGGCTGAACACTTTTGTTGACATTCTTAGCATGACTTAGCTCTGATATATAAGGTCTCAGTTCAGTTTGAGGATAATGAAGTCTCAAAAGAATCTCTAATCCAGAGCTGTCTTGAGATTTTCTGTAAAAGACAAATTTGCGATCTAGCAGAGGAATGATAAACATGCAACATAACTTCTAGCAACTACTATTATAGATATTAAACATATTCAAGGGCATTTTAGACAAGTACTGAAGTCTATCAGATCAACGTGCAACCTGTAAAGGAATAAGGTTATGATAACTTATCTCCTCTATGTGTAGAAAGTTAGTCTTCATCTCGGATTACTGTGAATGAGGTCCTGAAAAGGGCCTAGATGAAAAGTGGTGTTTGCAGTTACTGCCAAAATAAGTTTCAGGGTTCTTGTGAAGATAAAGTTCGCCTCTTGAATGGCAGAGGAGAGCGTCTAGGTTTAGGAACCCATTCCAAAGCTGCAGTTCTAAGGAGCGGGGACTGATCTAGACGAGAAGAGCCTTGGACAGTATCTTCTTGTAGGGCAGACAAGGGGTCTGACTGGCAGCAGATGGTAGGTGGAGTGTTCTGTAGGAGGTTTAACTTAATTAAAACCTCCATTCCTTGCTTGATGTTAACCAAGGTGTAAGAGGCTCCATTGTGTTGAAAAAACAGCTTGACAGGAAAGCCCCATTTGTACTTTATGGAATTTTTGCGCAGGCATTGTGTGGCCGGAAAAAAAGACCTTCTTCTAGCTAGGGTATGTGTAGAAATGTCTGGAAAAAACTGTACTTCCTTATAGATTTCTGGCAGATCTTTATTGAGGAACGCTGCTTTCAAAAGTTTTTCCTTAAAAGTAAAATAATGGAGTCGTACTATGACATCTCTTGGTTGAGACTGGTTGGAGTTTCTGATTCTTAGCGCTCTATGAGCTCTGTCAATTCTTGAATCCGGATCTTGTGGGGTACCAAGCAGTACTACAAATAATTCAGTAAGATATTGGGGAATATCGTTTGCCGTAACGTTCTCGGGGATGCCCCTAATACGAATGTTATTGCGTCTTGACCTATCCTCCAGGTCTGCCAATTTCCCCTCTAAATCTGAGATCATCTCAGCCAGTGACTGAGTATAAGAGAGAAGGTTAGAGTGGTCAGTCGCCAGATCCTCATGCTTTCGTTCAAGGATATCTGATCTCTCTCCCAGTGATGCAATGTCTCTCTTAAGCTCTGCAACTGAGGATTTGAGTTCCTGCTTTAGAGAGGTATGATGAGAATTCATTTTGGCCGAAAGAGAATTAATGAGCTCTTTAAGAGAAGAATTTTCAGAGTTGTCAGTGGAACGTTTACAAACAGTGTGTGCTGCAATATCCTCTTCATGTCTAGATGGAGAATCTCTGGAATCTTCATCAGATAGGTCTCTCTCGGAGATGAATTTACTGTGGAAATGGTCTACTACAGTCCTTTTTGGGGCATCTGCCTGCCTGTTTTTCTTCCTATTGAAATGAGACATAGCTGCTGGTTTCTTGTCAAAACCCAACCCTTGATGATAGGAAAGTGAGGACACAAACTTCTTTATTATGTTTGAATTGGGGTACTACTCCGCTCCCATGCAAGTGCTTTAGCACAGCATCATGACAGTAAGGTGCTGATTGTAAAACGTATACTGCTCTGCGTGGATGGTATATTAGATACCTATGGCATATAATAAATGGCCATACAATTCAAGATGAATATATAATTATGCAGCCTGAGTAATGTTTTTGTTAACACAAAATTGTGTGGTTCAGAGGGGTGGGGAATCAGGAGAGGCCCTTGGTTTATAACTGACCTGGAAGTGTGAGGTTGTAAGGGAGCAGATTTCCTTAAAAACTCAGGTTATGTATCAGCACCATTACAAGTATTGAAAACCCTTTTTCCTGGTACAGTGATCTGTCTGGGAAGAGTCTTTCTGTGTGCACTGTAAATGTATGGAGCTAATAAAATACAATTAGTGAGCTCGCTGATACAATGGCAAACATACAGGGAGTGTAAATAAATGCTCAATAGGCAAAAGATAGGTCTGTCTTCTTACTTCCTTTATTTTCCTCTATTTCTTTGTTTATCACTTCTTATATTATTTTGCTCACTTTTTTCTTTTTCCTTTCTCTTTTTCCAATTCCTTTTCCTCCTTTTTTTCCTTCCCCTTTTCGCACCTCCTTCCCCCTCCCTCTCTTTTCTCCCTTTTCCCCTCTTTTCTTATTTTTATCCTTTAATTTTTGGACTGCAACAATTAAGGGAGCAGTAAACCTCCAGTAGGTATCAAGCAGGGGAAGAGGGCTAGATATTTCCTGTACTCCTATATGAGGGCCTGTAAGGGACAGCTTAGTGAAAACCCTGAGGGATCCCGTGGGCTGTTTGGCTGGGACACTCAGCCACTCCACCAAGTATTAGAAAGTTCCCAGGGTAAATGGGGAAGATCTCAGCTGTGTGCGTGAGCTTGCAAGATTAGCCCTGGGCCCTGTGTACCTTTAGCACAGCCTGCAATCTGACCCATTCTTACCCTATTGCTTGCTGAGTGAGGCGTCTCCGTGTCAGTCACTGTCAGATGGCACCGGCTGTGGAAACCTCCAGCGAACAGCTACTGGGTTAGTAATCGGAACGGCTGCTCCTAGAGAGTAGGTCCAGCTCCTCTCAGGCTGAGTTGGTATACGAGGTGACAAGCAGGCCTCCAGCCCACTTCCGACCACTTCTATGGCGCTCCAAGACAGAGATTTCCGGTAAGATGGCGACACTTCACGCCAAAAGTTTGTAACTTTACAGAACAATTATTTTGTGACAAAAGAGTAAAAGCCTGTTGAGAGTGGGATATTTCAATGCCGGTATTTTTTATAATAGCTGATTGAATTGATTGTCCGGTCAATTCCAGATACAGTACCTCAGGATCAAAACGAAGCAGAACACGGCTGCTAAGGCTCCTGCTGCTAGTATAGGAGGCAAATGTTCCCCTTAGGTTATGTATTAGTTACAGACTATAGCTCCAGAGCGGATCCCCGACCCTCCGGAGCCTGTTGAAGATACCTCTCTGATGTTGGGCAATAGTCCGGTCCGACTTATACTTGGAGATTCAAAAGTAAGAGATAAAAAGCAGAAAAGTCACTGCAATCTATCTCAGCAAAATATGATCTCTTATTCTGATAAGAGTTAAAGGTGTTTATGATGCTAATAGAATGCTTTTTATTTATTAATGACTAGGAGCTCTGTCTCCACACATCCTCTCCTGTTGGTGGTTAGCTCTGAACCCCCCCCCCCCCCCCCCACCAATATTTTTTTTTTTTTAATTCACACACACATTGTTGTGAATTTCAATTTCAGTACAGGCATCTTCAAAACCGAGCTTTTTAATCGGATTGCACCTTAATGACCATGATTTCAAAAGGAACTGTGCCTTCATTACTGGGCTTTCAAACTCATCACTTGTTCTTTAGCTGGTGTTAAAATCTTCAATAATTCTCGTTTGTACCCCATAGTACGGTCTTTAAACAGATTGAAAGATTCTCATTCCTAATTTAAGACCTGTAAAATATAATGGCTAATTGGTTGGCTTTAAAACCAGTCACATATAGGTTTGCTGTATGTGTGACAATATTATCAATGAAGATAAAATCTATAATTGGGATAGATCCAAAAGTATCAAAATAAAATCAAGGGGTACTTGCCAGACTACGTATGAGGTATACCAGTTGATTTGCATGTGTGTGAAAAAATATTTAGGGCACATGAAAAGGAAAATTAAAAGAAGATGGTATGAACATGTAGAGAATATTAAAGAAGGATATGAAAGACATAGGGGGGTAGTTATCAAGCCGTCTACTTTTCTGGCTTCGCCGGCCCAATACGTCCGCCTAAGCTCGCCTACCTTCGCCGCCGCGGACCTTGAATACGTTCGCCTAAGTTATCAAATAAAGCTGTCAAAAAGCCGCGGGGCGATGAGCAGCGGACTGTGAGAGTTATCACTCATCCGATCTCGCTGCCCTTCGGCTTTTTCCCAGCTTTATTGCTAGCCTGTCACTAAGCACTCACACTAAACTACACTGTTCTACCCCCTATACCGGCGCCCCCGGAGGCCCCCGCAACTAAATAAAGTTACTAACCCCTAAACCGCCGCTCCTAGACCCCGCCGCAAGTCTTATAAATGTATTAACCCCTAAACCGCCGCTCCTAGACCCGCCGCAAGTCTTATAAATGTATTAACCCCTAAACCGCCGCTCCCGGACACCGCTGCCACCTACATTATACCTAGTAACCCCTATCCTGCCCCCCCTATACCGTCGCCCTCTATTATAAAATTATTAACCCCTATCCTGCTGATCCCGCACCTCTCTGCAACTAAATAAATAGTTTAACCCCTAAACCGCCGCTCCATGAACCCGCCGCAACCTATAATAAATTTATTAACCCCTATCCTGCCCCCCACTACGCCGCCGCCACTGTAATAAAATGATTAACCCCTAAACCTAAGTCTAACCCTAACCCTAACGCCCCCCTAACTTAAATATTAATTAAATACATCTAAATAAATTAACTCTTATTAACTAAATGAATCCTATTTAAAACTAAATACTTACTTATAAAATAAACCCTAATATAGCTACAATATAAATAATAATTATATTCTAGCTATCTTAGGATTTATATTTATTTTACAGGTACCTTTCAATTTATTTTAACCATGTACAATAACTATTAAATAGTTATTAACTATTTAATAGCTTACCTAGCTAAAATAAACTGAAATTAACCTGTAAAATAAAAACTAACCTATGTTACAATTACACCTAACACTACACTATACTTTAATAAATTATTCCTATTTAAAACTAAATACTTACCTGTAAAATAAACCCTAAGATAGCTACAATATAATTAATAATTATATTATAGCTATCTTAGGATTTATATTTATTTTACAGGTAACTTTGTATTTATTTTAGCTAGTTAGAATAGTTATTAAATAGTTATTAACTATTTAATAACTACCTAGCTAAAAGAAATACAAAATTACCTGTAAAATAAATCCTAACCTAAGTTACAATTAAACCTAATACTACACTATCATTAAATTAACTAAATAAACTACCTACAAATAACTACAATGAAATACAATTACATAAACTAACTAAAGTACAAAAAATAAAAAAAGCTAAGTTACAAAAAATAAAAAATTAAGTTACAAACATGTTCAAAATATTACAACAATTTTAAGATACTTACACCTAATCTAAGCCCCCTAATAAAATAACAAAGCCCCCCAAAATAAAAAAAATCCCTACCCTATTCTAAATTACATAAATTTCAAAGCTCTTTCACCTTACCAGCCCTTAAAAGGGCCATTTGTGGGGACATGCCCCAAAAAGTTCAGCTCTTTTGCCTGTAAAAGAAAAATACAACCCCCCCCCCCCCAACATTAAAACCCACCACCCACATACCCCTAATCTAACCCAAACCCCCCTTACAAAAACCTAACACTAATCCCCTGAAGATCATCCTACCTTGAGTCGTCTTCACTCAGCCGAGCCACCGATGGAACTGAAGAGGACATCCGGAGCGGAAGAAGTTAATCCTCCAAGCGGCGCTGAAGAAATCTTCCATCCGATGAAGTCATCATCCAGGCGGCGCTGAAGAAGTCTTCGATCCGGCCGATGTCATCTTCAAAGAGGCGCTGAAGAGGTCTTCTATCCGGGCGAAGTCATCTTCCAAGCCGGGTCTTGAATCTTCCTTCCGCCGACGCGGAACCACCTTCTTCACCGACGGACTACGACGAATGACGGCTCCTTTAAGGGACGTCATCCAAGATGGCGTCCCCTCAATTCCGATTGGCTGATAGGATTCTATCAGCCAATCGGAATTAAGGTAGGAAAATCTGATTGGCTGATGGAATCAGCCAATCAGATTCAAGTTCAATCCGATTGGCTGATCCAATCAGCCAATCAGATTGAGCTCACATTCTATTGGCTGATCGGAACAGCCAATAGAATGCGAGCTCAATCTGATTGGCTGATTCCATCAGCCAATCAGATTTTTCCTACCTTAATTCCGATTGGCTGATAGAATCCTATCAGCCAATCGGAATTGAGGGGACGCCATCTTGGATGACGTCCCTTAAAGGAGCCGTCATCCGTCGTAGTCCGTCGGTGAAGAAGGTGGTTCCGCGTCGGCGGAAGGAAGATTCAAGACCCGGCTTGGAAGATGACTTCGCCCGGATAGAAGACCTCTTCAGCGCCTCTTTGAAGATG
This sequence comes from Bombina bombina, assembly GCF_027579735.1. Lineage (NCBI taxonomy): Eukaryota > Metazoa > Chordata > Amphibia > Anura > Bombinatoridae > Bombina > Bombina bombina. The sequence continues at coordinate 769,624,292 of NC_069501.1, forward strand.
ACATCGGCCGGATCGAAGACTTCTTCAGCGCCGCCTGGATGATGACTTCATCGGATGGAAGATTTCTTCAGCGCCGCTTGGAGGATTAACTTCTTCCGCTCCGGATGTCCTCTTCAGTTCCATCGGTGGCTCGGCTGAGTGAAGACGACTCAAGGTAGGATGATCTTCAGGGGATTAGTGTTAGGTTTTTGTAAGGGGGGTTTGGGTTAGATTAGGGGTATGTGGGTGGTGGGTTTTAATGTTGGGGGGGGGTTGTATTTTTCTTTTACAGGCAAAAGAGCTGAACTTTTTGGGGCATGCCCCCACAAATGGCCCTTTTAAGGGCTGGTAAGGTAAAAGAGCTTTGAAATTTATGTAATTTAGAATAGGGTAGGGATTTTTTTTATTTTGGGGGGCTTTGTTATTTTATTAGGGGGCTTAGATTAGGTGTAAGTAGCTTAAAATTGTTGTAATATTTTGAACATGTTTGTAACTTAATTTTTTATTTTTTGTAACTTAGCTTTTTTTATTTTTTGTACTTTAGTTAGTTTATGTAATTGTATTTCATTGTAGTTATTTGTAGGTAGTTTATTTAATTAATTTAATGATAGTGTAGTATTAGGTTTAATTGTAACTTAAGTTAGGATTTATTTTACAGGTAATTTTGTATTTCTTTTAGCTAGGTAGTTATTAAATAGTTAATAACTATTTAATAACTATTCTAACTAGCTAAAATAAATACAAAGTTACCTGTAAACTAAATATAAATCCTAAGATAGCTATAATATAAGTATTAATTACATTGTAGCTATCTTAGGGTTTATTTTACAGGTAAGTATTTATTTTTAAATAGGAATAATTTATTAAAGTATAGTGTAGTGTTAGGTGTAATTGTAACTTAGGTTAGGATTTATTTCACAGGTACATTTCTCTTTATTTTAGCTAGGTAAGCTATTAAATAGTTAATAACTATTTAATAGCTATTGTACATGGTTAAAATAAATTGAAAGGTACCTGTAAAATAAAAATAAATCCTAAGATAGCTAGAATATAATTATTATTTATATTGTAGCTATATTAGGGTTTATTTTAAAGGTAAGTATTTAGTTTTAAATAGGATTCATTTAGTTAATAAGAGTTAATTTATTTAGATGTATTTAATTAATATTTAAGTTAGGGGGCGTTAGGGTTAGGGTTAGACTTAGGTTTAGGGGTTAATAATTTTATTACAGTGGCGGCGGCGTAGTGGGGGGCAGGATAGGGGTTAATAAATTTATTATAGGTGGCGACGGTGTAGGGGGGGCAGATTAGGGGTTAATACATTTAATATAGGTTGCGGCGGGTTCAGGGAGCGGCGGTTTAGGGGTTAATACATTTATTATAGTTGCGGTGGGCTCCGGGAGCGGCGGTTTAGGGGTTAATATGTATAGAGTAGCTTGCGGTGGGCTCCGGGAGCGGCGGTTTAGGGGGTAATAACTTTATTTAGTTGCGGCGGTGTAGGGGGGGTCAGATTAGTGGTGTTTAGACTCGGGGTACATGTTAGGGTGTTAGGTGTAGACAGCTCCCATAGAAATCAATGGGATGTCTGTCAGCAGCGAACTTGTACTTTCGCTATGGTCAGACTCCCATTGATTCCTATGGGATCCGCCGCCTCCAGGGGTGGCGGATTGAAAACCAGGTACGCTGGGCCGTAAAAGTGCCGAGCGTACCTGCTAGTTTTTTGATAGCTAGCAAAAGTAGTGAGAATGTGCCGCACTTGTGTGCGGAACATCTGGAGTGACGTAAGAATCGATCTGTGTCGGACTGAGTCCGGCGGATCGAAGCTTACGTCACAAAATTCTACTTTTGCCGGTATCGAGCCTTTGATAACTAAGGCGAATCAGCCTCGCCACAAATACGCTGCGGAATTCCAGCGCATTTGAGGTTGACGGCTTGATAACTACCCCCCATAGTGTGTCAGATTATTTTAAGAACTTTCATAACAAAGATCCCTCAAAACTATAGATCATAATATTAATCATGCGAACAAACAGGATCCGTGGCTGCAAACATACTAAGTGGAAAGTGAATCTAATTCAGGATACACTAAATCCAGTGTGGGCAGACACAGCAATCTACCAATGTAGGATACAAAATACAAACAAGGATACTGCTGCACTCGCTGTTTAAGCTGTATTCAGCTAATAGCAATATTTTTTATGGATGTATTGTATTAACCTGCTATTGGCTGAATGCAGATTAAATAGCGTGGTGTAACCTTATGTCATTTATAAGTAAGCGTTCGCTAGTGGCGTAAAACGCATAAGTCAGCAATATTAAACATACTGTAAAATATATAGTTATATTCTATGGATTATTTAGAATATTTTACAGTACGTTTAGTATAGTATTTTTTTAAGAATTTTTATTGTTTTTTTTTATATTTTATATGTAATATTTCAATAACTCGCCTTAAAGGTTTTCATGTGCGCTAACCAGGCCTCGTTAAATCCTAAATTGTGAAACAAAACTTATGTGAAACAAAAAAATTGTGCACAAAACTTATATTTTCCATTCATATGTTTTTCACATAGAATTTTTTTTTACTTTTTATTAATAAATATATATGTCTATATAAAGTGTATATACATATATACACACACACACATATATATATATATATATATAAATATATATACAGTTTTTTTTGTGGGGGTACTCACCGGTACTGATATTTGTAATCATCATGTAAATGCTCTCGTTTTTACAAAAGGGGCTGCAAAATACATCAAGCATTATAAATAACGTTGTCCCTTTGCTTTTCTTAAAGTTACTGAGCACAATATATCAATTAATAATCATTGAGTACCAGAACCTTTTTCTTTTAGAAAAAGCACTATATACAGTATATATTTAAAACTTTTATATTCTCTATGATACATTATATTAATACATAATCAAATATTCACATCTGATGTTTTATTATATGACAGCTCATTAGGTATATAAATTTATTATATTGCATTTTGAGAAGTGTTTAAAAAAATGATAATTATCCTATTATCCCATACTTATTGGATGCTATTATATATTATTTTATTCTTTTTGTACTATAATTATTAAAAAAAGATAGGGATATTAGATTACACATCCACATCTTTACACATTTTATTTAGACATTAGGCTACACAGGTAATAGTTAAAGATGGTGTGTGACTCACTTGAGGTGGGAGTAGTGATTAGAGCATCTCCAATTGGTTAACAATACATCACAGACAACCATTCCGCTGGATGCATAATTGATCAGTTTAAAGCATGCTATAGACATATTGTAACTTTGGTGGATTTGATTGATTTGAGTTTTCTTTAAAACCGATGTGATTTTATTGGTGTACAACTTGTGTATAAATGTGAGTGTTACTAATTTATTTTGCCTGATAAAACAGCATGTTGGACCACTGAGAAACATAGTCGCACTGAATCGCTTGTGGAGTTCCAGGGTTCTGTTACCGGGTATTCAGTGAGCTTATCCACTGTGAAGAGGCCAGTCTGCTTTCACTAGCACAAGTGTGTGCTTTATACCTTGTGAGTATGTTATAACACTTTCCTTTATACATTGGTTCATTTTTGGATTACACGATTAAAAAATAATATTAAATATCCCTTTAACTAAGTTCTAGAATGTCATATCCAAATGTCCTTGTTTCAGAGATCTTCAATCTCTTACTGCTGAAAATACTTAAATTTTGACAATACTGTCCAGAGTTCCCTTTTTCATTTACATCTAGCATATTTTCTTGGATTTCATAATGCCACTTGCTTGTGAAATATTTAGGGCATAGATTTATTTCTGCATTGTTTACATTTAGGTTTATCTACACTGTAAAAAATGTCTGTGAAATTAGGGGAATGAAAGGTAGCAGAGTCTCCTGTAATGGAGTTAAGGGATGAGCTGACAGGCTAGTGGAAAATCCCAGTGCAGTGTAGTAGCAACAATGTTGCAAGGTGAGGGGAGGTCTTAGGCTTACCTCATATAAAGGAAGTTCTGGAACAATCTGGCCTTTTCCACCTGGGATTTTGCAAGGAGAAAGTTTTGCCATTCTTCAAGTGAAAATGTCTAGATCAAAGAGAAGTGCTGCAGTGCCCATTCGCTTCAGGGAGTCCCCTGGGAGATCCTTGAGGAGTACACCTGTAATAGAGGAAGAGGATGAGGATGTGGTGCCACCGACTCCGGCAGAAACAAGGCCAGTATTGTCTGTGTTAACCCCCAATCCTATAATAAATAACCCCCCACCCCCTGAACCTGCACCCGCCGGCCTTGGTACTGTTATGGTTACGGGACAGGCGGGTACAGTGAGCTCTGGCCCATCTAATTTAGACCAAGCTTTGGAGGCAGGCCTGGGGGCCCTCACGGCCTCCGGATTGTCTCCTGTGGCAGCGGTGGCCATTGTGGGCATGTTTAAGGCCCTGACGGCCGCTGTGTTGCCTCCGGTAGTGGGACAGGCTGAACCGGGGCCTAGCGCCCCTCATCATCAGCCTCCTTTACTCCATGCAGACCCGGGGCCTAGCGGCATTACTCAGGGGCCTAGCGTGTCCTATCATCCGGCCGGGTCCCTGGGGCCCGGACCGGATGCCTCAGTGGTGGCTCAGTCTGTGAGCGGTGTGGGGCCTGGGGGTCCTCGCCCGCCCGCCGGACCGCATCCGTCATTGGTGGCTCGAGGTTTCAATGGGAGCAGTTTCGCAGACTGGCCCCTAACGCAGCAGCAGTTGGCTTACCTTGTCCCCACTCTATTTGGCAGTTGGCGGGGCAGGGAGGTCCATAGGGCACCTAGTGAGGGCGTCCCTGGCGCCGAATACGTGGAGAGCTTATTCACAGCACTGGGGCGAGTGGGTAAGTTACTGTCACGAACAGGGCGCAGCGCCGGAAAGGGTCTCGAGGGATCTGTTCTTGGAGTGGCTGGCAGAGAAACACAGGCAAGGGACTTCGAAGGGCGCTATATCCAATAGAATAGCTGCAATCTCCTTCTTTTGCAATATGCTAGAGTGGCCCAACATCACGAAAGGTTTCCTGGTGAGGCAAGTGATTAAGGGCTGGGGAAGGCTCGAGGGTAGAGCGAAAGATGCGCGCGAACCTGTGACATTCTGTAGGCTAGCCAAGCTGATGGACGCAATCGAGGGCATTTGCGTCGAACCCGGCAAAAGAGAACTGTTTCAGTGCGCATTCTCCTTGGCGTTCTTTGCGGCCCTTAGGCCGGGCGAGCTGGTCGCAACCTCAAAGGATGCGGTTAACGCGGGTATGCAGTTGGCTCATGTCAAACTTGCGGGCGATAATTTGTTATTGTTTATCCCACACTCGAAGACTGACCAGGAGGGGAAAGGGGTGTGGATCACTCTGACACCCTCAGCATCGGGCGTCTGCCCGGTTGTGAGTACAAGGGCCTACATGGCGCAGCGACCGCGGGGCCCCGCCTAGTTCTTAGTGCATTCCGACGGATCGAATCTCTCCCGGTACCAGTTCTCAGCGGTGCTCAGAAAGGTAGCGCTTGCAGCAGGTTTGGGGAACTGTAGAATCACCCCCCATTCCTTCCGAATAGGGGCTGCTACCAGCGCAGCGGCGCTGGTTTGGAAGGGAGAACGCATACAGAAGTTGGGCAGATGGAGGTCCCAATGTTACAAGTCTTACGTGCGCCCGCCAGCTGAGGCGTAGGGGGTAATCGGGGCACGAGTAAGAAAGCAGGCGTTTTTTACAGTTTTTCTGGTTGTGTTGTCTATCTTTAGTTTCTGGTGATTGACTATGTAATCCGTTTTTCAGGTGTGGCTACAGGTCCTTCTCGCATCTGGATAATAGGGCACTCTTACGTGCACTGGGCGGCACTGAGGGCCCATTCTCTTCCTGAGGGGCAGCAGTTGGGGCTTCCGACGTCTAAGGCATCAATACGGTGGTTGGGCCGTAGAGGCTTACAGTGGGATGGTTTGCCTGCCCTCCTCCAGAATGCTAGACATAGATGGGGACAGCCCCACATCATCCTCCTTCACATGGGGGGAAATGACATAGGGAGTGCACCGGCTTTGGACCTCATCAATGCGATGAGGTCGGATGTCAAGTGGATCTGTACCACGTTCCCGGGGGTTAGGCTGGCTTGGTCCAACATAATCCCCCGGCTGCGTTGGAGATATTTTCCCACACCTAGGATAGCCTATAGGGTTAGAAAAAAAGTTAACAGGGAGCTGTGTAGAGCAGTACTAGAGGTAGGGGGTTTTGTGGTCCGCCATGAACTGATCTCAGCGGACAAAAAAGGGCTGTATCGCCCGGACGGGGTGCACCTGTCCGATGAAGGGCTGACGATCTTCCTGGCGGACCTCAAAACGGCTCTGGTTAGTAATATTTAGCGGGTGGCGGCAAGAGCCCGGTTTATGTGGGAGTGCCTGTCTCTTGTGGCGGGAGGTCGTAGCCATCAACAATTGAGGGCGGAGTCTGCAGAGGTGACAGTCGGGCTAATGGGCGGGGGTGATGTCCTCAGGTCGTGACCTGGGGGGCCCCGCCCCGTGGGTCTGCTGGCTGAAGATCCTTTAGGACGTCCGCGCCTATTAGACGGAATGGGGTGGGGCCACATTTGCGGCCCACCCTTGGCATTTGCAATTCCACAACATCTGGCTGCGACCTCTTGTCATATGGAGCTAATAGTATTATTTTACTAGGCCTCGAATGCCGCCACAGGTTAAATATTTGAATGACTTCCGTTGAAGTCAAGTTAATATTTGTTAATAAATATGACCATCGTTATGGTCTTTAAATCCCAGCTATCTGTGTCGTGTCTTTATTTATAAGTTAAGTAGTTATGTTAAGTGGTTTTTGTAAGGGGTTGGAACTACCAGATACAGCATCAGCCCTTAACTGTAAAATGCTGTAAAATCATGACATCAAAATTGTGTAAATTGAAAAACAATAAAACGGTGTTAAATTTACAGAAATATTTGGAAAATAATAAAAAAAATGCAATTGTAAATCCAGAACTAAACACAACTGTTAATTTTACAGTAAGAATATGTTAAAAGAATCATATTTATTTGTAGAATTTACAGAATGCAGTAGTTTAAACAGAGAAAACACTGTAATACCTAAAGCAAAACAATACAGTTAAAATTACAAGCTGACAGTGTTAAAATAATGTTTTTGTTAGGTAGATTTTCATATATATACAGAAAGAAATTGTATTACATTTGACAAATTTATATGTTATATAGACATCCCAACCTGCAAAAACTCATTTCAGGGAGGTGGCTTCACCCGCTACTGCGCCGCCCCCTGCCAGTTATATATTGGACACCTTAAAACCCTAAATAAGATGGAGACTTATCATTAAAATAGCTTCCTACTAAAGTCACATTAAAAAAAAAGTAGATTTATTGCACAACCACATACAACAAACCTATTTTCCAGTGATTGTACGTTTGTTGAATGCTTAAATATTTTAGAATACGAAGTTTAATTACGTGCAGTAAATAAGGTAGTGTTTGTGTTTTATTTTATTAAAATCAGTGGGGGCTTTTTGGTTACTGATGCATGCTTTGAGGGTTCTATAACGTCCCAGCAACTAAATGTATTCCTTAAAGAAACACTTTTCCGGATTTGGGCCACATTGGATCATGGTACTTGGAGTTTCAGGGAGATTGCATTCCATTTGCTGGCATCAGGGAGCCGCTGTTACAATCAGGGAGACTCCCTGAACTTCGGGGAGAGTTGGGATTAGGGTTGCCACCTGTCCCGGTCTCACCGGGACAGTCCCGGTCTGGGACTGTATGTCCCGTGTCCCGGAACTAGCCTCCAATGTTCCGGCCTGCCCAGCTACCTGTTACTCACGCTGTCACACGCAACAATTTTTTTTATTTTATTTTTTTAAACTTAGGTCTTGTGAGTCTGACATGTGTGAGTGAACTGGGCGCCTCCCCCCCATACTGTGAGTACAGGAAGTGACAGGAATGGGGGCTGTCCGTCCTTACAGTAGTCAGTGTTTGAATGGAGGCGGAGCTTGTGGTTAAGGCCACTCAAGTTGCACCTGAGACATTGCTGAAAGTTGGCCGCATTGTGGCGTCCATGCCGGGACGGAGGCTTAGGATCTACAGTATAGGGGAAGATATACCCCATCTACACAGGGTAGTGAATTCAACACATTGGACCCGCTCAAGCTTATGTTGGAAATCGCAAGTATTTGGTTTTCTGTGCCGTGGGTAACAATTGTGCTAATATAAAAATACATATTCCGGTGGTAATCCTGATTGCACTAAGTTCTGGGTTGTAAGCTCAAGGTAGCTGACTTCTAAGTTCTAACAGTTCCAGTCGCGTCTGTTTAGAAATTGAGCAGGCCTAACAATATATATAAACTATAGTAAAACTATAATAGAAGTAGGTCACTTTAAAAAAAAAATACATTACATATGAACTATTTAAAAGATGTAGTGTTTTTTGTTAGAAATGCAGCCTCCCATAAAGGAAGTGACAGAGCAGGAAGTACAATCAGCTTCCTCTAGGGCTCAGTGTTTCTTATCATCCATCTTGTTCATAGCTCTTTAGCGCCTGCTCTTTGCATAACCTAATAACTGTAAGCAGTAGATTACCTGCTAATACTACATTGATTATCCTGCATTCCTGCCTATTTCTTTTTTTTATGTCAGACTTATGTAGCATAAAGTTGCTGCACAATACTGCACATGTGCTTATTGTAATTCTATTCTTTTAGTATTTACAGTTTCTACAAGAGCTATCATAGCAATAAATTCAGTCTTTTCAAAGACAAAACCACTATTTCTGTCTGCCTTGTTTATAGCTGTATAGTTCCACAGTTACTGGAGTGAGGACATATTTTGTAGCCATAATAATAATGCTGACTGACTGAGGGTTAATTCATTAGTCTGGTAGGTTTCATGCTTACTGCTTAACTTTTTCAGCATTTGTGGAGCAGTGGATTTTGCGATCATTTATGTAAGGCAAAACTTATAAAACAGGCAATTTTGTTAGTTTCTTAAAATTGATTACCTTTTCTTTTCCCCAGCAAAACACTTGAGACGTTGAGGGGTTATGTGCTGCACTGTAGGGTTCATAGGAATGAACCCCATTGCTTTTTCAAAAGTGTTAGCGCAGGTTGCAAATGGACATTTTGTACGTATTCAGCTTTTAAAGCTTGTTTCTATTGTGTTTACAATGTGCATGAACCCTCTGTTACTGCTAGAGACTTTTGCAGATTTTAAATGTGTCATTTCACTGTGTCAGCGCCTCCTACATTGGTCTTTTTTTCATTTTCTCTTGTATTTTCTTCCTTTCTCCATTTTCTGTCCATTTGGACACAGATTCATGTTGCACAATGTTGTTGTTTTTTTTGTTTTTTTACTGTAATGTATGTTTTTATACAAAAAAATTTTTAGGTCAATCCTGCTATTCTTCAAGATGGTTTATGTTGTGTGTGGATCGAAACATTATACTCGACAACATGACGTGTCCACCCCTTGGGAATTCCCCAGGATTGGCCAGACACTCCGTTGGCTATTCCAGGGTGGAAGAAGCCACTGATCTTGGTGTGATTAGCAGAATGAGTATACTGGACGAAGTGTGGAGGACGTCGTCTGCACGGAAAGGGGAAACCTGCTGACATTCCCCATATTTCGTCTACAGAAAAATGGTTAATAATATTTAATTATTATTTTTTAATTGTTATTTAAATAACACTTTAAATATTTGATTAATAATAGCTTGAAAAAATGTTTTAGGATTGATATGAAGTTTTTTGTTGTTGTTAATTAAGCTATTTTATTATTAATACAGTCACCTGTTTTTCTTCTATTTCCCAAGGTGTTTTTTTCCATTAACCCAGAGAAGGGCACAAAACTAGAGAAGACAAACAAATCCTGTCATCATGTGAACCCTAGAGTTCTTACCTTGATTCCGGAACTTTCACATCATGAGTGGCGTGATGTCTGACTATGAACGTAATAGCAAAATAGAATGACCCAGGCACTCTATGTAGGTAAGATAGGCAGATTTATTTTGACAAACACGCAGCAATGTTTTGACTCTCAATGGAGTCTTTTTCCATTGGGAGTTGAAACGTTGCTCCGTGTTTTTCTAAATAAATATGCCTATCTTACCTTCATCTTTCTATTTTGCTATTGATATTTAGGGACCCTGCCAGTCCTGGACTTGGATGCACCTTGGAGGGTAGTGAAAGAGTGCAGTTCCTTCCTTGCTTTACTGCGAATATGGACTTAAGTCAGTAAGATTTGACATGTGCCACAGTCCTAGCTTGAAGATTTGTTTCAGCTCATTAGCTGCCTACTTCTTCAAGCTGAAGAACCAATAAAAGTTTTAGACAAAATCTTCAGAGTTTTATTGCTCTTATATTTCATGATTTTCATTCCTGCACGCCAATTTGAATAGCTTTTTTGAAGATACATTTGTTCAATTTATTCTAATAAGGAAATGCAGTAATCCTTTAAGAGTGTTAAAAATTCTAACTTTTAGTCATAAAAATATAACCTCTTAATTGTTCTCTGAAAACTTTTGGAGAAAAGTATTTTCCTCTTTCTTACCCTTTCTTTCTCTATTTTTCTTTAAAGGGACATGCATCACTAAAAAACACCTATTGAGACAACTGTCTCATTTAGTAGTTTAATAACTGAATGAGACATCTGATTATTAAAACGAAAAAAATTTAATAAAAATTTTTTAGGATCTTTTCCAGATAAGCCCCGCCACTAATGCAAAAAGTGCACGTGCGAAAAGTTAAGCCCCTCCACTTTTGCCAGCTCCAATTTAATGCACGCACACTACACAACCTTGACCTTTGGATCCGGGCGCTGTTGCTTCGGGGTTCGGGATGTTGGGGGTTGGAGAGTCCGGGGGCTGAGCTCAGGAAGGCGGGAGGTGCAGACCGCTCATCTGGAGGGCAGCAATGTGGGTAAGTGTGACCCGGATATAACCCGGGTCACAAGGCCCAAAATTGTCCCGTTTATTTCACCTGCCATAACATGAACAAACTGACTGAAACTTCAAACTAACTTTTAACACCACTCTAATGCAGCTGCCCTGGATTATGACAACAAATACAAAACAGCGGTGAGAGAAACTGCCCCAGAATTTACCCCAATTAATGTTATTACCGCAGCTGCTGCTCAGGGATTTGTCCCAACCTATTGTTGCCCCTTCTGATATCCAGTACAAGTTTCATATCCTCTTTTTTATAATCTTTTTTGGGTGGCGGGGGTTAACTTTTTGGCGGGCTTATCTGGAAAAGATCCATTTTTTAAGCATACACTTACCTGACACCGGTTCCTCTCTCTGCTTCTCAATCGCATTCCAGGAATGCATGAAGTGCACACCAGGTATGTGCACCTCCCTGATATGCAAGCGCCATCAGAAGAATCCCCTCTGATTGAGCTTGTGTGCATGTGCAGTGTGCACCTTCTGCATTCCGCGTAATGTGACTGAGATGCAGGGGTAGGGAATGGCGTCGGTTTACAGTACAGTTTAAAACGTAAAAAGTTGTTTACATTTTTAATGTATTTTGTACAGAATTATTCTGGCAATCAGGGCAGCCATTTTTTTGTAGAAACAACAGAAAAAAGATGTTGGATTTACCAGATTAAGATGTTATTTTTTTGTAAATTACTAGTTTTAAACTGTAATGTAATTTTTACAGAATTATTCTGGCAACCACAGCTGACAGTTTTTTCTGTAAAAACAACGGGATTTTTTTTAACAGTGTATTGTCTATTACATCAATGGTAATGAACTGATTCTTGAGTTTTTAACCCACTTTTGCCCAGGGCTTGCTGTAACATTATCAGACTAGTGCCTGCCTATAGACAGAAGTCTGTTTAAAAATCATTTTCACATACCCCTGTACAGTTAGTGACTAAATAACTGGACTAGTATACAAAGCACAGGATATAAGATTGCATATATTGTACTGCAAATTTCTGCCACTTGACCAGCTAGGAAATGTCAACAAATAGACAAAGTGCTGATAGTTGCTCTGGCCCTGAGCATAATATATTTTCCTTTTCCATAAATCTTTACAAATTTCCAGGTGTTAAGTTGAAGATTAATTGAGCTAATGTAGCAGCAAATTAAGCACATAAACTCTGCTGACCAACGTTTTCTACAGTAGTATCCTTGTAATTATTGAATCATGTGAGCAGGGGGTCATTGCTCTCACTGGAGCATGCATTAAATCAATTTAATGTCTCACTGAGCAGACATAATGTTCACATCTGAAACTAATGTACATTATAATAAGAACATTGCCATAATCACAGCATAAATGTTTTAGGTTTGACAAGCCTATTTGCCACTCAATTATTGCAATAAATAATTAAGGGCCAGATTACAAGTGGAGTGCTATTTAATGCTCCCACTCAAGTGTTAACTGTGCTAGAAGTAAGCTTTTGCGCATAAAAAGCCAAACTTACAATATCGCTAACACCATAACCTACTCCCCCACAGAAGTCAATGCAGCAAAAAAAAAAACTATATCTATATGTTCTTGATGTTTGATAAAGGGGGAAACCCCGAAACGTTACTGACAAATAAAAGTCACTGAGGTGTATGTTTAAAGACCTATGAGTGCGGTCCTCTACTTTTGGTTTATATGTGCATTTATGTACTGCACCTGGGCAATTCAACAACAAAACGAGAGTGCTGGGTAAAGGCTTTGTGGATATATATATATATATATATATATATATATATGTTAAAACATTTTGATGTATAAAGTATAATATGTTGATGGGTTGTTTGACACATCACTGGTTACGAGGTTACATGTACAAGAACACACATTGGTATCGTTTACAAGTGTAACGGAAGTGACGTCATTTGAGCGTAATTCCAGTATGTCCTGAACCAGAAGTGACGTAACTTCCGGTGGTGACATGCAGACGCGGGTGGTTACGTGCCACACACGAAATTGGTGATGTGTGAATAGGAAATGTTTGCTAATACACTTTGATGTATAAAGTATAATATATTGATAGGCTGTTTGACACATAGGTCTACCAGATGTAAAAGTGGGAAGCCCCCTGATTTAAATTGATATATGTCATGGTTGCACCACATACCCGGAAGTGAATGTTGTAAACTTCCAGGGTTATATGTACCTATACCGGAAATTATTTAGATTTGGCGCTTTTTTTGATAGGAAGGAGGTAACTGTATATTTTTCACTGCATTTAAACACGGTTTGTGTGTATGATTTTTGTACTGAGGAAGGGGAGTTTTATTCCCCGAAACGTCAATAAATTTGACTATTTGGTTTGAAGATATATATATATATATATCGGCAGCAAAATCAGATGCAAACAAGGATTTCTTCAAACCAAATAGTCAAATTTATTGACGTTTCGGGGAATAAAACTCCCCTTCCTCAGAAAAAAAATCATACACACAAACCGTGTTTAAATCCAGTGAAAAATATACAGGTACCTCCTTCCTATCAAAAAAGCACCAAATCTACATCATTTCTGGTATAGGTACATATAACCCTGGAAGTTTACAACTTCCGCATGTCACCACCGGAAGTTACGTCACTTCCGGTTCCGGACATACTGGAACTACGTTCAAAAGATGTCACTTCCGTTACACTTGTAAACGATACCAAACATGTGTTCTTGTAGATGTAACCTCGTAACCAGTGATGCCTATATCTTAACAATGTAGATCAGAATCAAGACAACAAGTATGTGAAAACAAGTGAGAACATTACGTGATACACAATATATATAATTTCGAAATGGACAATCTGATAACTCTTACACTCATATTAAAACTTTGAGGATTAGCAACATTTTTAGGTATCTTTTCCTATGTACTCAGTGTGGATATATAGATCATAAGTGAGGGATCTTGTTACATCTATGGACATATTTCATAGAACAATCCCACTATTGGACAATTCACCACATTTGAACATCATCATATTCATCAATCATATCATAGAGATTTGTTAGTATAAACTGGGACATTACAGTGCCACTTAGAGGTAATATGAGTATGTGTCATATGTTTGGGGAACCCTATTCATGGTCTATGGGGTATTGCGGTGAACACTCAAACTACAAGTAATCCGCATATTCACTCACTCATACCATCGACAATGGTTAGGAATATATTTCCCGTCAAAAGACGGAAGACAACCCCCATCCAGTCCCCATCCATAATCATCAAGTTCCATGCCCCACCTGTGACACATTGCAATAACTCATTATGTTAACACACCAAAATCAGGCAAAGAGTTCAGTCCCTTGGGATGTATAGTGTCCAGCCTGAACATCCACTCTGCTTCCCTTTTCAGAAGCAGTTTGTTTCTATCCCCACCACATGGTGATCTAGGGATGTGGTCAATTAGAATCACTTTAATTGAAGATACAGGATGCTTGGCCAACATCCAGTGGCGAGCCACTGGTTGTTCAGATTCTCCTTTCTTTATGGCCTGTCTTATTGCGATTCAGTGATTGGCCATTCTTTCTCGGATGGTCCCCTGGGTCTTTCCCACATTGTGCAGGCCACATGGACAGATCAACATGTATGCCACATGTGTAGTGGTGCAAGTAATGGAATGATTAATGATTTACTTCTGATTGCCGTGTGGATGGTTAAACTTTTTGGTGGCTATCAGTCCATTACACGTGGTACAATTTGGGCATGGAAAACGTGTTGCCCTCTGTAAGGGCTGTTTTCGATGTTTTCACATACTTACTTGTTGTCTTGCTTCGGATCTACATCGTTTAGATTAGGCATCACTGGTTACGAGGTTACATGTACAAGAACACACATTGGTATAGTTTACAAGTGACGTCATTTGAACGTAGTTCCAGTATGTCCGGAACCGGAAGTGACGTAACTTCCGGTGGTGACATGCAGACGCGGGTGGTTACGTGCCACACACAAAATTGGTGATGTGTGAATAAGAAATGTTTGCTAATACACTTTGATGTATAAAGTATAATATGTTGATAGGCTGTTTGACACATAGGTCTACCATATGTAAAAGTGGGAAGCCCCCTGATTTAAATTGATATATGTTATAGTTACACCACATACTCGGAAGTGAATGTTGTAAACCTCCAGGGTTATATGTACCTATACCGGAAATGATGAAGATTTGGCGTTTTTTTTTTACAGGAAGAAGGAGGTATCTGTATATTTTTCACTGCATTAAAACGGGTTTGTGTGTATGATTTGTGTTCTGAGGAAGGGTAGTTTTATTCCCTGAAACGTCAATAAATTTGACTATTTGGTTTGAAGAAATCCTGGTTTGCCTCTGATTTTGCTGCTGATATTATATTTACAGGGAGGAACCGGGTGGTTGACCCCAGGAGGGCGGATTCACATTTGGATTGTTTTACATATATATATATATATATATATATATATATATATATATATATTTATATATATATATATACATGATAATATATAGGTATAGATATATACAGATATAAATATAGGAATATCTATTTATAAATACATAGAACATATTCTTCTATGTGCAGAACATTAGAATGTGAAATACTTACAGTAAATACTAGGGATGGGCGAATGTGTTTATATTCGAATTCGAATGTTAGAACGAATGTTATTGTAGAAATTTGATTTACATAATAGAATGTTGATAAGAATGAATATTCCTAAAAATTCTATTATCAAATGTTATTTTCAGTTTTCGAATGTCACTTTCAAATTCGAATGGGACATTCGAATTTGAATATAACTTCCGAAAAATTATTTCTAGTCTACAACTGTGTTTAATAAATGTAATGTTCGAATGCTACATTCGAATTTCGAATGTCACATTCGAATTCGAAATAGTATTTCTAGTCTACAACTACAACTACAATTTATAAAAACAGTTGTAGACTAGAAATACTATTTCGAATTCGAATGTGACATTCGAAATTCGAATGTAGCATTCGAACATTACATTTATTAAACACAGTTGTAGACTAGAAATACTTTTTCGGAAGTTATATTCGAATTCCAATGTCACATTCGAATTTGAATATTACATTTCGAAATTGTATGACTACATAGCTAAACATTCTATTATCCGAACGAATATTTTCGAATTTTATTGAAAAATTCGAAAACTAAAATTCGAACATAGAATATAAGAATGTTATATAAAAATTAAAAATTCAATTCGAACGAACGAATGTATAAAAATTTGTTTTAAATTTCAAAGTTTTAGAAACATTCACCCATCCCTAGTAAATACACAGTATAACATATGAATACTGCATAAATATGATTTTACATGTTTTCATCTACTTAACTGCAAGGGGCTCCAATGCACTTCTATATATGTCTTTATATGTATACATATGTATTTATGTGTCTATATGTGTATATATGTCTGTAAATACATATATACACATAGAAATACATTTGTACACATATATAGACATATCTTTAGACATGTATATGTATGTATTTCAATGTTAAATCCCTTTGCCTGCTTTTTTTTCTAACACCTGAGACCTCATATCTTTGAGCACTTATAACTTTTTTGTGCAATATTTTTTTGAATAATTTTTACAAGATGGTGTTGTCATTATGAGTGTAACTGTACTTTGTAATGTATTTTTGATGTGTTTTGTGAGACTTTTGTTTCGCAGAGCTCTGAGGTCACACTAACCCAACGCAGATTAACTTTAATTACGCTCAATCATTTACTTTCAATGTTTAATACGTGCAAAAAACCTGACTCGCAAACATCCGCGATAAACCTCTTATCGCTTGCGTGTAACTATTAGTTTTTCACTGGTAATCTGGCCCTAGATCGGGAATATCAGAAGAAAACTATCCTTGTCTGTAGTTAATGCAAAGTGTTTTTGTCTACAAGGATATTTTGATCTAGTGAGTATTGTTTTAATTTGTACATTTTATGCTTTGTTCAGCATACTGATTACAAGGAAATACGCACTCTGACAAAGACGTTAAATGTTTGTTAACTAGAGAGGGAATAAAGATTAAAGGGACATAATACTCACATGCTAAATCACTTGAAACGGATGCAGTATAACTGTAAAAAGCTGACAGGAAAATATTACCTGAGCATCTCTATGTAAAAAAGGAAGATATTTTACCTCACAATTTCCTCAGCTCACCAGAGTAAGTGCTGTGTAAAAAGTTATACTTCAGCTGCTGTCCAGCTGCAGGTAAAAAAAAATAATTAAGAAATTAACTGCATCCAATCAGCATCAGCAGTGCTGAGATCATGAACTCTTTTACTGTGATCTCATGAGATTTGACTTAACTCTCATGAGATTTCATAGTAAACTTCTTTAAACTAAATACGGAAATAATATGATTGCGTACGAAGCTCACTCCCTTGCCTGTCCCAGGACAGACATACTAATTTGCTGCTTAAAGTCCTTTGCAATGGGGTTTGAAAACTTAGGACATTTTGAGGTAAAATATCTTTCTTTTTTTACATAGAGATGTTTAGGTGATATTTTCTAGTCAGCTTCTTTTTTTTTTTTTCGAAAGAGCTTTATTGAAACATAATTTGATAATTTACAACAAAATAGGACATACAATGTTTTTCAATGTCAGTCAAAAACTGGTACGTTATCCTCAGAACATAGGAATTACATCATAAGTCCATGTAAACGCTCTATTATTTTCTTTTTTTTAACAATATTATCTAAAACAAAAGATAAACATATTTCCAGAAATATTATTAACAATAGCAATAAACAGATATTATCCATAGCCCAGGAACTCAGTGAGTACTGTATAGTGGTCTTTCGGGCCATATCAAGTAGGTAATTACACATCAACACGTATCAACTAGGGAGGAGGGAGTTAGGGAAAAAAAAAAAGAGAGAGAAGAGGGGGGGGGAATAGTGTGGGACAGAAAGATAGAGTGTAAGGAAGGGGCAGGGAAGGAGAGATATACATCATAGCGTCAACAGAAGTCTAATTCTAATCCGGCTGTGTTAAAAACCTGTTTCTATGTGCCATTATTACTCCTCAAGGCCTCATGCCATTTAGCCAACATTACCTCATGTGTCACAGCCCTGCCCGACTCCCAGTAATGGCTTCTGTCTAGTTTTAAGGTAAGTGTAACCTGGGCTTTCCAATGGTCTAGCGTGGGGATCGATGTCGACCTCCACCTCTGGGGACAAGTGCTTTAGCACTGTTTAAAAAGATTATAAGGAGCAGCTGAAGTGAGACCTCCTTAACCTTGGGAAGAAAGTGGAAGAGTAAGATGTCTGGTCTCAAGGGTAATGTGATTGAAAATGCATGTTTAACAAATTCTATGACCTCATTCCAGAATGGGGCTATTCTATCACATTTCCACCAGATGTGCAGAAGGTCAGTCTCCTCTCCGCAGCCCCTCCAACATCTCCCGTCTGTTTTTTTTGTATATTTGTTTTAGTCTGGTGGGGGTCAGATACCATTGTGAGATGAATTTAAAATTAATTTAATGTGTAATGGCAGAGATTGAGGATTTTTTATGCATAAGAAATATTTTTTCCCAGTCCTTTGGTGCTATATTTGTGTTCAAGTCTGAGTGCCATTTATATATATATAAGCGGGCATGTTGTCAGGAGGTGTCAACAGGTGTGCGAGTGTACAAAGTGGGCAACCTGAGCATATGAGAACCAGGAAGAAAAGACTGAGTCCTCCGTTCCCACCAGCTCGTTCTGTGGTATCAGAGCTCCCTTTCTAATCAAAGAGCCAAAGGCTCTATCCCGAATATGTACTACTGCCACATCCGGGCGGAGACTTCTATACAAAGGGATCTCAGGGTTCCCTTTAAAAGGCGTTAGAGGGGAAGGGATAGAAGAAATATGTGAAAAAGTGTTCAATAGCTTATCCCACTGAGTAAATAATTCACCTATAAGTGGATACAGCTTAATCAAAGGAGGCCTATTCTGTGGGGTGAGCTACGTGAGAGCGCCCACGTTTCCCACTCTCAGAATGTAAGAATCCAAACGGATCCACTGTTTTTGGTCCGATTGGGAACACCATTCCGGTATCCGTTGTAGTAGGGTAGCCGTTCTGTAACGTACTAGATCCGGGACGCCAAATCCCCCCCTCTCCCTGGGCAGATAGAGAGTTTTCTTTTGAACTCTGGGTCTAAGTTTATTCCATACAAAAGTCTCTAATTTAGATTGCAACTTGATGAGGTATTGATAGGGCAATGGTAAGGGTATCGTCTGAAGGAGATAAAGTATTCGGGGCAGGACATTCATTTTTAGTATTTGTATCCTGCCGAACCAGGAAAAGGGCTTGCCGCTCCATCTAGAGAGATCATTTACGATTTCATTTTGGATGAGGGTGTAGTTGGCCTCAATCATATCTACAGGGTTAGCCAAGAGATAAATACCTAGATACTTATGTTTTTGGGGCTGGATCCTAAGGGGGCAACAAGAGGCAACTATTTCCAATTCACTGTGGGGAATATTCACGCTAAGGACTTCAGATTTAGTGAGGTTGAGGTGAAAGTTTGAGTGCCTGCCATATGATTGAAATTCGTTAAGCAAGGCGGGAATGGATTTACCTATATCGGTCAAGGTCAATAGGATATCATCGGCATAAAGAGACACTTTATATTCTGTATTGTAAACTGTGATACCCCGAACCTGTTGGTTATGCCTAATTTTGTGCACCAGAATTTCGATGGAAAGGGCAAATAGTAATGGAGATAAGGGGCAACCCTGGCGTGTGCCATTTCGTATTTGGAAAGGATCTGATAGGTAGCCATTTACTTTAACTCTTGCCGTAGGGCATGAATATAGCGCAAAGATTTTTCCAATAAATTTATCCCCTAGGTTCATGGAGGACAGGGTGGCCCTGAGAAACTCCCAATCCACCCTATCAAAAGCCTTTTCGGCATCAGTGGAGATTATTGCTAGTGGTATGTGATTATTTCGGGAATATGAGATCAATTGGGTTACTTTGAGGGTATTATCCCTAGCCTCCCTCCCTGGGATGAAGCCCACCTGGTCTGTATGAACTAGTTGTTTTAGTAGGTTCTAATCAGCTTTTTACAGCTATGCTGCATCACTTTCAAGCATTTCAACATTTGGGTATCATGGCCCTTTAAGTGCCAAAAGCAGTAGGTGATCAAAATTTCAAGGTAGGGAATTCCAATTAGTGAAGCCCAAGAATCTCCTAATATTCTTTGTAAACACTGGCTTTAACTTATATATTTTTTTATTTATGTTTGTGCATCAGGCCCACCCAGGGCCCTTCATTTAGGGCGCCCTGACAATGTCAGGGGTGAAGGTATGAGAAGGTCCAATGTACATCCTGTATTATATAGGTAACACTGAATGTTTGGACAGGAGTGGGCCGTAAGGGGAACAGGGAATACAGGGGAAGGGGAATAAGTAGGGTGACCATATTGCTGCTTTAAAAAGGGACACATATGAAAATTACATGTGTCAGGGCTGTTTAAAGAAATGTTTGAATAAGTTCAATTATAAGAACCCTGACACATGTATTTTTCATATGTGTTCCTTTTTAACCCCTTAACGACCGAGGACGTGCAGGGTACGTCCTAAAAAAAAAGGCAGTTAACGCCTGAGGACGTACCCTGCACGTCCTCGGTGTGGAAAGCAGCTGGAAACGATCCTGCTCGCTTCCAGCTGCTTTCCAGTTATTACAGTGATGCCTCGATATCGAGGCATCCTGCAATAACCATTTTTAGCCATCCGGTGCAGAGAGAGCCACTCGGTGGCCCTCTCTGCACCGGACATTAACGGCTACGTTCGTTGGTGGGTGGGAGCCGGTGTGGGAGGCGGGTGGCGGCCATCGATGGCCTTTGTGATGCGGAGGGGGGCGGGATCAGGGGCGGGGATGACCGGGGGAGCGCGCACGGACGCGCGGGCATGGGGAGGCCGGGCAGGCGCGTGCACGGGGGAGGGAGCGGGTGGGAACCACTACGCTACAGAAAATTTTTAGTTAGAAGTGGGGATCAAAGGGGTAGTTATATTTATTTAGTGATCGGTTTGGCTGGTGGGATATTGGACTTTGGGGGGGGGGAGCTACACTACAAAAACAAATAACAAATAATAAAAAAAAACATTTTTATTTGCAAACTGGGTACTGGCAGACAGCTGCCAGTACCCAAGATGGCCCCAATAAGGCAGAGGGGGAGGGTTAGGGAGCTATTTTGGGGGGATCAGGGAGGTTGGGGGCTAAGAGGGGACCCTACATAGCAGCATATGTAAATATGCTTTAAAAAATGTAATTTTTTTTTAATACCTTTTATTTTAGTACTGGCAGACTTTCCATTTTTCCATTTTTTCCTCATATTTTATAAAAAATTTTATAGTAAATTATAAGATATGATGAAAATAATGGTATATTTTGAAAGTTCATTTAATGGCGAGAAAAACGGTATATAATATGTGTGGGTACAGTAAATGAGTAAGAGGAAAATTACAGCTAAACACAAACACCGCAAAAATGTAAAAATAGCCTTGGTCCCAAACGGACAGAAAATGGAAAAGTGTTGTGGTCATTAAGGGGTTAAAGCGGCAATATGGTCACCCTAGGAATAAGGACATTATGCCGAGGGGCCCCACAAATTTGTCTTGCCTAGGGCCCCACATATGCAAACGGTAGCCCTGTTGTACATATGTGTGTTGATGTGTTTATTATAAGGCTATTATGCCTTTTTTAGAAAGAATATAAAACTGTCTATAAACACATTTTCACTAACTGCCATGGAGTGTTTTTAAATACTTTAATTATCATTGTTTTCTTATATAATTATTTGATCATGTATAATTTCTATTTTGTATTATCAGATTCTATTAATGAACGTCAGTATACATCTAAAACTTTGGGGCTTGGTTAGGAATCTGAAAATCAGCACAATGTTATTTAAAAATAAGCAAAACTATACATTTTTACAAAAACACCCCCATATGTGCTATATAAATGGATCATCTAAAAAAGATTAATGCAAAAAAAAATCTAGTGTGCAATGTCCCTTTAATAGTTCGGAGTGATATTTAGTGCATCCTCATGTGCAGAGTTTGATTTACATTGCCAGTGCCCACAAGCACAGATTTATTATATGCTCCAGTGATGTTACCCTAACATATTAACTTATTATAATATGTTTCCTTAAGGGAATCCACAGTTCTATTTTTTACTGGATTTTATGTGCAGTCAAATGTACGTAACCCAGAATGACAAGGACTATATTGTACAGAAAGAAGGTTCATCTAAATAGTTGACTATGAAATCTAAATAAATCTAGATCGTGGAACATTTATTTTAAAAGTACTTTTATCTGTCTATGTATGTATCTATCTATGTATCTATCTATCTATCTATCTATCTATCAGTCTATCTATATATGTCTGTGTCTTTATGTCTATATGTGCACTATATATTATAATTTGGTGCACATATTAGAATTGTTTTGCTGTTTTATATTTCACACACACAAAATAACCCTGTAGCATAATAATAGCTGAAAATGTGTCGTTATTATTGTTTATTATGCTCATCATCTAGAGCAAAGAACTTGCACAGCTCAAGAAATAGGTCAGGCAACACAACAATTTTAGTCATTTTAATCAAACGAGGGTTAACCAGATGAATGTTATAAAAGCCTCAGGAGAATAACACGTGCATCTAGCACACATGATACCCCAGCATGACTGCCATAGCTCAGAGTTCTGCCTAAATGGTATCCTGGTGTGCTCTTTCATGTACAAAAACATCATGACAGTTGTGCTATTATGATCTCTTTAGCTGCCTTCATGTGGTTTGATAGTAAATAACTTCCTATCTGTCTCATGAATAGCTCCTGCCAAGGATTATTAATTTACATTTAGAAGTATTCATATCATTTCAATATATGGATAACTAAAAATAATAAAGTTAGATAAAGTCACTTATTTTTTAAAGATGAAAGAAAAATAAGTCCAGATTTCCAGATTACATTCAGATTTTCCCATAATAACAACTTTGCTCTAGCCTTAGAGTCTTGCAAATAGTAATTTGTTACTAAATAATAGCAATTTGATTTTTATTCTATTCTATGACAACAATGGAGCTGCTTAAAAAAAAATAAAAAAATACTGTTTCCTATTCTATCCATATTTCTGTGACAGAATTGAGATTAACATTTCCTCACCATGCTGCTGTTTATATAATCAGTTCGCTAGCAATCATAGTCCACATGTTAAAAAATAACCAAAACTGTTTTATACAACACCCATAAATGTATAGGTCCTTATACCTTCTATGGAGAATCAAATGGCACTTTCATTTGTCCTGTCAATGGAAACAGGATTTCTACAGACCAACCAGTAAGCCCTTCATCTTTGAGCTGGAGCTGAAAAAGAAGCAACTTTCCAAAACATAAATTCACTGCTGGGTTTATATAAATGTATATGCCTGTGTGTTTAAATTAAACCTTCATTACAGATGTTTTATTTATTTCTATCATCACGTTTACTTAATTCTCTTGTTTTTCTATCCTACCTAGCTAGGCTCAGAAGCCACACTCCTGTTTGCTTCCTGGTAATAAATGTCTACACACCGTGACAGAAAGCACGGCCTGGTAATACATGGGAGGTGTGCAAGAGCAAGCCTTTTAAATAGCATTCCTCCTGTCAGTTAAAACCCCAGGGAAAGATTGTGGCCTAGATTTAGAGTTTGGCGGTAGCCGTGAAAACCAGCGTTAGAGGCTCCTAACGCTGGTTTTAGGCTACCGCCGGTATTTGGAGTCAGTCAGGAAAGGGTCTAACGCTCACTTTTCAGACGCGACTTTTCCATACCGCAGATCCCCTTACGTCAATTGCGTATCCTATCTTTTCAATGGGATCTTTCTAACTCCGGTATTTAGAGTCGTGTCTGAAGTGAGCGTTAGAAATCTAACGACAAAACTCCAGCCGCAGAAAAAAGTCAGTAGTTAAGAGCTTTCTGGGCTAACGCCGGTTTATAAAGCTCTTAACTATTGTGCTCTAAAGTACACTAACACCCATAAACTACCTATGTACCCCTAAACCGAGGTCCCCCCACATCGCCGCCACTCGATTAAATTTTTTTAACCCCTAATCTGCCGACCGCCACCTACGTTATCCTTATGTACCCCTAATCTGCTGCCCCTAACACCGCCGACCCCTGTATTATATATAGTAACCCCTAACCTGCCACCCACAACGTCGCCGCCAGCTACCTACAATAATTAACCCCTAATCTGCCGACCGCAAAGCGCCGCTACTTACGTTATCCCTATGTACCCCTAATCTGCTGCCCCTAACACCGCCGACCCCTTTATTATATTTATTAACCCCAAATCGCCTCCACCTGCCTACACTTATTAACCCCTAATCTGCCGAGCGGACCGCACCGCTATTATAATAAAGTTATTAACCCCTAATCCGCCTCACTAACCCTATAATAAATAGTATTAACCCCTAATCTGCCCTCCCTAACATCGCCGACACCTAACTTCAAACATTAACCCCTAATCTGCCGACTGGAGCTCACCGCTATTCTAATAAATGTATTAACCCCTAAAGCTAAGTCTAACCCTAACACTAACACCCCCCTAAGTTAAATATAATTTAAATCTAACGAAATTAATTAACTCTTATTAAATAAATTATTCCTATTTAAAGCTAAATACTTACCTGTAAAATAAATCCTAATATAGCTACAATATAAATTATATTTATATTATAGCTATTTTAGGATTTATATTTATTTTACAGGTAACTTTGTATTTATTTTAACCAGGTACAATAGCTAAAATAGTTAAAATAATTACAAAATTACCTGTAAAATAAATCCTAACCTAAGTTACAATTAAATCTAACACTACACTATCAATAAATTAATTAAATAAAATACCTACAATTACCTACAATTAAACCTAACACTACACTATCAATAAATTAATTAAATACAATATCTACAAATAAATACAATGAAATAAACTAACTAAAGTACAAAAAATAAAAAAGAACTAAGTTACAAAAAATAAAACAATATTTACAAACATCAGAAAAATATAACAACAATTTTAAACTAATTACACCTACTATAAGCCCCCTAATAAAATAACAAAGACCCCCAAAATAAAAAAAATGCCCTATCCTATTCTAAATTACTAAAGTTCAAAGCTCTTTTACCTTACCAGCCCTGAACAGGGCCCTTTGCGGGGCATGCCCCAAATAATTAAGCTCTTTTGCCTGTAAAAAAAAT
Organism: Bombina bombina; assembly: GCF_027579735.1. Taxonomy (NCBI): domain Eukaryota; kingdom Metazoa; phylum Chordata; class Amphibia; order Anura; family Bombinatoridae; genus Bombina; species Bombina bombina. The sequence continues at coordinate 769,649,490 of NC_069501.1, forward strand.
ACATACAATACCGCCCCCCCAACATTACAACCCACCACCCACATACCCCTAATCTAACCCAAACCCCCCTTAAATAAACCTAACACTAAGCCCCTGAAGATCTTCCTACCTTATCTTCACCATACCAGGTTCACCGATCGATCCAGAAGTGCTTCTCCGATGTCCTGATCCAAGCCCAAGCGGGGGGGTTGAAGATGTCCATGATCCGGCTGAAGTCATCATCCAAGCGGGAGCTGAAGAGGTCCATGATCCGGCTGAAGTCCTCATCCAAGCGGGAGCTGAAGAGGTCCATGATCCGGCTGAAGTCTTCTATCAATGGCATCTTCAATCTTCTTTCTTCCGGATCCATCTTGCAGACCTCCGACGCAGAACATCCTGCTGGCCCGACGGACTACCGATGAATGAAGGCTCCTTTAAGGGACGTCATCCAAGATGGCGTCCCTCGAATTCCGATTGGCTGATCGGAACAGCCAATAGAATGCGAGCTCAATCTGATTGGCTGATCGGATCAGCCAATCGGATTGAACTTGATTCTGATTGGCTGATTCCATCAGCCAATCAGAATTTTCCTACCTTAATTCCGATTGGCTGATAGAATCCTATCAGCCAATCGGAATTCGAGGGACACCATCTTGGATGACGTCCCTTAAAGGAGCCTTCATTCGTCGGTAGTCCGTCGGGCCAGCAGGATGTTCCGCGTCGGAGGTCTGCAAGATGGATCCGGAAGAAAGAAGATTGAAGATGCCGTTGATAGAAGACTTCAGCCGGATCATGGACCTCTTCAGCTCCCGCTTGGATGATGACTTCAGCCGGATCATGGACATCTTCAGCCCCCCGCTTGGGCTTGGATCAGGACATCGGAGGAGCTCTTCTGGATCGATCGGTGAACCTGGTATGGTGAAGATAAGGTAGGAAGATCTTCAGGGGCTTAGTGTTAGGTTTATTTAAGGGGGGTTTGGGTTAGATTAGGGGTATGTGGGTGGTGGGTTGTAATGTTGGGGGGGGTATTGTATGTGGGGTTTTTTACAGGCAAAAGAGCTGAATTCTTTGGGGCATGCCCCGCAAAGGGCCCTGTTCAGGGCTGGTAAGGTAAAAGAGCTTTGAACTTTAGTAATTTAGAATAGGGAAGGGCATTTTTTTATTTTGGGGGTCTTTGTTATTTTATTAGGGGGCTTAGAGTAGGTGTAATTAGTTTAAAATTGTTGTAATATTTTTCTGATGTTTGTAAATATTTTTTTATTTTTTGTAACTTAGTTCTTTTTTATTTTTTGTACTTTAGTTAGTTTATTTAATTGTATTTATTTGTAGATATTGTATTTAATTAATTTATTGATAGTGTAGTGTTAGGTTTAATTGTAGGTAATTGTAGGTATTTTATTTAATTAATTGATTGATAGTGTAGTGTTAGGTTTAATTGTAACTTAGGTTAGGATTTATTTTACAGGTAATTTTGTAATTATTTTAACTATTTTAGCTATTGTACCTGGTTAAAATAAATACAAAGTTACCTGTAAAATAAATATAAATCCTAAAATAGCTATAATATAAATATAATTTATATTGTAGCTATATTAGGATTTATTTTACAGGTAAGTATTTAGCTTTAAATAGGAATAATTTATTTAATAAGAGTCAATTTATTTAGTTAGTTTTAAATTATATTTAATTTAGGGGGGTGTTAGTGTTAGGGTTAGACTTAGCTTTAGGGGTTAATACATTTATTAGAATAGCGGTGAGCTCCAGTCGGCAGATTAGGGGTTAATGTTTGAAGTTAGGTGTCGGCGATGTTAGGGAGGGCAGATTAGGGGTTAATACTATTAATTATAGGGTTAGTGAGGCGGATTAGGGGTTAATAACTTTATTATAATAGCGGTGCGGTCGCTCGGCAGATTAGGGGTTAATAAGTGTAGGCAGGTGGAGGCGACGTTGTGGGGGGCAGATTAGGGGTTAATAAATATAATATAGGGGTCGGCGGTGTTAGGGGCAGCAGATTAGGGGTACATAGGGATAATGTAAGTAGCGGCGGTTTACGGAGCGGCAGATTAAGGGTTAAAAATAATATGCAGGGGTCAGCGATAGCGGGGGCATCAGAATAGGGGTTAATAAGTGTAAGGTTAGGGGTGTTTAGACTCGGGGTACATGTTAGAGTGTTAGGTGCAGACGTAGGAAGTGTTTCCCCATAGACAACAATGGGGCTGCGTTAGGAGCTGAACGCAGCTTTTTTGCAGGTGTTAGGTTTTTTTTCAGCTCAAACAGCCCCATTGTTTTCTATGGGGGAATCGTGCACGAGCACGTTTTTGAGGCTGGCCGCGTCCATAAGCAACTCTGGTATCGAGAGTTGCAGTGGCGTTAAATATGCCTGTACGCTCCTTTTTTGGAGCCTAACGCAGCCATTCTGTGGACTCTCAATACCAGAGTTATTTAAAAGGTGCGGCCAGAAAAAAGCCAGTGTTAGCTACGCGGGTCGTTACCGACAAAACTCTAAATCTAGCCGTGTGTGTTTTAAATTGTGCAATTGATAAAATGTGTTCTGGCTCCCTGGGATTGGAATAATTGGAGAGAAGGGTGGGCCATTACTCCAACAGCTCTGAAGCTGTCCAGGCCAGGTTTTTGATTAAGCAGCTAGTTAGTCACAGGTGTGGCTCATGATTGTAGACCTGAGAGTTTAAAAGGAAGCCTGACTTATGCCTATCAGATTGTTACCCATCCAGGAGGGCCGGTGTGTTAAAAGGACTTTGTTGCTGTGAATAATTTGCAAAAAGGACTTTGTTACTGTGAATCATTTGTAAAAAGGACTTTGTTGCTGTGAATAATTTGTAAAAAGTACATTATTTTTCAAAGTGCTGTGAAATACTGTGAAGTACTGTGATGTGCTGCAAAGAAATGGATTTTCCCTCCTGAATGTTAAACTGCCTGTTTTGCTATTGCTTTGTCAATAAAACCCTTGAAAATAAAGTGGACTGTCTCTTGCTGCATTTGTGCCCTAGAAGACTGTGGTTTATATTGTTTCCTGTTACACTTGGTGAAGAATTCGGGTAACCACATTATATGTCTGTGGGCATTTTATTCTACAAGCAACATGGAGGAAGTCATTAAGCTTTGATCCAGTCTAATACTGTACAGTAGGAGGCTAACAGGAGAGCTGCTGAGAATAGTGCAGCCCTGCAGCAGTTGATTTTGGCCAAGGCAGAGAGAGAGCACTGAAATTTTGGTGCAGCAGATGGCCGCTGTGCAAGATGAGAAATTCAGGAAGGCCGATAAAGAGCAACAAAATGATACACAAACCCTGACTATGCTGGTTGGCGGCTAGAGTTCTAAGGTGATAACGGCTAGGCATTATCTTCAAAAGATGTCAGCAGCTGAAGATGTCAACGTGTACCTTCTGGCCTTTGAGTGCACAGAAGAAAGAGAAAAATGGCCATAAGCTTAATGCGCAAGTATAGTTGAGCTATTTCAAAATGGTGAACCTCAGAAGGCCTACTATGATTTATAGCCATAAGTCAGTGATTATGAGAAGTTGAAAGCTAAAGCTAAAATAGTTACACGCTTGTGAGTGACATCGGTAGAACTTGCACAAAGATTCCATTACTGGATATATTCCTCTCATAAAGTTGCAAGATCCCATATGTTCGACCTCATACACCTTGCTAGGGAGTGGCTGCAACCGGAGGTCAATTCTGCTAACCAAGTAATAGAATTACTGGTAATGGATCGCTTTCAGAGTTGATTACCTGCTTCCCTGTGGCGGTGAGTTAGTCAAGGTGATCTTCAAACAGCAGACCAGTTGATTGCATTGGTGGAGAGGTTTGTAGCTTCGGGAGAAGCTCTGCCCCAGTCTTCAGTGGATCAGTTCTGCAATCCTAAGCCCCAGAACTGTACAAAAACTGGTAAAACTGTTCAGGAGATAAGGGGATTGGGAGAGCAGCAGGTGTATATGCAAAACTCTAGAGACATTTTTCCAGGAACTAAGGAGACCTTTAAAAATAACCAACCTGTTAGATGCTTTAATGTAATGAGATTGGCCATACAGTATTGCCAGAGACTGTTTCCTTAAAGATAAACTTAGACTGTAATGATGCATATTCATTTTTTATCTAATTGTATTAGCTCTGTTACTAATGATTCCCACTGGTATACTGTGAAGGTTAATGGTAAAGTGTTCGGGGCCTTGCATGATTCAGGAAGTATGGTCACACTAGTGGCTAAATCTATTGTAACTGGCATAATATTAGATTATGTGCAAAAAAATTGAATTATTTGTGTTCATGGAGATAAACGTGAATATCCTACAGCTGAAGTGGATCTTAAAACTCAGTTTGGTAAATTAAAATATTGTGTGTGTGTAGTACCCAATTTAGCCCATGAGGTGGTGATAGAGAGTGATTTTCCAAAATTACTGGCATTATGGGCTTCAACAGAAAAGGGTCAAACTAATGAAATAAATTAATACCTTTCCTTTCTCTAAAACTGATTTGGAAGGTGATTATATTGAAAAGGGAAAACATAAGATATATTGCCCTATGCCTGTCTGTATTAGTGGGAGAACAACTTCTTCAAAATAATGAAGTGCCCTAGAGTACTAGCTTAGAAAATGCTGATGATTTGTTAGATTTGGTGGTTGACCCTGGCAATTTTAAGAGTGTTCAATGGGAAGTTTAATCATTGGTGGAAGCAAGAAATAATATCTTGGTTATAAATGGGATTGCAACACAGCCATAAAATGTATTATCCTATCCCTGTTTTGAGGTAATTAATGACTTGATATACCAGGAACAGATATTGTTAAACAATTATTGGTGCCCCAGACTTTTAGAAATACTGTATTACATCTTGCACATAGTCACTCACTGAGGGGACACTTGGGAGTTGAGAAACCAAAAGAGATAGTTCTGAGATGGTTTTATTGGCCAGGGGTATTTGTTGCCATTAATAACTATTGTGCTTCATGCCCTAAGTGAGAAACTTACAGCTCCCCCTTTAGTGACCTTACCAGTAATTGATGTGCCTTTTGAGAGAATTGCTATGGGCTTGACAGGTACACTGGTTAAATCTGCTAGAGGACATATACACATATTAACACAAATATATATGGATATAAGCATATACATATATATTTACTGGGAACATATAGTTCTCATAGACCGCAATGTAAAGGCACTTTTCAGTGCCTTTTTTTTTCTAACACCCCACACCTGACAACTTTCAGCCCTCAAAACTGCTTCTTGCTGTTATATTATTCAAAAATAAAAATGCTACAATTTTTATTTTTTAATAAACTCCACTGTATTTTGTGGCCAAATTGGGGGACATTTACAAAATTAACCAGCGATCTGATCTCTGGTAAATTTTATGAGCGCTAATTGCAACCACAAGCTCGTAGTAGCAATAACTTGTAATGGCTGGTTATTTATTGCGTGGTCGTAAATGGGCAAATTTGTGTGCATGCAATAAATTAGCACTCCACTTGTAATCTAGACCTTAATGTTCTCTATTAAAGAGGATCCCTCAGACTTCTCCAGGTTTCTTTCCTTTTGAACTGTTATATGGGTGACATCCCAGGGAGCTACTGAATATAGTTAAAGAGACAAGGGACCTGGAATCAACACCTTACCGAAGTGTTATTGAACATATATCCCAAATGCAGGACGGTATGGAAGCTGTCAGGCCCATTGTCAGAGAACATATGGGAAAAGCCCACAAAGCGCAAAAGCAGAGTTTAACCATAATGCAGGGTCAGAGTGTTTCAGCCTAGTAGTTCAGATCCCTACAGTGGAAACAAATTCTTGGCTACTTGCAGAGCCCATAAGCGATAACTGAGAAAGTGGGCAGTGTTAATTATAAAGTGAGATTTCCTTATGGTAAACTGACCGCTGATCCTCCGCCCCAACTCCTTCTCAGTAAGATTATAAGTAGTGCGTTATGAGTTTTCCACGCAAGATGTGGTCTTTTCGCAATCAATTTCCATTACAAAGGTATTACAAGTCTTGAAAAATCGTAATTGTGCGCGCATTTGCCTTTTACGCGAAAAATCCTTTCTGCACTCGGAGAGCTGCAGTTAACAGTTTTCTGCAACATAAAAGTTTCACGAAACACTTCAAAAATACATTACAAAGTACAGTTACACTCATATTAACACTGTCTAATAATAAATGTTATTTTTTTAAAATATTGCACACAAAGGTTATATGGGCTCAAAGATATGAGATCCGACGCAGGGATTTTACATTGACATACATACACATACATATATGTTTAACTATAGAGATAATGAAAGGTTTTTACATTACAATTTTATGCACATGAAACAATATCTCAGATGTATTTTCAATGTGAAATTTGCATATAGGTCCCAATATATCTAGACATATATATATTCATATACATATCTCGCAATAAATAGATCATATCATATCATATCAGTCCAAATATCATCAAATACATAGAGAAAAATGTATTTAGAAATAAATGGAACATATTCCGCTGCGAAAAAGCTTTCACAATATGAAATATTTGCATTGTCATGTACACTTTTCAAGGAGAATACGTCATGGGCTTTGCGCAACATATTATGGTTTTTTTTCTATTTGTTTTCTCCATTGACTTCTATGGGGAATACGTGACTGCACATGCGATTTTGCGTTTTGCATTACATGGCTTAACGCACGCGCAAAATAAGTTATTAGGAGTAGACTGCTCCAGACAGCAAGGCTATTTAAGAATTTTTGCTTATTTTTGAAAATTATTTTAAAAATACTTTACAATTTTTAAACAATTTTTATTTTAATGCAAACTATTTTTACATAATTAGCCCTTTTAGGATATGCACAGAACTCAACATGTTTTATGGCACTTTAAGAGTATTTTTAGATACTGGGCACTAATTCCTTAAACTTTACAATTACTTTAAAACCTTGGAAGGAAAAAACCTACAGAACTCCCTATCGCTGAGTCTGAGGTAAATGTATCTGAATCCTTATCTGTGCACCAGAAGCAAGAGGTTAAGGATTTTATCAGGAGAAACATCAAGGTGTTTTCATTAGTACCAGGGAAAACTCATGTGATTAGGAATGATATACTAACAGAGCCAGGTAAGAAAGGAAGGCTATTAAACTTGAAGTTGAATATTTTTTTTTTTTTTTTTATTTTATTTTTTTTTTTGTCATGAAATACGTTTATTTCAGTTCACAGATTATTCTGGTACATGAGCAGAAAGTGCCACTGAAAAACAGGTTAAGGCTAACATTTCTTATAGTTCTGAAGATTTTACAGTTTAACATTGTTTTATTTTACAGAGCCTTTAAATGGGCAGATTTTCACATCTTGCCGGTGTTTTATCGAGAACGCCAACACATCGAAAACTCCAATCTGACGTCACCTCCGGCGAATCCATACATCCGATTGGTCCGTATCCAGTGAGTGACAGGACTCACAACCAATCAGATGGGCAGTGTAATCGCCTATCTACACTATCTACTTTGCCTCTGCCCGGGGGGTTGAAGGGGGGCAAAGCCCCCCTTGTAAACTTCATTCTCCAAGGTCTATGAATATTTTATTTTTATTTTTTTAACTTGGGGTAATTGTAGAGACACACAGTGAGCTGGGTATGAGTTGGGGAGGGCATATATGACAGAAAGCAAGGAAGGTAAAGAGGACCAATGGCACTACTTATTCTGTAAAACAGACAATTCCCAATTTAAATATAATTGCAAACGGGCAAATAAAGGTAAGGAGAGGTCTGTGTATTAATTAACATGCAAGAACGGAGTGGAATAGCAATCCACTCAGAAGAATACACCTATAGCACTCAGAAGTATGCAGAGTTAGATATCTGGTAGCATCAATACATAATGATGCCTCATGAGACAAGAAGACATTTAGAAAAATAGATAAAATAGAAATGAAATAAAACGTAACTTTTAATGATACGCTAGTATCACTAGTGAGTGAGTAACTAGTGAGCAGGATAAATTGGAATGATATTGTTTAAACAGAAAAGCCAACGACTAGGATAATGGAGAAGTTATAGAGATAGGTCAGTATGGTTGGTGTATACCTTGGAGATCTAACCTATCAACGTATTAGCTGAAGAAACCCATATAAATATAATAAGGGATTCAGAAACAGTGTCAAACAGTAGGGTGTCAAAATGATTGATAGCTGGCAAGGATCTAACAAGAGTACCTATGGTGGTGGCAACCAGCTAAGAATAGTAACGGTAAATTACCTACCTAAAGGCTTGGAGTTGCTAATGGAATTGAGCACTAGTGGTTTGTATATGAAAATAGTAACACTATTTGGGCTGATTGTCCCACACTCAGATCGGAGACAGGTGTTGTAACATGTAACATGATAACATGAAGTAGTAACTAAACAAATCAGAATAGAGGGCGCCACATAGTGCAGATCATAAGGTAATTCAAATGTAAATACAGGAATGGTAGAAGAATCCTACTCACAAGGTGTAAAGCACAGATGTGCAATACCAGCAGTCCGGAACCACACGTCGTCCGGTAGACCAGTAAGTGGAAGAGGAATCCTCGTCTTGCCAGGGAGAGTCCAGAGAAACCACAGAGGAATTCTGTATAGCGATGGTCAGTCCCACAAGTCCAGAGGCCTGGGAAGAGAATCCACAGCTCCAAATAGGAGGATGAGTCCCAAGTTTGGGAAATAATAGTCGGCAGCAAATAGAGGGTTGATAATCTAATTTTAAAAGTTTATTAAAATGATAAAACCAACAGCAACGCGTTTCTTAGTGTAACACACTGTTTCATCAGTGCCTGATGAAACAGTGTGTTACACTGAGAAACGCGTTGCTGTTGTTTTTATCATTTCTCAATTTTATACTTTTATCTATTGGTCTATTATCAGCTTATTAGCATAATATTATATCATATCATATTATATATTTTATATATTATATTTTAAGGGATTTTTCTATAGATTATGAAGTAGTAACTGTTGCAAATGCACAATGCTAGCTAGTAAAAATGGCTTGTTGCAACAGTCCCCCCTGCAGTTACACTCAATGGCTGCTGAGTGAACATATTCCCCTATCTGTAGAACACTGGAAATATTTACAGTAAATACAAAGTATAACACTTTATTAAATATTAATATTGCATAAATATGTGTTTACATGTTTTCATCTACTTGACTGGAAAGGGCTTCAATACACTTATATATATATGTCTATATATATATATGCAAGGCTTTAAGTGGGATTGCCGCAACCACCTACGCAATATCTCCAAAATTGGTCCGTTTCTAAGTGCTGAAACTATTAAACAGCTAATCCACTCCCTGGTAATTTTCCGACTTGACTACTGTAACAACTTACTAACTGGCCTCCCTCTTTCCCGCCTCTCTCCCCTACAATCCATCCTAAATGCATCTGCCAGGCTATTCCACCTCTCTTGATGCTCAGTTTCTGCTGCACCTCTCTGTGAGTCCCTTCACTGGCTCCCCATTCACAACAGAGTTAAATTCAAAATTCTCACCCTGAACTACAAAGCCCTCACCAATGCTGCCCCATCCTACCTGTCCTCACTTATCAACAAATATACTCCTGTCCGCCCCCTAAGATCCAACAATGACCTTCTTCTTGCGTCCTCTACCATCACCTCCTCTCATGCTAGACTACAGGACTTCTCTCGTGCGGCACCAACCCTCTGGAATGCACTTCCTTGTGCTGTCAGACTTGCCCCTAACCTCTCCTCCTTTAAATGTTCCCTACAGACCTTTCTGTTCAGGGAAGCTTATCACCCGACTTATTAACAAACTAACTTCACTTAACTTACAGTTGCCCTCTATCTCCTCACTAATATCATTCTCACCTTTGCAGTCCCCACCTCCTGTTTCCCATCCTCCTACCCATCTAGATTGTAAGTTCCCACGGGAATAGGGCCCTCAATTCCCCCTTTATTTTGTCTGTAATATTTTGTCTTTTATCATATTGTTTCTCCATAGTACTGTTATCCTTGTACCCATGGGCAGCGCTGCGGAATCTGTTGGCGCTTTATAAATAAACAATAATAAGGGTTTACTTCTTTTTTCTTTGTGTATTTATATATACATATATATTTATGTGTTTATATGTGTATATATGTTTGTAAATACATATACCCACACATAAATACATATGTACACACATATAAACATATAAAGCTGTATGCAAAAGTTTAGGCACCCCTGACAATTTTCATTTATAAATAATTGGGTGTTTGGATCAGCAATTTTATTTTGATCTATCAAATAACTGAAGGACACAGTAATATTTCAGTAGTAAAATGAGGTTTATTGGATTAACAGAAAATGTGCAATATGCATCAAATGAAATTAGACAGGTGCATAAATTTGGGCACCCCAACATAAAATATTGCATCAATATTTAGTAGAGCCTCCTTTAGCAGAAATAACAGCCTCTAGACGCTTCCTATAGCCTGTAATGGGTGTCTGGATTCTGGATGAAGGTATTTTGGACCATTCCTCCTTGCAAAATATCTCCAGTTTAGTTAGGTTTGATGGTTGCCGAGCATTGACAGCCCGCTTCACATCACCCCACAGATTTTCAATGATATTCAGGTCTGGGGACTGGGTTTGCCATTCCAGAACATTGTACTTGTTCCTCTGCATAAATGCCAGAGTAGATTTTGAGCAGTGTTTTGGGTTGTTTTCTTGTTGAAATATCCAGCCCGGCGTAATTTCAACTTTGTGACTGATTCTTCAACATTATTCTCAAGTATCTGCTGATATTGAGTGGAATCCATGTGACCCTCAACTTTAACAAGATTCCCAGTACCAGCACTGGCCACACAGCCCATAGCATGATGGAACATCCACCAAATTTTACTGTGGGTAGCAAGTGTTTGTCTTGGAATGCTGTGTTCTTTTGCTGCCATGCATAACGCCCCTTGTTATGACCAAATAACTCAATCTTTGTTTCATCAGTCCACAGCACCTTCTTCCAAAATGAAGCTGGCTTGTCTAAATGTGCGTTTGCATACCTCAAGTGATTTTGTTTGTGGCGTGTGTGCAGAAAAGACTTCTTCCGCATCACTCTCCTATACAGCTTCTCCTTGTGCAAAGTGCGCTGAAACGTTGAACGATGCACAGTGACACCATCTGCAGCAATATGATGTTGTAGGTCTTTGGAGGTGGTCTGTGGGCTGTTTTTGACCATTTTCACCATCCTTTGCCTTTGCCTCTCTGATATTTTACTTGGCTGTCCACTTCTGGCCTTAACAAGAACTGTGCCTGTGGTCTTCCATTTCCTCACTATGTTCCTCACATTGGACACTGACAGCTTAAATCTCTGTGATAGCTTTTTGTAGCCTTCCCCTAAACCATAATGTTGAACAATATTTGTTTTGAGCTCATTTGAGAGTTGTTTTGAGGCCCCCATGTTGCCACTCTTCAGAAAAGAGTCAAAGAGAACAACAATTTGCAATTGGCCACCTTAAATACCTTTTCTCATGATTGGATGCACCTGTCTATGAAGTTCAAGGATCAATGGGCTCACCAAACCAATTGTGTGTTTCAATTAATCAGTGCTAGGTAGTTACAGGTATTCAAATCAAAACAATTACAAGGAGACAGGGTTGCCCACTGTGCCCACTCTTGTTCGCTATCTCTATAGAAGTACTGGCTACACATATAAGGAACAACCTAGATATTAAGGGAATGAGATTAGGCTCCACAGACTATTAGATCACCCTCTATGCGGACAATGTCTTAGTGCTGCTTACCTCCCCAGCTGCGTCTCTTCCGTCCCTTCTCAAGGAATTCCAGACATTTGGTGAACACACAAACTTTTCAATAAATGCCCAAAAATCTGAAACCCTTAACATCTCTATGCCTCGAAAAGACTATGATAATTTAAAGCCGCTGTGCCCTTACACTTTGAAACATGACACAATTAAATACTTAGGAACATATTTAACTATGCCCACTAGTAAATTGTTTAAATATAATTCCTTACCTCTTCTCAATTAGCTTTGCCACCTGGTGTGATAAACCCCTGTCCTGGTGGGGCAGAATACAAACAATAAAAATGACCACCCTTCCGCAAATTTTATATATACTCCAAACAGTCCCTATCCATTTGCCTACCTCATACCTGACACAACTTCAATCATCAATAAATACTTTTATTTGGGGTGGAATAAAGCCATGAATCAATTAAAAAATCCTATTTTGATCCCTGGGAAGAGGTGCAATGGGTTTTCCATCCATCCTCCAATACTATAATGCAGTGGTATTACAGTGAATCCTAGACTGGCATGACAGACCATACACCAAACCACATACAATCTTAGACTCTCACCTACTAAACTCACAGATGGTAGGTCCTCTCTGTTGGATAAAACACCCTATCAGACCACTGCTACTACTGCTAGCAAAAAAGTCACCCCTATACATCCCCATCTTTAAAACTTGGGACCAGGTAAGAACTAGAAATAAAGGCATATCCACTTTTTTTCTCCCCGATGACACCTATTCCTATTAACACAGAATTGACGGGCGGTATCATACCTCAGGGCATACCTGATAGTGGACTTGGTCAAACTCTACCACTGGGAAGGGGAAACTAATATGACGGACTAACTTGTCGGAAGTGGCCGGGGGTTCTTTCACTCCCTGGCTTAAATATGCACAACTAACACATATGATTGGAACTCCTCCATACAAACAAGATTTAAACAGAGAACTGAAAAGCTTTGAGCACCTCTGTCTACAGGGCACTCTGCCTAGGGAGTCTTTGTCACTGGTAAAAAAAACACTTGATGGTGCTACCGCACCCTCATCACATCCATTTAAATCCTCTTGGCACACAGAATTGGGGATCTCACTATCAGAGAAACAATGGAATAACATATTCTACAATACCAAGAAATCATCCTCCTCTCCCAAGATTCTTGAATTGAATCACAAACTTTTATTTCTGTGGTATCTTTCCCCTGGCAGGATTAAACACATATACCCTAAAGCCAGTGCATCCTGTTGGAGAGGATGTGGTGATGTAGGCACCATGTCACATATTTGGTGGCAGTGTAGATCTTTGACCCTCCTCTGGAAGGGTAAAGAAAGTCTCTATAAAGAACTATTGGGAAATTATTTTACATTAACACCTGAAATTGCCTTTTTAAACTATAAACTTGGGAAACAATGTAAAATAAGATGGAAACTGTTACAAGTAGGTCTCAATAGTGCTAGGCAGTTGAAAAATACATCAATTCTTACACTACAAGGGTGGACAGTAAATACATCTGAACTTCTCATGTTTGAGGAGTATGCATTCTTAAGACATGGAAAGTTGACCTTCTTTCAGGAGTTCCAGTTTTACTGGGAATCACTGACGGTTTAAACACTTCCATCTTCTCCCACCCTCCCAGCTAGGCCCTCTTCCCCTCTCTTCTCCTCTCTCTCTCTTTATCCCTCCCCCCTCCCTCTTTGTCTCTTCTCTTCATAACTTTCCCTTTTGCTTTATTCTCTGAAAGTTTAATTAATCTTTGTTTATCAAATTGCATCTAAAGACTATGACACAATATGTGTTCTTTGCTTTTTTTTTTACACTTAAGGAGGCCGGGTGATATATCCATCTAGATCGGACAAAATCTAGATGTTAGCATGTTAGCAATTTTATGAAACTTTGTACTGGCTCCGTTACATTAGCCTACCTGTATTTATTAATAAGGGTTTTGTTGACCTATTGAACATGTTGAACAAACGGACTGCAGAAAATGTAGCATGCTTTCAAAATATGCCATGTTATTTCAAATTGTATTGTTTACAGTGTTTTTGTTTCAATAAAGCTCTTTTGAAAGTTAAGAAAAATAAAAAAAATGACAAGGGTGCCCAAATGTATGCACCTGTCTAATTTCGTTTGGATGCATATTGCACATTTTCTGTTAATCCAATAAACCTCATTTCACTACTGAAATATTACTGTGTCCTTCATTTATTTGATAGATCAAAATGAAATTGCTGATCCAAACACCCAATTATTTATAACTGAAAACCATGGAAATTGTCAGGGATGCCTAAACTTTTTGGGGTCGATCCGATAAAAATCGTCGCCCGCAAAAGTCGGCGACTCCAATATTTGCGCGGGTTTGGTATCACATATACGACGTAACCTAGAAGTTACGCGCGTATATTTCTGCCGTCGCCCGTAGTTTTTTGGGCCATAGGCAGGTATACCAAACCAGCGCAGTTTGGTATCCAATATACAGCGTAAGGACTTACGTGGCGAAAATGTAACTCTCTAAACTATCTGCTAAATAAAACCTAACACCTAACGCGTGTGCAATGTCTATCTAACTGTCAACCGCGATCTGCTAAATAAAACCTAACACCTAACGCATGCGCAATGTCTATCTACCTGTCAACCGCGATCCCCCGCCGCAATCCCTAATAAAGTATTTAACCCCTTAACCGCCGCCATCTACATAAACTAACCCCCTACTGTGAGCCCCTAAAACCGCCACCATCTAACTGATCTATCCCCTAATGTGAACCCCTAAAACCGCCGCCATCTACCTGATCTATCCCCTAATCTGACCCCTTACACCGCCGCCAGCTATATTAATATTATTAACCCCTAATCTAATATCCATAAAGTAATAAGCTCTATTACCAGCCCTTAAAAGGGCCTTTTGCGGGGCTTTGCCCCAAAGTTAACCTCTCTTTTGCCCTATAACCTGTCCTCCCTACACCGCTGCCACCTATATTAATGGTATTAACCCCTAATGTAAGCCCCTTACACCGCCACCATCTATATTAAAATTATTAACCCCTAATTTAATCTACCTACCCCGCCGCCAGCTATATTATCTATATTAACCCTAAGTATATTATAGTTAATATAGTTATTACATTATATATATTAACTATATTAACCCTAATTATATTATGGTTAATATAGTTACTATAGTATTTATATTAACTATATTAACTCTATCTAACCCTAACACCCCTAACTAAATTCTTATTAAATAAATCTAATTCATATTATAAACTAAAATATTCCTATTTAAATCTAAATACTTACCTATAAAATAAAACCTAAGATAGCTACAATATAATTAATAATTACATTGTAGCTATGTTAGGGTTTATATTTATTTTACAGGTAAATTGTTAATTATTTTAACTAGGTACAATAGCTATTAAATAGTTATTAACTATTTAATAGCTACCTATTTAAAATAATTACCCAATTACCTGTAAAATAAATCCTAACCTAAGTTACAAATACACCTACACTATCAATAAATTAAATAAACTACAAATATCTATCTAAAAATACAATTAAATAAACTAAACTAAATTACAAAAAAAAAAAAACACGAAATTACAAAAAATAAAAAAAGATTACAAGATTTTTAAGCTAATTACACCTATTCTAAGCCCCCTAATAAAATAATAAACCCCCAAAATAAAAAAAATTCCCTACCCTATTCTAAATTAAAAATAGTTCAAAGCTCTTTTACCTTACCAGCCCTTAAAAGGGCCTTTTGTGGGGGCCCCAAAGAAAACTGCTCTTTTGCCTGAAAAAAAAACACAATACCACCCCCCAACATTACAACCCACCACCCACATACCCCTAATCTAACCCAAACCCCCCTTAAATAAACCTAACACTACCCCCCTGAAGATCTCCCTACCTTGTATTCACCCCGCCGGGCTGAACTATACATCAGATCCGGGCGAATCGATGTCCAATCGAGCGGCAAAGAAGAATTCTTCATCCCAGCGATGTCTTTCTCCAAGCGGCAGCAAAGTCTTCTATCGGGCAGCATCTTCCATCAAGCGGCATCTTAAATCTTCATTCTTCGCTCCTCCAACGCGGAGCATCCATCCCGGCCGACGACTGAACGACGAATGAGGTACCTTTAAATGATGTCATCCAAGATGGCGTCCGTCGAATTCCGATTGGCTGATAGGATTCTATCAGCCAATCGGAATTAAAGTAGAAAAATCTGATTGGCTGAACCAATCAGCCAATTGTATTGAACTTGAATCTGATTGGCTGATTCAATCAGCCAATCAGATTTTTCTACCTTAATTCCGATTGGCTGATAGAATCCTATCAGCCAATCGGAATTCGACAGACGCCATCTTGGATGACGTCATTTAAAGGTACCTCATTCGTCGTTCAGTCGTCGGCCGGGATGGATGCTCCGCATTGGAGGAGCGAAGAATGAAGATTGAAGATGCCGCTTGATGGAAGATGCTGCCCGATGGAAGAAGACTTTGCTGCCGCTTGGAGAAAGACATCGCTGGGATGAAGAATTCTTCTTTGCCGCTTGATTGGACATCGCCCGGATTGGATGAAGAGTTCTGCCCGGCGGGGTGAATACAAGGTAGGGAGATCTTCAGGGGGGTAGTATTAGGTTCATTTAAGGGGGGTTTGGGTTAGATTAGGGGTATGTGGGTGGTGGGTTGTAATGTTGGGGGGTGGTATTGTATTTTTTTTTTCAGGCAAAAGAGCAGTTTTCTTTGGGGCATGCCCCCACAAAAGGCCCTTTTAAGGGCTGGTAAGGTAAAAGAGCTTTGAACTATTTTTAATTTAGAATAGGGTAGGGAATTTTTTTTATTTTGGGGGTTTATTATTTTATTAGGGGGCTTAGAATAGGTGTAATTAGCTTAAAAATCTTGTAATCTTTTTTTTATTTTTTGTAATTTAGTGGGGGTTTTTTTTGTAATTTAGTTTAGTTTATTTAATTGTATTTTTAGATAGATATTTGTAGTTTATTTAATTTATTGATAGTGTAGGTGTCTTTGTAACTTAGATTAGGATTTATTTTACAGGTAATTGGGTAATTATTTTAACTAGGTAGCTATTAAATAGTTCATAACTATTTAATAGCTATTATACCTAGTTAAAATAATTAACAATTTACCTGTAAAATAAATATAAACCCTAACATAGCTACAGTGTAATTATTAATTATATTGTAGCTATTTTAGGCCTAGATTTGGAGTTCGGCGGTAGCCGTCAAAACCAGCGTTAGAGGCTCCTAACGCTGGTTTTGGCCGCCCGCTGGTATTTGGAGTCAGTGATTAAAGGGTCTAACGCTCACTTTACAGCCGCAACTTTTCCATACCGCAGATCCCCCTACGCCATTTGCGTAGCCTATATTTTCAATGGGATCTTTCTAACGCTGGTATTTAGAGTCGTTTCTGAAGTGAGCGTTAGAGCTCTAACGACAAGATTCCAGCCGCCTGAAAATAGCAGGAGTTAAGAGCTTTCTGGCTAACGCCGGTTCATAAAGCTCTTAACTACTGTACCCTAAAGTACACTAACACCCATAAACTACCTATGTACCCCTAAACCAAGGTCCCCCCACACCGCCGCCACTCGATTAAAATTTTTAACCCCTAATCTGCCGACCGCCACCTACGTTATATTTATGTACCCCTAATCTGCTGCCCCTAACCCCGCCGACCCCTGTATTACATTTATTAAACCCTAACTTGCCCCCCACAACGTCGCCGCCAGCTACTTAAAATAATTAACCCCTAATCTTCCGACCGCAAATCGCCGCCACCTACGTTATCCCTATGTACCCCTAATCTGCTGCCCCTAACATCGCCGACCCCTATATTATATTTATTAAACCCTAATCTGCCCCCCTCAACGTCGCCGACACCTGCCTACACTTATTAACCCCTAATCTGCCGAGCGGACCTGAGCGCTACTATAATAAATGTATTAACCCCTAATCCGCCTCACTAACCCTATAATAAATAGTATTAACCCCTAATCTGCCCTCCCTAACATCGCCGACACCTAACTTCAATTATTAACCCCTAATCTGCCGACCGGAGCTCACCGCTATTCTAATAAATGTATTAACCCCTAAAGCTAAGTCTAACCCTAACACTAACACCCCCCTAAGTTAAATATAATTTTTATCTAACGAAATAAATTAACTCTTATTAAATAACTTATTCCTATTTAAAGCTAAATACTTACCTGTAAAATAAATCCTAATATAGCTACAATATAAATTATAATTATATTATAGCTATTTTAGGATTAATATTTATTTTACAGGCAACTTTGTAATTATTTTAACCAGGTACAATAGCTATTAAATAGTTAAGAACTATTTAATAGTTACCTAGTTAAAATAATAACAAATTTACCTGTAAAATAAATCCTAACCTAAGTTATAATTAAACCTAACACTACCCTATCAATAAAATAATTAAATAAACTACCTACAATTACCTACAATTAACCTAACACTACACTATCAATAAATTAATTAAACACAATTCCTACAAATAAATACAATTAAATAAACTAGCTAAAGTACAAAAAATAAAAAAGAACTAAGTTACAGAAAATAAAAAAATATTTACAAACATAAGAAAAATATTACAACAATTTTAAACTAATTACACCTACTCTAAGCCCCCTAATAAAATAACAAAGCCCCCCAAAATAAAAAATTCCCTACCCTATTCTAAATTAAAAAAGTTACAAGCTCTTTTACCTTACCAGCCCTGAACAGGGCCCTTTGCGGGGCATGCCCCAAGAATTTCAGCTCTTTTGCCTGTAAAAAAAAACATACAATACCCCCCCCAACATTACAACCCACCACCCACATACCCCTAATCTAACCCAAACCCCCCTTAAATAAACCTAACACTAAGCCCCTGAAGATCTTCCTACCTTGTCTTCACCATCCAGGTATCACCGATCCGTCCTGGCTCCAAGATCTTCATCCAACCCAAGCGGGGGTTGGCGATCCATAATCCGGTCCAGAAGAGGCTCCAAAGTCTTCCTCCTATCCGGCAAGAAGAGGACATCCGGACCGGCAAACATCTTCTCCAAGCGGCATCTTCGATCTTCTTCCATCCGGAGCGAAGCGGCAGGATCCTGAAGACATCCAGCGCGGAACATCCATCCGGACCGACGACTGAACGACGAATGACTGTTCCTTTAAGGGACGTCATCCAAGATGGCGTCCCTCGAATTCCGATTGGCTGATAGGATTCTATCAGCCAATCGGAATTAAGGTAGGAATTTTCTGATTGGCTGATGGAATCAGCCAATCAGAATCAAGTTCAATCCGATTGGCTGATCCAATCAGCCAATCAGATTGAGCTCGCATTCTATTGGCTGTTCCGATCAGCCAATAGAATGCGAGCTCAATCTGATTGGCTGATTGGATCGGCCAATCGGATTGAACTAGATTCTGATTGGCTGATTCCATCAGCCAATCAGAAAATTCCTACCTTAATTCCGATTGGCTGATAGAATCCTATCAGCCAATCGGAATTCGAGGGACGCCATCTTGGATGACGTCCCTTAAAGGAACAGTCATTCGTCGTTCAGTCGTCGGTCCGGATGGATGTTCCGCGCTGGATGTCTTCAGGATCCTGCCGCTTCGCTCCGGATGGAAGAAGATCGAAGATGCCGCTTGGAGAAGATGTTTGCAGGTCCGGATGTCCTCTTCTTGCCGGATAGGAGGAAGACTTTGGAGCCTCTTCTGGACCGGATTATGGATCGCCAACCCCCGCTTGGGTTGGATGAAGATCTTGGAGCCAGGACGGATCGGTGATACCTGGATGGTGAAGACAAGGTAGGAAGATCTTCAGGGGCTTAGTGTTAGGTTTATTTAAGGGGGGTTTGGGTTAGATTAGGGGTATGTGGGTGGTGGGTTGTAATGTTGGGGGGGGGTATTGTATGTTTTTTTTTACAGGCAAAAGAGCTGAAATTATTGGGGCATGCCCCGCAAAGGGCCCTGTTCAGGGCTGGTAAGGTAAAAGAGCTTGTAACTTTTTTAATTTAGAATAGGGTAGGGAATTTTTTATTTTGGGGGGCTTTGTTATTTTATTAGGGGGCTTAGAGTAGGTGTAATTAGTTTAAAATTGTTGTAATATTTTTCTTATGTTTGTAAATATTTTTTTATTTTCTGTAACTTAGTTCTTTTTTATTTTTTGTACTTTAGCTAGTTTATTTAATTGTATTTATTTGTAGGAATTGTGTTTAATTAATTTATTGATAGTGTAGTGTTAGGTTAATTGTAGGTAATTGTAGGTAGTTTATTTAATTATTTTATTGATAGGGTAGTGTTAGGTTTAATTATAACTTAGGTTAGGATTTATTTTACAGGTAAATTTGTTATTATTTTAACTAGGTAACTATTAAATAGTTCTTAACTATTTAATAGCTATTGTACCTGGTTAAAATAAATACAAAGTTGCCTGTAAAATAAATATTAATCCTAAAATAGCTATAATATAATTATAATTTATATTGTAGCTATATTAGGATTTATTTTACAGGTAAGTATTTAGCTTTAAATAGAAATAAGTTATTTAATAAGAGTTAATTTATTTTGTTAGATAAATATTATATTTAACTTAGGGGGGTGTTAGTGTTAGGGTTAGACTTAGCTTTAGGGGTTAATCCATTTATTAGAATAGCGGTGAGCTCCGATCGGAAGATTAGGGGTTAATAATTGAAGTTAGGTGTCGGCGATGTTAGGGAGGGCAGATTAGGGGTTAATACTATTTATGATAGGGTTAGTGAGGCGGATTAGGGGTTAATAACTTTATTATAGTAGCGCTCAGGTCCGCTCGGCAGATTAGGGGTTAATAAGTGTAGGCAGGTGTCGGCGACGTTGTGGGGGGCAGGTTAGGGGTTAATAAATATAATATAGGGGTCGGCGGTGTTAGGGGTAGCAGATTAGGGGTACATAGGGATAACGTAGGTTGCGGCGGTTTACGGAGCGGCAGATTAGGGGTTTAAAAAAATATGCAGGGGTCAGCGATAGCGGGGGCGGCAGATTAGGGGTTAATAAGTGTAAGGTTAGGGGTGTTTAGACTCGGGGTACATGTTAGAGTGTTAGGTGCAGACGTAGGAAGTGTTTCCCCATAGGAAACAATGGGGCTGCGTTAGGAGCTGAACGCTGCTTTTTTGCAGGTGTTAGGTTTTTTTTCAGCTCAAACAGCCCCATTGTTTCCTATGGGGGAATCGTGCACGAGCACGTTTTTGAGGCCGGCCGCGTCCGTAAGCAACTCTGGTATCGAGAGTTGTATTTGCGGTAAAAATGCTCTACGCTCCTTTTTTGGAGCCTAACGCAGCATTTGTTTGAACTCTCGATACCAGAGTTAATTTTATGGTGCGGCCAGAAAAAAGCCCGCGGAGCGTTAACAGCCCTTTTACCGCCGAACTCCAAATCTAGGCCTTAGGGTTTATTTTATAGGTAAGAATTTAGATTTAAATAGGAATATTTTAATTAATAATATTAATATTAGATTTATTTTAATAAGAGTTTAGTTAGGATGTTAGAGTTAGATAGGGTTATTATACTTAATATATATATATATATATATAATATAATAACGATATTAACTATATTAACCCTAATATAATTAGGGTTAATATAGTTAATATATATAATATAATAACTATATTAACTATATTAACCCTAATATAATTAGGGTTAATATAGTTAATATAGCTGGCGGCGGTGTAGGGGGATTAGATTAGGGGTTAATACATTTATTATAGGTGGCCGCGGTGTAGGGGGATGTAGATTATAGGCAAAAGAGCAGTTTACTTTGTGACAAAGCCCCGCCAAAAGCCCTTTTAAGGGCTGGCAAAAGAGTTGAATTCTTTGGGGCATGCCCCGCAAAAAGCCCTTTTAAGGGCTGGCAAAAGAGCTGTTACTTTGGGGCAATGCCACGCAAAAAGCCCTTTTCAGGGCTATTTGTAGGGTTAGACTTAGGTTTAGTGGTAGGGATAGTTTAGTATTTTAGGGTTCAAATAATTTAATATAGATGGCGGCGGGGTAGGGGAATTAGATTAGGGGTTAATAATTTTAAAATAGATAGCGGCGGGGTAGGGGCTCACTTTAGGGGGTAGGTAAGGTAGATGGCGGCGGTGTTAGGGACTCACTTTAGGGGGTTATAGATTTAATATAGCTGGCGGCGGTTTAGGGGTTAATAACTTTATTAGGTAGCGGCGGGCTCCGGGAGCGGCGGTTAAGGGGTTAATACATATTTTATTGTTAGGATAGTGAGGGGGGATAGCGGATAGAGGGTTAGACGTGTCGGGCTATGTTAGGGAGGCGTGTTAGACAGTGCGGGTGATTTAGACTTTAGTCAGGTTTTGTAGGCGCCGGCAGTTTCTAACGTGGCGCAAGTCACTGGCGACGCCAGAAATTTGTACTTGCGCAGATTTCTGGACATCGCTGGTTTATCCGACTTACGGCACTTTAGCATCTGACGGCGCCGTATATGGCATAGCTCGAGTTGCGAGCTGAAACTGCGGGCGACGCGGGTTCCCTCGCTTGCGCCGCAAACTACGATCTATATCGGATCGCGCCCTTTATATTACTGTATATGTCTATATATGTATACATATATATTTATGTGTGTATATGTGTATATACGTTTGTAAATACATATACCCTCATATAAATACATATGTACACACATATAATCATATATACACCTACATATCCATCTTTAGACATGTATATATATGTATCTCTATGTTAAAGCCCTTTGCTTGCCTTTTTTTTTCTAACACCAGACCTCAAATATTTTAGCCCTTATAACATTTGTGTGCAATTTGTTTTACTAATTTTTACTAGACAATGTTATTCTGAGGGTACCTGTATTTTGTAATATATTTTTGTTGTGTTTTGTGCAGCTTGTTTTGTGAAACAGTTAACCAGAGCTCTGAGGACACGAAAATCATTTTAGCAAAAATTGCAATTGTTGTGTTTACGTTTACTTTCAACTTGTAACACCAGTGCTAAACCTGATATGTGCAAACCCCCGCGATAAATCAATTTTTGCTCGCGCATAACTGTTAGTATGCCACTTATAATCTGGCCCTTAGGGGCATATTTATCAAGTTCCGTACGGAGCTTGATGCCCCGTGTTTCCAGTGAGCCTTCAGGCTCAATGGAAACAGAAGTTATGAAGCAGCGGTCTAAAGATCGCTGCTCCATAACCTGCCCACCTGCTCTGAGGCTGCAAACAGAAATCGACAGAAATCAACCCAATCGAATACGATCGGGTTGATTGACACCGCCTGCTAGTGGCCGATTGGCTGCAAATCTGCAGGGGGCGGTATTGCACCAGCAGTTTACAAGAACTGCTGGTGCAATGATAAATGCATTTATCGATGTGCAGCGGACATGATCCACTATATCGGATCATGTCCGCTCGTACAATTATAAATATGCCCCTTAATGTCAATTAATAAGAGCCAATCTACTTTTTTATTTTATTTAAAAGAAATAACAGATATTAACCTATTTCAATAATCAATTAATCAATGTTTCAATGAGCTAACCAGTAACTGTGGAGCAGTAGATAATATTTTGGAAAGTTTGAGAACACCTTATGTCAATTCATTTCTTTTTCATTAGAATTTGAGCCCCTACACATAACAGGAAATGTGTACTGGCATCCTGACTTTAGAGCTGCAGTCATTCTGTGTTATTAAACTCAGCTGTGTCTGATTCTGATGCCCTGGAGGAACCTGGCTTATTTGTTTGTTTTTTTTCTCTGTTGGACAAAAACTAATTCCTGTCTAGAATCTGATGTTAAAGAACCCTCAACTGCTCTTGCTGTTTGTAAAGCCACCTTATTCCTACCCCTTTTCTTTTTTTTTCTACACTAATACTGTAGTTTTATTATGTTTTCCTACACCACCACGTTTCCTGACAGGTAAACAGGACTGATGTTTCCCTCACTAAATATATAAAAGTTCAGTGGCTCCCATAGGAACGGTTATTGTTATACTTTAGTACAGTTTGCTTAAACTTCTTCTGTCATTCATAACTGGGTCAGCTAAATGTCAAAGACTATGAATGCCAGCATGTGTAGAACAACTAGTTAAAGCCAGGGCATGTGAGGTGAAAAGGTATTGTGAGCAATGTTCTAACTTTCTGATTGAAAAATAGTAAATTCTTTATGCTACTTTCAAAGGGATGTTAAGGTTTAAACTCATTTGTAAACAATTTCATTGTTTCAGAACTAGCTTGTTTGGACATTGGTAGAGCTTAATTTATTTTGTTTTAAGGCCAGGAAACAAAATGTAGAAATACTGCGATTGATAACCAAAAATGTGTACTTTCTATAAACAAGCTTCAAATGACCAGTGCTTTCCATAGATATAACTCATTGGTTTGGCTTTCACCAACGCCTCTTTATTCCTGGCATTAGGGTGTACCATACCTGTGTTACTGTGCAGAATCCAATAGATAGTCACACAGGATCTCCACAGTTTTCTGACTTGTATATTTTGATTAATGTACATTAGCCGTACAACGAAATGTCATTCTGGTTTCTGTATACACAGTATTCATTTTGGAAAAGAGGAGAACCAGTTAAAATTACTTAGGAGGCTATATTGTATAATCCCAGACATTGGTTGGATAACTTGCTTTAACTGGTATCATGTGGGGAAAACATCAAGTCTCAGTGTAGAGCAAACAAGATGCATGTCCTATGCACCATTTACATGTTTTTCACAGCAAATATCTTATGCACCCCATGACTCAAAGTGACTGCATGCGCCTTGCACCCAAGACTAAGACCATGGGCTAGATTACAAGTGGCACAGTATTTTTTTTTTAGCAATTGTGAAAACTCTGCTAGGATTATCATTTTTGCGCTTGTCGGGTTACGTTGATATTACAAGTTCCAAAAAAAATTATTTTGCGCTAGCGTTAACCCGTATAGCGCAAAAATTCTAACAAGTTTTCACATGCGCGTGTATGTATTCCCCAATAGAAATCAATGGAGAAAAAAAGTGGAAAAAAACACCCGAGATTGTGCAACAGCCATTGCATTTTCGCATTCCCTTTAGAAGTCAATGGAGAAAAAAAACATCCATTGCAAAAACAACATAGCACATTCGCATTAGAAAATGTGAAATAAAATACATAGTTAAAATCTGAATGAAATATGAATATTGCATAAATATGTTTTATCATGTTTTCTTCTAATTAATGGTTAAAGGAATATAATGCATATATATATACATATATATATATATATATATATATATATATATATACTGTGTGTGTACATATATATTAATGTGTTTAAATGTGTATATTTGTCTGTCAATACATATACACACATACAAATACATGAATATATGCAATATATATCTTTAGACATATATATGTATGTGTTTCAATGTTAAAGCCATTTGCCTGCCTTTTTCTTTCTAACATCCGAGATCTCCACTCTTTGAGCCCTTATAACTTTTTTGCGCAATATTTTTATCAAATAATTTTTATTATACAGTTTTAATATGAGTGTAACTGTACTGTGTAATGTATTTTTGAAGTGTTTTGTGCAACTTTTTTGTTTCGGAAAACAGTTAACCACAGATCTGAGATTGCGGTAATGATTGAAGCGTAAATTTCTAATGATAGAAAAAGGCCACATTCTTAACCCCTGCACCCAGTTAAGGTTCCAGGCTACATGCCCAGGTACCTCACAGAAGGTCTATATACACGTTTTTGCATCCCCATAACTCACAGCAGACCCAGACCAGATAAATGCCCAGCTATGTGCCCAAGTGACTCAGATCAGATCCAGATTTTGAGACTATGCAGCACAAAACTGATGGTAAAGAGCCAGTACACCCTTATTTTGAATAACTCCATTACAGTGTCATAGTATATAATATTTTAAAGAGGCGGTACCTTTTGTAGGTCTGAACAGAAGTGCTCAATCTGAATGGGAAGAAGTAGACAGAAACAACACAAATCTTTCAACTGCTGTGTATTAAAATGACCTTTATTAATTCTTAGGGAGCCGCTTCCCTGCACTGTTGCTCCTAAGTGTAGTTTTTATTTTTGCTTTAATAAGAAGTAAATGTACACAGCCTATAGGTGGACCAACT
Source organism: Bombina bombina (assembly GCF_027579735.1). Taxonomy (NCBI): domain Eukaryota; kingdom Metazoa; phylum Chordata; class Amphibia; order Anura; family Bombinatoridae; genus Bombina; species Bombina bombina. Next base: position 769,675,393 of record NC_069501.1, read on the forward strand.
AAGGCCTCGCTTCCATTGAGTCGTTAAAAATGGAGCCGTAAGCTACCGAAGCGGCCGACAGCTAAAAGTAATTTACGGCTCCATTTTAGTACCAGGTTTCCATTGAAATATTTTGCGGATAGCGTGCCGTCGCTCTTTTCGAGTAGCTGTAAGTTAAAGTTGTGTTAACGCTTCCATCTGATGTCGAATTTCTTGAAAATCAATTAGTTGCTAAGGTAACCCGACCTTACGCTATAGCATTTACGTTTAACGTCCGTGCTCCTTACCGGTGATCACCTCTCAAGAAAAATAAAGATACACCTATCCATATTTTTAATAATCAAATACTATTTTTTAATATAATTATATTTACCACTTCATAAATAGAAGTAATATGTATTGCTGCCCTAGGCATAGGTCTAGTTTGCATTCTGTAGATATGTTCTTGCATATATTATTATATTTAAATATATACTGATATTTCTATTAGAATATAAGTTCAACTATTTCTATACATGAGACAACAATAAATATTACAATTTATTTCTACATTAAAACACTTGCATTATTTGCAAGTTTTATAATTTCAATAGAAAATAGGTCTCAAAAAGCACCTCTTTTACACCTAGTTGAGCTGGGTGTAATATTTCTCAATGTATCGACAGCCTCCAACAGTATATTAGCGGTTTGCGCTTTCATTGGAAACCTGGTATAATTTATCGATTAACGGCTTCTATTACTTTCTATGGGAGCCGGAGTCCAGCTGCCGATATTGAGGTATAACGCACCATTGGAAACAGTCGTTAAACGATATTGCTTTCGACAGCATATTTAACGGTTTGCGAGTGCACACAAACTGAATTACAACTCAATGGAAGCGAGGCCTAAGTGCAACAAGTCAAGTTCAGTTTATTCAGTGATAGCTCAGCACACTGTGCCAATAAGCTACTCACTGATGATTGACAGCTCCTGCTAGCGTCCAATTAGCTGCCAGCGAGTAGGGGTTGGCATTGCACAAGCATTGTTGTCCGCTCGCAGCGATGTCCGCCTGGCCTGTAATAAATGGATCCCACTATGTAAATTGTTGTAACATAATAAGATACAGTACTTGATATAAAGACTGAACAAGATTTAGAATTGCATCATGTTTATATCATGTTGCAAAAAGATTTTTTTTTTTTTTTTTTAAAACGTAGCTATTTTGTGATACAAACTCAAATGAGCTGTTTATTTGTTTTCAGGCAAAAAAGTAGCATTCTGTAATACAGAAAATAATGGGCTAATGTATGTGTTTGTAATAAAAGTTATGTCAGAATATTTATTATTATTAAAGAGACTTTTTTGCTTTGTTCTTAAAGGACATTTAAAAATTTACTTCAGTTTTTGTTTTTTTGTTTTGTTTTTTTAAGTCTTATGTTCCTGTCCTGAACAAATCAGTTTTCTTGTCAGAGGCAGATTTTCTAATCAACCAGTGAGGATTATTAGTTTCAATTTAAAGGGATAATACACTAAAAAACTGAAATGTAGAAACTGTAGATGGATTACATCTTTGAAAAGAAAAATATCTACAGTTTACAGTACATGTATTGGCTAAAATATTTCAAGTAAAAGTTATCACTGTTTTAATGTTAACATTTTTCTCTGAACATGCATGTGAAGAATATCTAGATATTCTCAGTGCACAAGTAATTTAAATACTGCAGCTGCTTGGAGCCAGTGGGGCTTGTATCATGTCAGCAATTACATCAATAAATTGAGTCATTACCAGATGATGCAAGCACCTTAGGCTGTCTGAGCAAATGTTGTATTTATAATGCTGATGCACAGGGCATTTTTTGAGTACAATACATTCTAAAATAGAAAAAGCGAGATTATGGTCTGGATTCAATATAAAAGAAAATCAAAGGTCAGAAATGTATTTTTCAAGTCCATTTTACAATCTCATTGTTTTTATTTAGTCGTTACATGCATTTTGAGTTGCCCCAAGTAATAGAGGCTCCTGGACTAGCCCACCAATTTGGAGCCTCTAATCCAAGATGCAAGTGGTACTGCCCAGTGACAGTAACTGTGACCTCCCTAAACTGTCAATAACCTTACTCACAACCTTGGCCCTCTATGCAATTATCACCATAGGTATCCTAGATCCACCCCCCACTTCAGTACACCTAACCATCTAGAACCACAAACACAATTGAACCCAGATGAACCACAACCCTAAAACACTGCCCCCATTAGTCTGCTCTGTAATGCAATGCCACCACTACCATTATCCCTAATTTAATCCCCCAAACATATCACCCTATAATACTCAAGGCCCCCAAACTTGACAGATATTTAAAGGGACATGAAATACTAATCATAAGCAAAACTGGGCAAACTAATCTACAATGTCCATCTCAGGATCAAGAATAAACTGCCCAAAACAAGTGCAACTAATTTTTTTAGCATTTAGTATATATTTCCCCTTTGTTAATGCTTCTGTTAAGAAGTTGGAATCAGTCTCAGATGTTGCGTCATCATCAAAATGAGTTTGTGTACACGAGTATCCTCTTTATCAACAATAGTAAAATGTACACTAGGCGGGACTACTACTTGCTTTGTATAACATGAGCTGCTTCTACGCACACGCTTACGTCTCGTGACCTGATAACCTACAGGTTACAACATGAAGGCATACAGTGGAATTCTTCAGCTTCATGTAGGCTACAAAACATTATTTATAGAGCTTTGTGGTAAATAATTAGTTTAAAGCAGGACTTATTTCCACATCTAGGAGGTGTTCATGGTCCATTTAGGACTTTGAAAAAAACCTTATTCCAACCCTATTAAAAAAAAACAAAAAAAAAAACATTTGAACTGAGGTTTATAAATATTGACTTTCACGATGTAGGATATCTATTTTGATGGTTAATAATGGTTACCATTTATTAGGCCTTAATCTCCTAACCATCCCCATACCTGTATGTGGATTGATTAGGTGATTATTGTTAGTTAGTATTTATTAGGCCTTGATCTTCTAAATACCCCCATACCTGTATGGGGGTTGATTAGGTGATTATTGATGGTTATTATTTATTAGGCCATAATCTCCTAACCCCTCCCCATATCTGTAGGGGGTTGATTAGGTGATTAGGTTAGGGCAGCTTAGGGTTTAACAGTGCATTTACCTAAAACATTTAAAATATTATGCATCCTTATGTTTGATGCATATTTTTTTTAACTATTGTATATAAATTAATATGTATTTATTTTTTTCTTGTTGTGCTTTTTATTGTAAATATAAATATATATTTTAAAATGTATATTTATGTTACAAAAGGCCTTAGTTTTACACTTGTATTATTACATAACAGGCAAGCAGTTATGTAAACCTATAATTATAATGCAACTGTCTTCAATAACATAAATATTAATTTAAAAAATATATTTATATTTAAAGGGATATAAAAACCCAACTTTTCTTGATTCAGATAAAACATGCAAATAGTATATTTGTTTAGCTCATTACATGAAAGTAAGGTTAATAATGTAACATAGATTACAAAATCTTCAGGTTTACTCAAACTAGGTGATGCACAAATGAATACACCCCACAACAAAAACTACTACATCTAGTAATCTAGTATTTTGTATGACCTCCATGCTTTGTAAGGACAGCACCATGTCTTCTAAGCAAGAAATGAACAAGTTGGCAACATATTGCAACATCTATCTTTTTCCATTCTTCAAGAGCAACCAATTTAACAGCCCGGATCGAGAGTGATGCTCAACTTGTCTCTTCAGAATTCCCCATAGGTGTTCGATTGGGTTCAGATCAAGAGACATACTTGGCCACTGCTTCACTTTCATCCTGTTCTTCTTCAGAAATGCAACAGTTGCCTTAGATATGTTTTTTGGATCATTATCATGTTGGAAAACTGCACAACGACCAAGGGCACGGAGTGATGATAGCATCTTCTTTTTCAATATAGAGCAGTACATCTGTGAATTCATGATACTATCAATGAAATGCAGCTCCCCGACATCAGCAGCACTTATGCAGCCCCACAGAAGGACATTGCCACCCCCATGTTTCACTGTAGGCAGCATGCATTTTTCATTGTACTCCTCACATTGCGACCCCATACAGTTTTGAAGCCATCAGTTCCAGAAACATTTATCTTGGTCTCATCACTCCAGAGTACAGAGTCCCAGTAGTCATGGGAAACAATCACCCCAGTTTGGCTTTCTACTTCTTTAGCTAACTTCAGTTAATTTGCATGGCGATTTTCTTCAGCCCTTCTCATCAGAAGATGCTCCTGTCGAGGTGGTAACTTCTGTGGACGGTCTAGACGTCTCTGTGAGATGGTTGCAGTTCCATCTTTGTTACATTTTTGTATCACTTTGATACAGTATTCTGACTGATAAGTAAAGCTTTGCTGATCTTCCTGTAGCCTTCACCTATCTTGTGTAAAGAAAATATTTTCTTTCTCCGGCCTTGTGAAATTTCTCTTTCATGTGGTGCCATTGCTGACAGCATGACATAGGAAGGGGTTTTCTTTGGTAAGTAATGCCCTTTTATAATCAAGTGTCTGCTGGACACCTGTTTAATGAATAATTAGACTCACCTGTAGTTGAATTCTTGTTAATTAGGAATTTGTTGTAAGACATTTAGCTTTGCTCCTATGACTTTCATTGGGGTGTATTCATTTTTGCAACATGGCTCTGAATGAATTTGTTAGGAAAAATACTTTGTTGTGGGTGTAAATTAATAAATCTTGGTTGCAATCAATGGCCCACATTTGTGGGAGTATTTTGTAGTATAGTGTCCCATAGAATATGTTGTTTCTGAAAGGTAAGTTAAGGTTTTCTGACAAATCTGTTGGGGTGTACTCATTTATGCTGAGCACTGTATATATACATACACACATAAAACACAGAAGTGGACTGCACTCTCAGACTGGGCCGGGTACACATCCTATGACCCTGCAACATGCACAGCCCTGGTTGCTCAATAGAACTCTCAGGTAGCTGTACAATCCCCTTAGCCTCAGGCAGTTAACCCCAGACAAGTCTGGGTGCAAAGCCCATAAGGAAAATTACAAAACAAATTAACACAACACACAGAGGCGGTCTGTCACTCACTTTCAAGCACTCAGCTAAGATTAAAAGCAAAACTGGAATAGCTAGTTACCGCATCTGTGTCAAGCCCAGGAACCATGTCAAGGTCTCTCATCCTGTCTTGTCTGGGGTTACCTGCCTGGGGCTTTGGGGACTGTACAGCTACCTGAGAGTGCTATTGAGCACCCAGGGCTGTGCATTTTGCAGGATCATGGATTACAGTATGTACCCGGTCCAGTCTGAGAATGCAGTCCTCTTCCGTGTTTTGTATGTATCATGGGAGATTAAATAAGCCTGTGCTCCCTTAGGAGGTTCCCAGTTTGTTTGAGAGCTTGCATTGTATGACTCTATTAAGGACCCAGAATGGGGAGAGACCTTGACGTGGTTCCTGGGCTTTACCTGTTTGGCTATATGCTGTAATTAAGTCTTCCAGTTTTGCTTTTAATCTTAGCTGAGTACTTGCAAGTCAGTGTCAGAATTCCTCTGTGTGTTGTATGTATATATATATATATATATATATATATATATATATATATTGAAAACATGAAAAACAATTTTTAATACATTTTAATATTTAATAATGTTTTTTTACTGTGTATGTACTATATATATATATTCCCATTCCAATGTTCTTCACATAGGGGAAAATTTATTTTCAAATAGATATCCCTATATATATCTGTATATACCTGTACCTATATACTAATAAATATATAGTTTATAAAAAATTAATCAAATAAATATAGAAATATCTATTTAAAAATAAATAGAGCATTTTCTTTTATGTGAAGAACATTGGAATGTAAAATATTATATAATCAGATAAGTTAGCGCAATCACAATATTGTCCTGCAGTTAGTGCTCGTCGGCTTTCATTCGAGCACAAACATTTTAATTTCAACTTGTAATACAGGTTAGCGCGTGTTAAAAGTTTACTTCTGCCGGTGTGAGCGAAAGGACCATTTGTAATCTGGCTTAGTAAGTACTATATTTGAAATATCATACTAAGTTGTTATTTCTTTGTTGATAATAATGCACACACTTTCTTTCCTGTACAGTACATCTTAAAGGGGCATGACGGTTTAAATTAATTATTCATGGTTCAAAAACAGCAAGCAATTTTAAGAAACTTATCAATGTACCTTTATTATCAAATATACTTAGTTGAAAAGCATACCTAGATAGGCTGAGGAACAGCAATGCACTGCTAGGAGCAAGCTGGTGATTGGTGATTATGCACATATGCCTCTTGTCCTTGGCTCACCAGATATGTTCAGCTAGGTCCCAGTGGTGCGATTTTGATTTGGAGTTGATTATAACTATACACACACACATATATATATATATATAAACATTTTTACATTATAGAAATAACAAAATAGTGCAATAATAAAGTGCTCTAACACATTATTTCTAATTTATGTTCCAATAAAGTGGATTATTTCAGACAGCACAATATCCTTTTATCTATGTGTTTCAAAGCAAACTTACTATTATTGTTTACTTTTAGTTGCTATATTTTACATAGCAGGATATCACAGCTCTGTACATGCCATTATTGCGTTTCTATTATTAAAAATAAATATTTTAAAAAAAGAATCTTATTATTGTAGCTGAGCCCAGCATTCCTGTGTTCTTTAGTTGGAAAGCTTCACATAAGAAAAATGCAACTGGTTGCTTAGCAACTTTTCATTTCTGATAAAAATCAATCTGTAACTTAGGTTCATTTCACAATTTTTTACCTTATGTTATTTGTGTTTTTCCGATATTTACTGACAAAAAACAAAGATACGAACAGCTGCACCTATTACTCATTAAAATGTTGGGGGCATGAAACAATGAAAAATGTGTGTGTGTTAGACATGTGTATTCGTCAGTTTTGTTCACTGTCGAATGCGGAAGAAGGCGGTTGCTCATGGCATTCGGCTACTTTCTGAGGCGGATTTCTTATTGTGAAAGTGCAACACACTAAGATCTGTGCAAATCCAGAAGAAATCCGAAGAAGAAGAAATCTGTCTCTGAAAGGAGCTGAATGCCGCAAGCTGCCACTTTTATCCGCATTCATCAGTTAATAAAACTGTCAAATGCACATCTAGTATGTGTTAAATAGAAATAAGTTTTATTGAATTGTGACAAGTGTTTAAAGCTTGTTGTCTTGTTATATAATTTATTAATTAGCTTTGACTGACAATTCTAACAACACTATTTTTTGTTATCTTTGCCAGTATTTACAATAAAACTATTTTAGCATTTCTAGAAAAATCTCACAATTTAGTAAACCGTTTAGCCAATAACAAAAAACTATAAAACAGTTGAATAGTTAAATTGTAGTGGTTAATTAATAAAGTGCTAGATTACAAGTGGATTTTAATGCGGGCAGGTTAGTGCGCATTTTACGAGTTGAAAGTAAAATGTTTGCGCATGAGCAACACCTGACACCAACTACATTAAGGACTTCAGATATCACAGCAGCGTTAACTTTTTCTCCCCATAGACTTCAATGGAGCACACTTTAAAAAACAACAACACACACATATCACATGGTGCTAATTCGACACTGCGTTAGACCTACAGAGCTTTTTTTGTAGTTGTATGGGAACCATTCCCGAGAATTGCTTAAGAGACAACCACCTCACTGCACTGGTTATCTTACTTGGCTAGTTTATTTTGTTCTATATCAGCTGTTCCCACAAACATTCTTAAAGGGACAGTCTACTCCAGAATTGTTATTGTTTAAAAAAGATAGATAATCCTTTTATTGCCCATTCCTCAGTTTTGCATAACCAACACAGTTATATCAATACACCTTTAACCTCTGTGATTACCTTGTATCTAAGCCTCTGCAGACTGCCCCCATATCTCCGTTCTTTTGACAGAAATGCATTTTAGCCAATCAGTGCTGACTCGTAAATAACTCCACGGGTATGAGCACAATGTTAGCTATATGACACACATGAGCAAACAGTGTCTAACTGTGAAAAACTGTCAAAATGTACTAAGATAAAAGGCAGTTCAATGGCTTAGAAATTAGCATATGAACCAACCTAGGTTTAACTTTGTACAATGAATACCAAGAGAGCAAAGCAAATTTGATGATAAAAGTAAACTGTAAGTGGTTTAAAATTGCATGTGCTATCTGAATCGTGAAAGTTTTATTGTGAGTAGATTGTCCCTTTAATGTTTGCATGGTGTTAGCATCCATATTTTTAGACTGATGCTGAATATTTTGGGTTCCAAGAGTTGCTTTTCAAACACCTTCTTCTCTTTTATGTTTTTGTGACAATATAGGGTCCAAGTGTCCCTTTCTACCATATAGAAGGGTACTAAATCCCCCTACTTTTCCCTATAATATCAAGAAAATGAGATCAAGGTGCAAGAGAGGCCATTATCTGTCAGGATAACTCCAAGAGAGGCCATTATCTGTCAGGATAACATAAGATACTTCCTAGGGGTAATTATAATGTGATGTTAATAGTTAAACATTTGAGGTTTGCTTTCTTTTTTATATTATTAATTATACAGACACCCCTAACTTGTCAGTCAACAATTTTTTTTATTTTTCATCCAAGAAAAGGATTATTTTCTATCTGCAACTGTACTGGGATTTTACAACTATCTCTGTAATATTTATGTATGGAAATGTTGGATTTATATTTGCCCATATTGATATGTTTATTTTCCACCTGTATTAATCATTTTAAAAACCCAAAAAGAAAAAAGAAAACATATTTAATAACTGACTTACATTTGTTGTAATTAGTCTCAATTTACATATTCTCTGGAGCGACGAATCGCTGGGTAGATTTTCACTTTGGACTTTGCATTTTGGTTTGCAGTTATTTTTATTATTTATTGTATTTTATGTATTGTTTTTTATAACCTTCTGTTTACTAATTGTGTTACAATTAATATTATTTTCACATCACATTTAGTGTTTTTATAGTGAGCGCCCCCTTTTGTGCACAGAGGTTTCTTACCTTTTGCACATCCACAATAACAATTTTTACTACGGAATTCAAGGTACACTATATATGTATGAGATGGTTTATCCTTAATTATTATTTGCAGATATATGGGGATGTACACAACTCTCTGTAATAGCTAGAAAAATGACTGTATTTATTTTTTTATTCAAACTGTGTGTGGATAGGAAACTCTATATTAACTTGCTGCACCTGTTTTACAACATGCCTCTGAGTCCTCTAAGCTTCTTAAAAATAAAAATAAAATGAGATTTACGATGCAGATTAGCATTCTTATTTAGAAATGTAATTATAAAAAAAAAATCTCCCAGCTATTATTTGCTCTGAGCATTTCAGAATCTTCACTGTTTGTGCTCTATTTCTTTTACTTGTTTCTTTGCCTTGGATCCTTGCCTGCCTCCTCCCACATAGCAGAAAAAAAGGTCACTTATGTTTAGAAAAATATGTAGGTCAGTGGAACATTTCCTGTACTTGTGAGGGAGAGATAGCTGGCTTCCTTTAACAAATCCCTGCTGAAATCCACCTACTCTTTAAGTGATGCTGTTAAACAGAGTATTTCATTGCATAAATAAACAGTGATTTATCCTTAAAGCTTGTGATGACATCCTATGTGTACATAATTATTGTCTTCCCCAAAAATCTTTCCAAGTTATTGGTTAGAGCCAAGACACTCTACAAATCCCTTCTTGTTTAAGCTGATAATCATGATTGGGGGAATATTAATGCCACCCTTGCTATATTAGCAGACGGTGACAGTAGTTAAGTGCTAGTATGTAAGTATGATATGAATTATATTCACATGAATTGAATGGGGGGGGTTGAGTGTGAAAAACCTCTCATTATTATATTATTCTACCTATCATTCACTAAATTGTGTAAGATTGTTCCACACTTTAGGGCACACATCTCCATTAGATAGCACATAAATTAAAGAGGTTTCATAAAATCATGATAAATCTCCCTATCCCTATCATATTCAGTATCTCTGTTTCATGCACCAGTATTTAGCTTCAAACCACTCCTCTGCCTCTCTCACAGTCTCTCCCACCTTTGTTCTCTTAAGGTGGATTAGAAAAGATTTTGCTTAGTCAAAGAAATTCTCTCTCTCTCTCTCTTTCTCTCTCTCTCTCTCCCCGCCTGAAACGGAAGTTAAGAACAGCGGTCATAAGATCATGATGATTGACGGCCCCTGCTAGCGACCAATTGGCAGCCAGTGAGCAGGGGTCGGCATTGCACAAGCATTTCACTAGAAATGATTGTGCAATGTTAAATGCCAACAAATTTAGCGAGGTCGAGCAGACATGATTCACTACAGCGAATCATGTCCAATCGACCAATGTTAAATCTACCCCAATGCCTTTAGTGCCATTAACAACCATTTGTTATCATTGTGGGTGGGGGCTTTTGGAGACGATTGTGCCACCCTCCTTAAAGTTAAGGCCCTTTATGAGGTTGGTCAGAGTTACTAGAGGAATCCTGGGATGCCAGTGACATCACCACAAGTGGGAATAGTGATGTGACGAACCCTGGAAACCCAGAAGTGTTGTGGCGCTGCAGGAAGAAAAAGGGAACTGGATGGGGAATAAATATTCAAATCCCTCAATCTCCATTAAGGCCTAGAAACCTCCAAGACCCACCATTTGAAAAGCAATATCCTGCTCTTGTATGTAGGGTGTTCCTTGGGGGGGAAAAAATTCCTTGGGGGGGGGGGGGGAATTTAAGCACTCACTTCTTAATTGAAATTTTGTCATAAAAAAGGCCTTGAGACCACCCGTGTTTTAAAGCCTAGAAGCCCCTCTTAAAAATAAAGCCCCTATATAATTTGGAATAGCCAAGTAAATGACTGGGGTAATAGTGATAACCTGGCATAAATAAAAGGGCAATCAGCTCTTTTCCAGCACAAAAACCCCTAATCTAAAAAAAAGCCACTCCAAAAAATAAAAAAAGCCTAAGACTAAGCCCCAAATAGGTACTCACCATTCCTGAAGTCTGGCAGAGAAGGTCTTTTTCCAGGCGGCTCCATCCTCTTCTATCTTCATCCGGAACAAAGGCGGTGCAGAACGGAGGTGCGTAGTTGTCTTCCTGATGCATAGATCCTCAGTGGCGGTCCTCGGCAACGGTGGCAGCATTCCTCAGCAGCATGGAGGCTCCTCTTCATCCGATGTCCGTTGTACACTGAAGATTGAATGCAAGGTACCGCATTCAATTTGGTGTACCTTGCATTCCTATTGGCTGAAATTTTTAAATCAGCCAATAGGATTAGAGCTACTGAAATCCTATTGGCTGTTCAAATCAGCCAATAAGATTTCAGTAGCTCTCATCCTATTGGCTGATTTAAAAATGTCAATAGGAATGCAAGGTACCCAAATAAATATGGAGTGCCTTGCATTCAATCTTCAGTGTGCGACAGATGATCGCATGAAGAGTAGCCTCCACGCAGCTGAGGACCGCCGCCGCTGAAGACTGCTGCTGAGGACCGCCGCTGAGGATCCGTGCATCGGGGAAGTCAGCTCTGCACCTCCGTTTCACGCCGCCTTCGCTCAGGATGAAAATAAAAAATTATGGAGCTGCATGGAAGAAGACCTTCTCCGCCGTACTTCAGGAAATGTGAGTACCTATTTGGGGCTTAGTTTTAGGATTTTTTTTTTATTGATTTTTTTTTATCTATTTTTAAGATTATGGATTTAATGGGCTGTAAAAGAGCTTAATGCCCTTTAAAGGGCCATGCCCATACAAATGCCCCTTTAGGGGCAATGGGTAGTTTAGGTTTTATTAGTGTTAGGTTTTTTATTTTGGGGGGTTTGGTAGGTGGGGGGGTTTTACTGTTAGGGGAGACAGTATTTTTTAAATGTAAAAGAGCAGTTAAACTTAGGGCAATGCCCTACAAAAGGCCCTTTTAAGGGCTATTGGTAATTTAGTTTAGATTATGAGGTGTTTTTATTTTTGGGGAGGCTTTTTTATTTTCATAGGGATTAGGTTTATTTTTTTTAATAATTTTGTTTTTTTATTTTTTTCTGTAATTTTAGAGTTTTTTATTCTTTGTAATTTTAGAATATTTTTTGTAACTTAATATTAGGTTTTATTATTTTAAGTTTAACTTAGTATTGTGGTTAATTTAGGGGGTGTAAGGTTAGGGGCTTAGTAATTAAATTAGTTATTTGAGTTGTGGGGGGTTGGCGGTTTAGGAGTTAATATGGTTAATAAGGTTTATTGCGATGTGGGGGTTTGGCATTTTAAGGGTTAATAGGTTAATTAGGTTTATTGCGATGTGGGTGGTTGACGGTTTAGGAGTTAATAGGTTAATTAGGTTTATTGTGATGTGGGGATTTGGAGGTTTAGGTATTAATAGGCTAATTAGGTTTATTAGGTTTATTGCGATGTGGGGGGGGTTGGCGGTTTATGGGATAATATTTTAATTATTTTATTTGTGGATTAAGGGTTAATTACTTTATTATTTTGTGATGTGGGGTTGACAGTTTCAGTGTTTGTTAACTAACTAAGGATAGTTTTTTTTTGTTATACTTCGTGCGGGCGGGTAGGTTTTTTTTTATTTCTTGCATGCAGTTACGTGTTTTTTATTTATTTCTTGCAGGCGGTTACATGTTTTTTCATTATTTCGTGCAGGCGGTTGTGTGGTTTGTTTTTTTAAGGCTTCTTTGCCTACGCTGCATCCAGGTGGATTCTTTTGGCTGCCAACATTCCTTTGAGGATGTGTGCGCAACTGGCGACAGACTTGTTACAAACGCGATTATAGTATAGATACTCAAGGGCCCTTATTTATATGAGGATAAATTCTTATTCTTTTGACTATAAAGTTTAGAAATACTAATGTGTTTTCTTTACAACCTTGTTTCTTACAATTTTAATAAAAATATGCATTATTTAACACTTTCTGTTGTAGATTTCTCCCATGATATATACATAAAATAATGGAAAATTATGAATCTGCTGGGTATGCTTTAAAAAAAAACAGCATATAGTTTGTGTGAGTATCTCTCAAAAAAATGACTTCCGGTAATGCTAAAATGTGAGCAGCATCTAAAAGCTCAAAACAGCTAGCACAGGGGTTTAAAATGGCTTAGATGTTAAGGGGTTAAAGGAACAGTTAACACTGATATTTTTATAGAAACTGTTTAGTTTTGCATAGTTAAACAACTTTGTATTATATTTATTTTAATTATTTGACCCCCCCCTTTCCAGTAATTTAATTTAGAAAAGTTTTCCAATTCTGACAACTGGAAGAGCACATGGCAGGCTTCACAAGCCTAACACTAAACCAGACGAACTTCCCTGTAGTAAACAGTCACTGTGACCAAAAAATATATAAGAGTGAAACAGCCCAGGTGCCTACAAATGCCCATAAACATCAACACAATATTTATGTGTAGATATCCCAGGAGAGCACATGTGAACGGCTAAAGAAACGTGTGAGAATAATGATCCACAAACTCGGATTACACACAAGTCGGCAAGAATCTGCCTACACACTCACCCCACCGGACGCCTGGTCACACCTTGCAATGTAAGTTTTAAAACATACACATAAATATACAACTATGATCCTAATTTGTTAAAGTAAAACAGGGACTTTCAAAACATAATCAGAATTTGTAAAAGGACTACTGGATCTAATTCTAAATGTGTTAAATACAAAATAAAGTATAAGTGTAACAAAACTCATATCATGCAGTGCTATACTGTACTGTCTTGTTTCTCCTTCAAATACAGAAATGGGAGAGATGTTGCAGTGCTATAGAATTTCACCCTGTTTCTTTTAGCATTCAGTGAGTTCAGCCCCTGTGAAGTCTGCACTACAATTTCTCTCCGAGCAGAAGAATTTTTATCATCTGGCCTTAAATCAGAGGAGTGGATGAAAGAGCTGAGTCAAGATTGACCCCAAGGTAACAGGCATGAGAGACTGAGGTGATGATATTATTTGTCAACTGTTATAGATATTTAAGGCGACTTTATAAAAAGTAACCTAAATATGATGCGTAGATTGTAAAGAGAAGGAGACAAGGAGTCTTGTGGCACATCAACAGATAATGGTAAAAGAGCAGAGAAGAAAGATAAACTAAATTTATGATTAGAGAAATAGAAGGAGAACCATGATAGGACTGTGGCACAAATGCTAAAATAGTGGAGGGTTTGGAACAAGAGAGAGTGGTTAACAAACAGTATCAGAGAGGCTGCAGACAGGGATTAACAGAGAGAAATAGCCTTTAGATCGTATCGTAAGTAGGTCATTAGTCACTTTAATGAGTGCAGTCTCGGTCCAGATTGTAAAGGATCAAGGAGGGTGTTTGATGTGAGGAAATGTGCTAAGCATTTATATATTAGTCTTTCCAAAAGTTTTTAGGCAAGGAGGAGAAGTAGAACCACAGAAAAGACATAACACGATTAAACTAGTTACAGTGAAGAGGAAAGTTGTGTGTCACTAATGATAAAGGGGGATAATATGAACTAAGTAAAAATGCATTGGCAGATTTCCATTTTCCTCAATGACTAAAATTAGGCCAATATAACATTTATTTAAAGGGACAGTGTGCTGTAACATTGTTTGTCACTTAATATGTTTCCAATGACTTGTTTGACCAGCTGCAGAGTATAACATGTATAACAAATTGCATTTTGGGTTTATTTTTGTATGTGAAATAGATGATTTTGTTCTTTGAAACCACAACCCATTAAAATGGGTTGAGCTTGCAGGGAAATCATATTTCCTTCTTTATTCAATTTATGTACACATACATGCTTCTTTATATTATCTCTGACTGTATAATAAAGCCCAATACTTAGAGAGAACAATTGGAAATTAACATTGTATTGCTTATGTCCCCTACCTCCCACTGGGAGTGTAACATAGTAACATAGTATTTTTGCTATGTTTGCACAGTTTTTCTGTAGGCTATACCTAAGTATAGACAATTCTAGTATAGGTAGGGATACCACAGGCAAATTCAGCTATTTCAAATGCTGATATAGAGGTAAATGAGCTATTTGTAAACAGTTTAATTCACTCCAGCAGGTAAAATGGATCACTGGAAACAAATTAAAGTAGAGATAAATTTAAGGTAAACTGTCCCTTTAATATCAAATTTAGTAATTTTTTTTTTTAAAGAAAATTAAGTTTTATATTTCAAACTCTGATACATTAATTAAATTTTGCAAGATTGAGGTTTTGTACCCAATAAGTGAAAAATGTATATATGGGGACTCAAACCTATACATGATGTAGATCTCAGGGGGTAAGTTTGTCAGTGTAAAAATGAATTCTTTCTTTTTTGTTTTTTACTCTATATAAGATTATTTTTTTAGTACAAGTATCTTATTATTGTGTTATATTTTAACTATGTATTTGATTACACCACTGTGTGCTTGGACAATGGTAAAAAAATCAGTTATCATCCCATTTAGAAAATCAACAATATAGTTAGGTTAAAAAGCATTAAATATTTTTATGGGCAGATATTTCATGTGCTATTTTTGTTATTTGTTTTCATAAATTGCAGTATGGAAAAAATGTCGTAATTTTTTCTTCTTTTCAGTCAGTATTTGTTTATTGAATATTTTACTATATAATTCTAAATTTTGTGTTTGTGAAAGGGATCTGATACTAAATCTCAAATGAAAAAGCCAGTAAAATATTTCAGTTTTCAATAACACATTGTGTTGAATGTTTCCCATATATGTTAGAAAAGCATACACTTACTCTATTTCACTAATTTTGCTAATGTGTTTGGTCTGTAACAAGAAAATCAAGGTATTATTTAATTGGGTACCTAGCAGAAAAAGCACTGAAATGGATGTTTAAATGCAGGTAGCAAAAGACTATAAGCTGATTTAGCATAGTATTATGAAATGGCTGAGGTCAAAATTACAAATCAAGTCCAAAGAGTGATGTGTATTTTCACAATACTGAGACAGACAGATAGATATATAGATAGATAGATAGATAGATAGATGATAGATAGATATAGAGAGAAATAGATAGATAGAGATAGATAGATAGATAGATAGATAGATAGATAGATAGATAGATAGATAGATAGATTAGATGATAGATAGATAGATAGATAGATAGATAGATAGATAGATAGATAGATAGACACAAAAATATCATTTGATGGCATGTGTTACACTTTCTTTATTTTTGTATTTATATTTGAAGCCTTACCTATGTTTAATTGTTTTTCTGTACGTTGTTCAACAATGAGTGTAACAACAGTGTACAGGTAATTTGTGAAATTTTGTGTTTTGTATTTCTATAAAATTTATTTTATTAGTTTAATTTGCAAGAACTATTCTCATCCACCTTAAGTGAACTGTGGGAGAGAGCGAGGGAGGGGCCTGAGCTGAATGCTGTTTTCAGAGCTAGCAATACAAGATCTCCAGTGACACAGAATGTGATATTTCACTGGCTGCTCAAAGGGGCACTAACTCTCTGCAGAGCTCGAGATGCAACCCTCAGCCCGAGCTGCTGCCCCTACTAACCCAGACAAATTATTGAGAAATTCCCACTGGACAGAGGAATACACACAAGTGAATTCTGCACAACTCTTTCCCTGGGTGCTGCAACAGCCTGTCCCAGAACTGGCACTTCACCCCCTCAGTATTAGGTACCTCCCCAGCCTGGCATGCAGTGCCCTTTCACATCATGAAATATAGCAGCAAAGGGGGCCGCAGCAATAAAGCTCAGGAGACCCCTGGCTACTGTGCCACCAAATCGTCCCCCTCAGGCTACAGTGCTGCTCAGAGCAGCGTGAGTTCCGGATCTAGGAGCCCAGGTACTCAGCTTGCCTCTGCGGACAGTAGCACAGTGAGCTGGGAGCCCGAGGCAAGGTGCTGTGCACACCTGCAGCATCGCAGGTAAGGACTAATGCAGCCTCCGGGCTGGGTATGCGCTTGTATTATGCACGCTGGAAACTAATCTGGCAGAGTTTTTGTTTTGTCTGTAAGCAGCTAGAAAACTCTGCGCAGTCTAAAGCATCTACTGGCAAATACGACTCCAGCTAGTGATAACTAAAATAAATGTGTGTTTATGTGACTGATAATAGCTATTTCTACTGAAGCAGTTTTCAGACATTTTCAATATTACATACATACCAATAATGGAAAATAATTATAAAACACTGTTAACAAAATATTATTTATTTTTATCTTGTTTTAAATAAGTCCCCTTTTTAGATTAAATTGATTGCTGCAGTCATTTGAATACTTTTTACCACTTGTTACCTCAGGGTTTATATGTAAAGCACTTGTGAGTTTCAAAAGTGACATTCAGGATGCAAGTGTGTCAGGGTTTCCAGGTGTCCAGTATTTATTAATTTGTTTATAAAATGGACTCAACAGATTTGGTCTGGTCTGAGTTCTGATATGGGCATATGGCTGTTGGGCTGTAGGACCTGTGTCTGTTCTGAAGTCTTATGTGGATGTATGGCTGTTGGATTTTTAGACCTGGGTCTGGTCTGAATTCATATGAAGACAATGTGCCTGTTGGGCTATAAGACCATGGTCTGACCAGCCAGACCCAAGGGTTGCAGGTTTGATCCCCAGCGAGGTCCACTCAGCCTTTCATCCGTCGAAGGTCGATAAAATGAGCAGCGCCTTGAGACGCTTACGGGTGATTAGCCGTGCTTTACAAGTACCCCATACATAGAACCATGGTCTGGTATGGAGGCAGATCGATAGCCGGTGCTTCAGGATTGCGGTCTAATATGGGCATATAACTATTATAGGCTCCTGGAGTCTGATCTGAGGTCAAATAGTTGCATATAACTGATATGGCCTGCATATCTAGGGGCATGATCTAAGGTCCAAAGTGGGCATATGGCTGACTGGAGCAGTAGGGCCCCAAGGTCTAATCCAATCACTGCCACACCCACCTCTTTCCTTTGGTCTCCATGCTAATACTTCATAAGTGTATTAAAAGAAAACCATAATTGAAATTAAATCTCATTTAAATCTGACTTTTATGGTTTATTTCTAAAACATGTCAAAACTGTTGGAAACAATAAATAAGTTGATTAGTTGACCTCTAAAAGTAAGGGTCAGGACTTAAAGGGACACAATACCCAAAAAATTTATTTTGTAATTCAGAAAGAGCATGCAATTTTAAGCAACTTTCTAATTTACTCCTATTATCAATTTGTCTTCATTCTCTTGCTATCATTATTTGAAAAAGAAGGCATCTAAGCTTTTTTTTTATTTCAGTACTCTGGACAGCACTTTTTTATTGGTGGATGAATTTATCCACCAATCAGCAAGGACAACCCAGGTTGTTCACCAAAAATGGGCCGGCATCTAAACTTACATTCTTGCATTTCAAATAAAGATACCAAGAGAATGAAGAAAATTTGATAATAGGAGTAAATTAGAAAGTTGCTTAAAATGTCATGCTCAATCTGAATCACGAAAGAAAATTTTTGGGTACAGTGTCCCTTTAAAACTCAAAGCTGAAATCCTCATAACATTTTAAATTTATATATGCTGCTAACTGGTCACAACATAGGATATAATGCTTTTTAAGGGTATACAAATGATCAGCATAACAGTGCAAATGTTGGAAATAAAATGAGTGTTAGATGATTTACATTTATTTTGAATGCAGATATTTTTCAATGTAGTGTATAATTGATGAAATAGGCATGTATAAAATAGGTACTCTTATTAAAAAAAACTGGATTTTTGATGAGGAATCAGGGTGCAGTTATGCTATTTCTTACTTAGCTGGATTAATCTTATAAAGTCATTTAAAGGGATACTAAACCCAATTTTTTCTTTCATGATTCAGATAGAGCATGAGATTTTAAGCAACTTTCTAATTTTCTCCTATTATCAATTTTTCTTTGTTCCAATTACTGATCTAACTGATTTAACTATCCTTGCCACTCAGTTAATTCATATACATTCCAAACCATTTCCTTCAAAAAAGTTTCCTAAATAGTTAATAATATAAAACCCTATTTTTCAATTTTATCATTTTAGCATAGTTAAGCATATTATTTTCCTCTATTTAATAACATTTGGGTTATTTGGTCAGTAATGCTTAGGGTTTCTTACCCATCCCTTAAAATACAGAACACTTATAAGTTACACATGCTGCAGTGTGTGCAGGTCCAGAAACACAATACATGTTCCTGCCTGCACACCCTGCAGCATGTGTAACTCATAAGTGTCCAGGAAAACATGGCTGAGGTGGCAACCCTATAATCTCAATTTTGAACAACTTTCCAATTTACTTCTATGATCCAATTTGCTAAATTATTATTATTATTATTATTATTTTTTTAAAGAGCAGCAATGCACTTCTGGGAGCTAGCTGAACACATTGGGTGAGACACAATCAGCTCCTGAGCCTACGTAGGTATCCTTTTAAACAAAGGATACCAAGAGAACAAAACATATGAGGTAATAGCAGTAAATTAAAAAAGAAAATCACAATCAGATGCTGGATCTGAATAATTAAAGAAAAAAAGTGGGTTTCATGTCTCTTTAAATGTGATCAGCATTTACATACCAGAGGGCCAAGGAGTCTCTGCCCCTAAAATGCTAGTACTGGTTATAAATGTCTAAAGTTTTCTACATAAACCTATACATAAAATTATCAACTGGCTCCTGAAAAGTTTTACCTTCATTTTCTTGATTGTTCCTGAGTTTTATATAAATCAGCTCATTACAATTTCAGAGAAATATCATTTACTTAAAAAGTATTTGAAAACTAATACAATTAAAGGTAAATAAAACTAATTTATGTTGTGTTTTTCTCATCAGAGTCCATTATTAAAAGAATATTTAAATAACAAAACTAGATGCAGATTTTTGTGTTTTTCACATCATTTCGCTGAAAATTAATACCAAGAGGAAATTATCTTTTTCCAGTTCCCTTACTTACAGTAACAATCACATCATTTCATTATAACTTTATATTACCACTTTTACATTCTGTTTAACACATTTTCTGCAAGTGTATCATAAAAAATGTATTTTAAAAGAAACTTGAAGCAGAACTACTTTAGTTTAAATTAATAACAACCTGTTTTTCTATTAAGAGTGTTTCATATTTTATGTTATAGTAAAAATATCAGCGTGCAAAAAATTCATCATGTTGATCCTTTTATACATCTGCATGAAAATTAACTTTACCATCTAAGTATACAATTATATATATTCTTAATCATAATAAAATAATAATAAAAAGGAGCAAAACCAATAACCCAACAAACACACATGCCCACTATACCGATAATGGTGAATAATATCCCTTAAAGGGACATTAAACACCTCAAGATATTAATATAAATTGTTTAATTAAATTCAGTAAAACAGCTTTGCAATATACTTTCATTATTTATTTTGTTATCCTTTACTGTAATTTAATTCTGAATATTGTGGGCTTTCAAATTCATGTTAAACAAGTGCAGACGCAGCTACATTCCACACAGTCATTGGTTGCACTCCTAATTGGCCTCAGCAGAAAAGGTAACCTAAGTTACAATATGGTGACGCCCACTGCTTTATGGACATCAAGTTTACACTTATTTTTTTCAATATTTAAACAGCTAACATAATTTTAAAAAATACATGTCTAAATTATTCTCAGGCTAATCTTTGCTCTGAATACATCATTCAAGGAATGATTTATTTGGAGCCAGGTTATAAGTGGAGAGCAAAATATTGCTTTCACTAAATGCAAACATGACCTCGCGTTCGCATTGCACGGAAGCATTGCGCTCACAAGAGCACACTTCCAAACGCTTCAATGGGAGCCTCTTTCTGATGCCATCATACACGGCATAGAACTTAAGCACAGAGAAGGGGGTAAGTCATGCAGCAATGGGCAGCAAATGTAAATATATAAGTATATAAATTTATATATATATATATATACATATATATATATTTATGTGTATATACAGTACACATATCAACACATAAATATATATGTATATAAGCATACATATATATATATATATATATATATTTACAGGAAACACACAGTTCCCATAGATTGCAATGTAAAGGGATTTTTTAGTGCCGTTTTTTTTTAACCTGCGGGGTTAACAAGCCTTTTTTTCCCAGCGCACACTTTAAACAACGCTGGTATTACAAGTTTTCTGAATGGCTGCGTTAGCCTCAGAAAAGTGAGCGTTGAGCAAATTTAGCTCCACTTCCACCTGTAATACCAGCGTTGCTTACAGTAGCGGTAAGCTGGCAAAACGTGCTCGTGCACGATTTCCCCATAGGAAACAATGGGGCTGAGCTGGCTGAAAAAAAACCTAACACCTGCAAAAAAGCAGCGTTCAGCTCCTAACGCAGCCCCATTGTTTCCTATGGGAAAATACTTTCTAAGTCTACACCTAACACCCTAACATGAACCCCGAGTCTAAACACCCCTAACCTTACACTTATTAACCTCTAATCTGCCGCCCCCAACATCGTCGCCACCTGCATTATATTATTAACCCCTAATCTGCCGCTCTGGACACTGCCGCCACCTACATTATCCCTATGAACCCCTAATCTGCTGCCCCTAACATCGCCGACACCTATATTATATTTATTAACCCCTAATCTTCTGCTCCAACGTCGCCGCCACCTACTTACACTTATTAACCCCTAATCTGCCAACCGGACATCGCCGTCACTATAATAAATGTATTAACCCCTAAACCGCCGCACTCCCACCTCGCAAACACTATAATAAATTTTATTAACCCCTAATCTGCCCCCCCAACGTCGCCGCCACCTACCTACAATTATGAACCCCTAATCTCCCGCCCCCAACGTCGCCTCTACTATAATAAAGTTATTAACCCCTAAACCTAAGTCTAACCCTAACCCTAACACCCCCTTAAGTTAAACCTATTTTTAATAAATCTAAATAAAATTTCCAAAATTAAATAAATTAATCCTATTTAAAACTAAATACTTACCTATAAAATAAACCCTAATATAGCTACAATATAACTAATAGTTACATGGTAGCTATTTTAGGATTTATATTTATTTTACAGGCAACTTTGTATTTATTTTAACTAGGTACAATAGCTATTAAATAGTTAATAACTATTTAATAGCTACCTAGTTAAAATAATTACAAAATTACCTGTAAAATAAATCCTAACCTAAGTTACAAATACACCTAACACTACACTATCAACAAATTAATTAAATAAATTAACTACAATTATCTAACATAAAATACAATTAAATAAACTAAACTATATTACAAAAAAACAAACACTAAATTACAAAAAATAAAAAAATATTACAAGAATTTTAATCTAATTACACCTAATCTAAGCCCCCTAATAAAATAAAAAAGCCCCCCAAAGTAATTAAATTCCCTATCCTAAACTAAATTACAAAGTAATCAGCTCTTTTACCAGCCCTTAAAAGGGCTTTTTGCGGGGCATTGCCCCAAAGTAATCAGCTCTTTTACCTGTAAAAAAAACAAATACAATACCCCCCCAACAATACAACCCACCACCCACACACCCCTACTCTAAACCCACCGATCCCCCCTTAAAAAAAACCTAACACTACCCCATTGAAGATCACTCTACCTTGAGCCGTGTTCACCCAGCCGGGCACAAGTGGTCATCCGATCCGTCCAGAAGTATTCATCCAATGGGGCAGAAGAGGACATCTGGACCGGCAGAAGTCTTCATCCGATCGGGGCAGAAGAGGTCCTCCATCCAGCAGAAGTCTTCATTCAAGCGGCATCTTCAATCTTCATCCTTGCTGCGATGAGCGGCTCCATCTTGAAGACCTCCGGAGCGGAACATCAACCTCAGCCAACGACTACCCGACGAATGACGGTTCCTTTAAATGACATCATCCAAGATGGCGTCCCTCGAATTCCGATTGGCTGATAGGATTCTATCAGCCAATCGGAATTAAGGTAGGAAAAATCTGATTGGCTGATTTAATCAGCCAATCGGATTGAAGTTCAATCCGCTTGGCTGATTGGATCAGCCAGTAGAATTGATCTTGCATTCTATTGGCTGATCCAATCAGCCAATCGGATTGAACTTCAATCTGATTGGCTGATTAAATCAACCAATCGGATTTTTCCTACCTTAATTGCGATTGGCTGATAGAATCCTATCAGCCAATTGGAATTCAAGGGACGCCAGCTTGGATGACGTCATTTAAAGGAACCGTCATTCATCGGGTAGTCGTCGGCCGAGGAGGATGTTCCGTGCCAGAGGTCTTCAAGATGGAGCCGCTCATCGCCGCAAGGATGAAGATAGAAGATGCTGCTTGGATGAAGACTTCTGCTGGATGGAGGACCTCTTCTGCCCCGATCGGATGAAGACTTCTGCCGGTCCGGATGTCCTCCTCTTTTGCCCAATCTGATGAACACTTCTGGATGGATCGGATGACCACTTGTGCCCGGCTGGGTGAACACGGCTCAAGGTAGGGTGATCTTCAATGGGGTAGTGTTAGGTTTTTTTAAGGGGGGATCGGGTGGGTTTTAGAGTAGGGGTGTGTGGGTGGTGGGTTGTAATGCTGGGGGGGTATTATATTTGTTTTTTTTTACAGGTAAAAGAGCTGATTACTTTGGGGCAATGCCCCGCAAAAAGCCCTTTTAAGGGCTGGTAAAAGAGCTGATTACTTTGTAATTTAGTTTAGGGTAGGGAATTTTATTATTTTGGGGGGCTTTTTTATTTTATTAGGGGGCTTAGATTAGGTGTAATTATTTTAAAATTCTTGTAATTTTTTTTTTTTGTAATTTAGTGTTTGTTTTTTTTGTAATATAGTTTAGTTTATTTAATTGTATTTTAGTTTAGATAATTGTAGTTAATTTATTTAATTAATTTATTGATAGTGTAGTATTAGGTGTATTTGTAACTTAGCTTTGGATTTATTTTACAGGTAATTTTGTAATTATGTTATCTAGGTAGCTATTGTACCTAGTTAAAATAAATACAAAGTTGCCTGTAAAATAAATATAAATCCTAAAATAGCTACCATGTAACTATTAGTTATATTGTAGCTATATTAGGGTTAATTTTATAGGTAAATATTCAGTTTTATTTATTAATTTATTTAATTTTAGAAATTTTATTTAGATTTATTAAAAATAGATTTAACTTAGGGGGGTGTTAGGGTTAGGGTTAGACTTAGGTTTAGGGGTTAATAACTTTATTATAGTAGCGGCGGCATTGGGGGAGGGAGATTAGGGGTTAATAATTGTAGGTAGGTGGCAGCGACGTTGGGGGGGCAGATTAGGGGTTAATAAAATGTATTATAGTGTTTGCGAGACGGGAGTGCGGCGGTTTAGGGGTTAATACATTTATTATAGTGGCGGCTATGTCCGGTCGGCAGATTAGGGGTTAATAAATGTAGGTAGGTGGCGGCGACGTTGGGGGAGGGCAGATTAGGGGTTAATAAATATAATCTAGGTGTCAGCGATGTTAGGCGCAGCAGATTAGGGGTTCATAGGTATAATGTAGGTGGCGGCGATGTCCGGTCGGCAGATTAGGGGTTAAATAATTTTATTATAGTGTTTGCAATGTAGGGGGGCCTCGGTTTAGGGGTTCATAGGTAGTTTATGGGTGTTAGTGTACTTGGTAGCACTGTAGTTAAGAGCTTTATGTTCTGGCGTTAGCCCATAAAACTCTTAACTACTGACTTTTATATGCGGTAGGAGTCTTGGCGGTAGAGGCTGTACCGCTCAGTTTTTTCAAGACTTGTAATACCAGCGTTAGGCAAATCCCATTAAAAAGCTAGGATACGCAATTTACGTAATGGGATTTGCGGTAGCCAAAAGTCACGGAAGAAAAGTGAGTGGTACACCTGTACCTGCCATACTCACCTTAACGCTGCTTTTTAAAGCTAACGCAGAACTCGTAATCTAGCAGTTAGTGTTTTATCTCTTTAAAGAAGCATATGGTTTTGGAGCACAGGTTAAATGCATACATGTCACTTTTTAGCAACACTACAAAATGTATCAAATATCAGTTGTGCTTTCAGCAGAGAAAACTACAACATTCAAATATGTATTCCTATGAATAAAAACATATGAAAAGTGCCTAGGAAATCTTTGTGATTTTTTGTGAATTCTTTTTTTTTTTTTTTTTGATCTTCCAGTAGATCCCTTGTTTGCTGCAATTGTTTTTCAATGGCCAAACTCCACCTACCACCTTCTCTATTTGGAGGAGCCAAGCATGGCTTGAGTCTGGAAATCACTAAACTTGCTAGTGTCATTGTGTTAACAAAATTTCTATTGTTTGGCTTCAGTAGAAAAGATAAGATAGCAAACTGCAAATTAGGGACATATATGTGGCAAGGTTAGGTTTGTGAAGGAAGATCCACAATTTTCAGACTTAAATTACTTGGAAAGGGGGCAATGCATAATAAAGCATTTTATATTAAACTCTCAAAGTGTTTAGTGTGCCTTTAATTTCTCAGTTTCTACATTCTCCTCAAAAGAAAGAAGTATCAAGTTCAGTTTGTTGTATATATTTTAAAAATGTATGTTAAATTCACTTAATTTTATGAATGTAAATGTATTTAAAAATAATGATACATTTTTAGTTTGGTTTTGACATGCAAAGAAATGTTTCATATTATTAGGGAACAATACATTAATAAATATACTAGCAACTTGTATTATTCAGATTATATTTATTTTGAACCTCTTTATTTAATGTTTATCCAATAAGGGCCTAGATTACAAGTAGAGCGCTATCGATAAGGAAGGGTTCAATATCCATATTGCGACCCTGCACTAAGAATATCACACATATATATTACCCTGAAGAGCCCCTATATTTTCTCTACCTCTAGTACAAAATGTGGGGGGGGGGTGCAGGGATAAAGTCTCTGTTAGAGCACACCTTCCTCAGGTTAAATTGCACTTTACCTGCTTTTTTAGCTTATTGCATTTTTTGGTAACCACCTCACTTGAAAGAGGGAAATGTGACCTTTCACATGAGGGGTGGCATGTCCCTTTAAGATGCAGAAAATCACCTTTAAAGTGGCAATAAGCTGCACGTAATGTTTCTGATAAAAACTGTTTTTGTTAGAGGAAAAAGTGACTCATCATTTGAAAGAGGAGAGTCTGTTCTTTCATAGGAGGGGTCTCTGTAGCACAAACTGGGGAGGAGATAGGGGCTATGTTAGAGACACCCTGACCTTAGGGAAACAACACATTTAAGTGCATCTACTGGTTATTGCTGCTTTAAGGGCAATCACCTGCATATTACATGGTTATATGAACCCTATAAATTTCAGGTGATCACTATGGTAATAATCATAACCTGCCACAAGTATACACCTGCACAGTGAGTTTGATGAAGGGGCACTATTAGAGCCCATATTCCCCAATAAAACACAGAGGTGTATGAGAGACTTAACTATGACAATCTGGTGATTGTTAAGGGTTCTTTGTTACCCCTTTTTAATTTGAATAGATCACACATTTGAACATGTGAGCTCCTGCGATTCAAATAAAGGGTTTCATGTCAGCTATTAAGTGATCACAATACTAAAACTGGTGACCTAACAGTAACCGCTAGCCTCATTATGTTGTGTTGTTGATGTTAGTGCTCATAGATAGATGTTTGTTTTTATACATTTATTCATTTTGTCTGCTTCTGCAATCTTAATTGCTGCTATTTAATATATATATATATATATATATATATATATGTGGCAATAAGCTGCACGTAATGATCATACTATGACTTTACTTTAATGTCCCTCTAATCTGTTGTGATATATACTCACATGGAGGATCTATAGCGTAGATGATCTGTGTATGTGTTTTTTTTCGTGTTTGTTTTAATGCTACTCTATAGTAAATACATTCTTCTCTCTTTCTTCTCAATTTCAGCTTATTATTTTTTTAATGTATCTAGTAATCCTTTCATTACATTTGTGTAATTTCCAGTTTTGAGGATCAGTTTATTAACAATAGGATTAGGATATCATGTCATCTAAATGAACATTACATACATAGTCCAATTGTTTAAACATAACAAAGTAATTAGTGAAACAATGTAATCTATTATTATTGTACACAACATGAGTTGGCAGAGTGAATAATATTTATACTCACATTCAAACTAGTTTTTCTTGTAATCTGATTGAATTAATTTTCTAGCAAAATTCCTCATCTATTAATTAATAATCTGCTGAACATCTCTAAACTATAAACAAAAATGTAATCTTTAAAGTAATAAAAAAAACATAATAGTTTAGTTATAAATTTGCAAAACACTTGTATGAGGGAACTTTGAAATATCCAAGGAATATTAAAGCAAAATGACATCCAATTTTGTGCCACATTATAAGTAGAGCGGTATTTAATGCTCCTACTCGTGTACTAACCCCTCTAGAAGTAAGGTTTTTGCAGCGGGTAGCATTCGTATTACAAGTTGAAAGTAAAAAGTTTTCGCACATGCACTAACCCGATGCTCGCAAAAAGCCAATCGCAATCGTGTTAATGAATTTCCCCATAAAAGGGGGGGGGGGGGGTTATGAGTGTAACTGTACTTTGTAATGTATTTTTGATCTGTGTTGTGACACTTTTTGTTTCGTGAAACAGTTAATCAGAGCTCTGAGAATGCGCTCTCCCGTTGCGCGTTAACTTCAATTGTCTCAAGTGACCGCGCTTACTTTCAATTTATAATTTGAGCCCTACATCCGCGATAAAACCCTTTTCGCTCACGCGTAACTGTTAGTATGCCATCCATAATCTGGCCCTTTGTCTTTCATGATTCAGATAGAATATACCATTTAAAAAAAAAAATTAAGTTTATTTCTATTGTAAAATCTGCTTTGTTCCCATTGTAATCTTTGTTGAAGAGCATACCTAGGTAAGTAGTGACCACTTTGTGGTAGCAGTTTGTGCAAACACTGCAGCCATCTAGTGTTCTTACAAATGCATTACATTGTTAAAAGTATCCTTGCAAAACTGCTGCCATATAATGCTCCAGAACCATGCACACTCCTCATCCTACCTACCTGCTTTTTTTTTTTTAACAAAGGATACCAAGAGAATGAGGTAGATTTGATAATAGAAAAGTTGGGGGGGGAAATTCCACATTTTATTTTACACTTTATTTAAATCATGTCCCTTTAATAAGTTAGAAACCAGGAAATTACTAAGAAAACCTTCATTTCCTTGGAGATGTTTATGGCATCACTGATGGCATCACTGATGATATCACACATTACATTCTCAAGGATATTATAATTTCTATCATTTCTGACATCACATGTGATGTTACCTTCAACATTTTCATTCATGATGAGATCACATATAATCACATTATAAAAAATGATTGATTAAACGTTTGAAAAAATACTGGCAAATAGTTTAACTGCCAACATGTCATGATGATAATGAGATGATGTGAGATAATATTTTAATATTTAACATCACAGATAATCTAGGTAATGTCATGTGTGATGTCATACATTTTTGATGTCATTAAGGATGCCAGTAATAATGTCATCAATATCACAGAGCAAGTTTCCTGGTATCTGAATATATTAATAAAAAATTAAGATCTGGCATATATTTTGTTAGGTAAACCAAGTAATTTTGCAAAATAATAATTAATAAGGATGGATTAGTACTGAGTTTTCTACCATTGCCTTTTGATTGCTGTCAAAACCAGCAATAGAGCATCAACAGAGAGAAAAGTTAGAATGTTGCTGGTCACCATAGTAACATGTATTTCATTAATACATACAAGCAATAAATGTGAATCATCCGTGCTGCTGTATATTGGTTCACCCACACTGATTGCTATGACACATTATCTATTATTAGGCATAAATCAAAGTTACAAGTATTTCTATTCAGTATTATAGAGCTGGTAAATATTAAACCATATACTTTGACACAGATATCCTGTAATAAAGTTTCAACATTATGTTATATCCATTATAATGTTATATTTGCAACAAAATGTAGACTATGGGGCATGTTATATTTGCAACAAAATGTAGACTATGGGGCATATTTATCAAGCTCCTGTGTTTCGACCGCTGCTCCATAACCTGTCCTCCTGCTCTGAGGTGGCGGACAGAAATTGACAGATTGGCCGCGAATCTGCAGGGGGCGGTATTGCACAGGCAGTTCACAAGAACTACTGGTGCAATGATAAATGCAGAGAGCGTATTCTGTCGGCATTTATCGATGTGCAGCGGACATGATCCGCTATATCGGATCATGTCCTGCTCGCACCATCATAACATCATAAACAGGCCCAATAATGTCATTCCACAATCAAGATAGAAAAGTCTTCTTGCAATAATTGATGCCTAAATAAATGTCTCTGTGGAGTGATAGGGATGAAATCCAGATTGCAGTGGGTCAAGGAGGGAGTTTAATGTAAGGAAATGGGATAGTTGTGCATATACTAGCTTTTCGAAAAGCTTTGAGGCAAGAGGGAGGAGGTAAATAGGGCGGTAGTTGAATGGGGAGGTTGGATCAAGGGAAGTTTTTTGAGGATAGGTATGGCCAGTGCATGTTTCAGAGATGAGGGAAATATACCGGTGCTGAGGGAGAGGTTACAAATGTGTGTTAGTATAGGTGTAAGGGAAGAAGAGAGGGAGGGAAGTAACTGTGAGAGGATAGGGTAAAGGGGACAGGTAGTGAGGTGAGAGCGCAGTATAAGTGCAGAAACTTCTTCCTCAGTAACAAGGGAGAAAGAGCTAAGTTTATGGCTATGTGGGTTGTGGTTGATTGCGAGCGTTTGAGGGAGTGAGAGAATGGAAGTATGTTGAGAGCTGATTTAGTTTCTGATTGAGTCGATTTTTTTATTAAAGTGGCTGGCAAAGTCTTGAGCTGACAGAGAAGTTGTATTAATAGGTGGGGGTGGGCGGAGAAGAGTATTAAAAGTGGAGAACAGATGTTTTTGGTTTAAAGAAAGAGTGGAGATAAGAGTAGAGAAGTAATGTTGCTTAAAGAGATTGAGGGCTTTTTCAAATAAAGATACCTAGAGAACGAAGAAACATTGACAATAGGAGTAAATTAGAAAGTTGCTGCTCTATCTGAATCATGAAAGAAAAAAATTGGGCTCAGTGTCCCTTCAATGGAGAAAAGTCTAGTCTCTTTGATGTAGACTATAGCAGTGGCATAGATTCAATAACATTTATTTTTGATATATCTATGTATTTCTGATGGTATATAACTAAATCAGTCATTTTATATAACTGTAAAACTAATCTGTAAAGTTAGATTATTTTAAAAATGAAAACCATCATCTGATTGTCAATATTAATAATATAACAATCAGCAAGAATGAGCCTTTTTGTAGAAAACCCTGAGTCTTATTAACTTATGTTTTAAATTGGGATTTCATTTGTTTTGACTTAAATCAAATCCACCCTGGTTCAGTGTGCAGGAAGCATGTCCCTGTCACAGGCACAACCTGGTAATTATGGATCAGACTAAGGGCTAGATTTATTAAGCCCTGACGGCAGCAAGTTCTCTCAAGAACTTGCTCGCCGTCAATTATCAAGCAGCGGTCACCAGACCGCTGCTTCCTGAGCCTCTTCGCCACCTCTAATCTGGAGAAATTCAATCTCCTCGGTCTAGTCAGACCGAGGAGATTGACAGCTCCTGCCCGCGCTTGATTGGCTGTGCGCAGGCAGGGTGCGGGATTGCACGCAAGCGCAAAATTGCGCTCGTGTGCAATGCCGAATACCTGCGGGTATTTTCGCCCCGCCACAGGCGAGCTGAGGCGTACAGGGGCGCATATACGCACCCCTGTACGCCTCAGCTTTAATAAATCTAGCCCTATGTATGTTAAAGAGGTTTTGAGACAACTTCAGAATAAACAACAGTATGAGGTAGTCAATCTTTTTTAAAGTTTAAAAAATTCTGCTCTGAACTCAATTTCATGTTACATAATGCAAAAGTGAGGGGTCTTATCTCTAAACGTGAACATGATGCCCTTTTTAAAACTCCCTGACCATGCCAACCTTCTACAGATTACACAAATTGCATAAAAACTCTCAACATTCCCCTGGTCGTCCAATCATATCAGGTGTTGGACAGCCCACTGAAGGTATTAGCAGATACATGGATTTCTTCCTGTGACCTTTTGTCAGTTATTTAACCTTTTATTTTGGATTCCTTTGATGTGCTGAGATAATATTGTGTTAAAACCAGTTTCTTTGCTGGTTTTATCTTAAAAGTCACTAACACTTTTTTTGGAAAAACGCGAACCTGGATTTGCTAAACACTCAGCTTGTGATGAACTCTTTGGAATTTGAATTCAAAAATAATATTTTTACATTTGACGGAAAATTTTATAGACAATTGCGTGGCACGGCCATGGGTGCCACGTGCGCTTCTACCTATGCAAGTCTCCATCTTGGACAAGAGGAGATTTTTTTCTTAGCATGATGCATGGATGGATGTGCATGTGGCACTTCAAAATGACATGTCCTACTACATTGAAGAAGTAATTGAACTGAAAAGTTTACTACAAATATTTATAGATGTTTCTGTCTCTGTGGTGCTCCTATTTATTCTTTCATGTGTTTGTTTACTCCCCCAACATATATTTTTCTATTTACTTTTTATAGGACGTGTTGAACCATTTTGTTTTTTACCTTCTACAGCACTAGAAATCAACAGGCAGTTTTCAGGGTGCCTCTTTTATAGGCACCATAGTGCCTAGGTTCTATTTATTTGTCAAGATGTGTTCTAAATAATAGTATCATAGCAAAAACTACAAAAACGATATACAAGTCTCCCCTGGCCAATAGCAAATACTAGAACAGATTCCTTGCAACAGTTACAGGACAAGAAATGGATTGTGATAATCTAAACTACATTGCATCCTTCTTTATTTTTGTGCTAGCTGTATTTAAAAACATATACATATTTCCACTTAAGAAGCAAACTTGATGAGCAGTGTGTTTAGTTTTGGCACAGTGTGCCCCAACGCTTGTATTCCCAGTAAGAACATTTCTTGAGGGCATGTAAGGTAAATGACTCAAACTAAACTAAGTTTTCAAAACTATTTATCTTACAGTCAGCACAGAGAAAACGCGTTATCTGTTCATCTTAGCAATTATTGTCTTCTTAACTCATTCATTTCTGGAAGTTGAAAGTGTTTATAACAGTTCCCGCTCTACAATTACTTTATAAATGCATACTAAGCATATAAACCCATGACAAATTATACATATTAAAGGCTTTTAAAGCTATCTGAATCACAACTTTATAGTGCATATTTTGTGTTTCCATTTGCTCATTTTTATACCTAATAGTTAACAACTAATTGAGCATAGACTTGCAAGTGTGGGTTTAGCTTTGTTTCTTAGAACAAACAATAACATGAAAGCAGACAATTATTTTATGAAACTGATGGCGGATATTAGTATTACTGAAAATGTCCCAGCAGGGTGTTACCAAAATTCTATAGCACGAGGCCGACAGGACATTTTTGCTTTATTGTAAAATGAAGAAAGAACATTTCAATAACAAGGAAGGCATTCAAATTATTGTTTTAAATATGTCTAGCTTATTACCATTATTGTGGGGGCGGGGGGGGGGGAGGGAGAGAAATCTAAAAAGCTTCTCATAAGATGGTTGGATGAACAGCATTTTGTTCTTTGTTCCAACCAGCTTAATTAACTGTATGCTTTTATAATAGAAAGCTGGCAGCTTGTGCCCCTCAAAAGATAAAAAATAAACCACAAATTAGATCTGGCACAGTAATAAATATGCACCCTGTTCCATATTTATGCATTAAATTCCAGATAAGTTCTGTATTCTCTGATTATTTTTTATTTTTTTGGATGGAGGTAGCACAATTAGATCAGTTCCTGAAAATATTACTGTGATTTATTGTTTGTAGTACATTAAAATGACTTATTTAGGGCCAGATTACGAGTGGAGCGCAAAAGTTTGCATGTGAGTTATATTGGGCTTTCGCGTTCGTTTGTGCGCAAGTTTAATTAGGCTAATATTACAACTTCAAAGTAAACAAGATCACTTGAGCACACATGAAGTTAATGCTTGTGGGGTTAGCGCGTCCTCAAAGCTGTGGTTATCTCTTCCGTGAAACAAAAAAGTGTCACAAAACACACCAAAAATACATAATACAATACAGTTGCACTCATAAAAACACTATCTAATAAAAAAGCACTGTTATAAAAAAAATAGCTGCTTTATTTATTATTTTATTTATTTGTTTGTTTTGCATGCTTCCCTTGGCCTGTAATATATTATTATTGTTATTATTGTTATATTTTTCATATCTACAAAATGTTTGTTGTGGTTAGTTTTCTTTATAGAAACCTTGAATCAAAAAGGTGTGGTAGTTATGTACACAGGGGTCGATCCAATAAAAATCGTCGCCCGCAAAAGCCGGCGACACCAATATTTACGCTGGTTTGGTATCACATATACGGCGTAACCTAGAAGTTACGCGCGTATATTTCTGCCGTCGCCCGTAGTTTTTTGGGCTATAGGCAGGTATACCAAACCAGCGCAGTTTGGTATCCAATATGCAGCGTAAGGACTTACGTGGCGAAAATGGAGAAAACTTACTCCATTTTCACCTTGCCACAAAAAGCAGCCGTAAGAAGCCTTACGCTGACTATTGGAGCCCCGTAACTTCCTAAACTGGCTGCTAAAATAAACCTAACAACTAACGCATGCGCAATGTCTATCTCCCTGTCAACCGCGATCTTCTAAAATAAACCTAACACCTAACGCATGCGCAATGTCTATCTACCTGTCAACCGCGATCCCCCCCCCCCGAAATCCCTAATAAAGTTATTAACCCCTAAACCGCCGCTCCCGGACCCCGCCGCCATCTACATAAACTAACCCCCTACTGTGAGCCCCTAAAACCGCCGCCATCTACCTTATCTATCCCCTAATTAGAACCCCTTACACCGCTGTCATCTACCTTATCTATCCCCTAATCTGACCCCTTACACCGCCGCCACCTATATAAAAATTATTAACCCCTAATCTAATCCCCCTATACTGCCGCCAGCTATATTAATATTATTAACCCCTAATGTAAGCCTCTTACACCGCCGCCATCTCTATTAAAATGATTAACCCCTAATTTAATCTACCTACCCCGCCGCCAGCTATATTATCTATATTAACCCTAAGTATATTATAGTTAATATAGGTATTACATTATATATATTAACTATATTAACCCTAATTATATTAGGGTTAATATAGTTAATATAGTTACTATAGTATTTATATTAACTATATTAACTCTATCTAACCCTAACACCCCTAACTAAATTTATATTAAATTAATCTAATTCATTTATAAACTAAAATATTCCTATTTAAATCTAAATACTTACCTATAAAATAAACCCTAAGATAGCTACAGTATAATTAATAATTACATTGTAGCTATGTTAGGGTTAATATTTATTTTACAGGTAAATTGTTAATTATTTTAACTAGGTATAATAGCTATTAAATAGTTATTAACTATTTAATATCTACCTAGTTAAAATAATTACCCAATTACCTGTAAAATAAATCCTAACCTAAGTTACAAATACACCTACACTATCAATAAATTAAATAAACTACAAACATCTATCTAAAAATACAATTAAATTAACTAAACTAAATTACAAAAAATTAAAACAAACACTAAATTACAAAAAATAAAAAAAAGATTACAAGATTTTTAAGCTAATTACACCTATTCTAAGCCCCCTAATAAAATAATAAACCCCCAATATAAAAAAAATTCCCTGCCCTATTCTAAATTAAAAAAAGTTCAAAGCTCTTTACCTTACCAGCCCTTAAAAGGGCCTTTTGTGGGGCATGCCCCAAAGAATTCAGCTCTTTTGCATACAAATACAATACCCCCCCATTACAACCCACCACCCACATACATATTCTAAAACCACCCAAACCCCCCTTAAAAAAGCCTAACACTACCCCCCTGAAGATCTCCCTACCTTGTCTTCACCACACCGGGCCGAACTCCTGATCCGATCCGGGCGATGTCTTCCTCCAAGCGGCAAAGAAGAATTCTTCCTCCGGCGATGTCTTCCTCCAAGCGGCAAAGAAGAATTCTTCCTCCGGCGATGTCTTCCTCCAAGCGGCAAAGAAGAATTCTTCCTCCGGCGACGTCTTCCTCCAAGCGGCAGCAAAGTCTTCATTCTTCCGGCGGCATCTTCAATCTTCTTTCTTCGCTCCGCCGCCACGGAGCATCCATCCCGGCCGACGACTGAACGACGAATGAGGTACCTTTAAATGACGTCATCCAAGATGGCGTCCGCCGAATTCCGATTGGCTGATAGGATTCTATCAGCCAATCGGAATTAAGTTAGAAAAATCTGATTGGCTGATTGAATCAGCCAATCAGATTCAAGTTCAATCCGATTGGCTGATCCAATCAGCCAATCAGATTGAGCTCGCATTCTATTGGCTGTTCCGATCAGATAGAATAGGGCAGGGAATTTTTTTTATTTTTGGGGTTTATTATTTTATTAGGGGGCTTAGAATAGGTGTAATTAGCTTAAAAATCTTGTAATCTTTTTTTTATTTTTTGTAATTTAGTGGTTTTTTTTTTTGTAATTTAGTTTAGTTAATTTAATTGTATTTTTAGATAGATGTTTGTAGTTTATTTAATTTATTGATAGTGTAGGTGTATTTGTAACTTAGGTTAGGATTTATTTTACAGGTAATTGGGTAATTATTTTAACTAGGTAGATATTAAATAGTTAATAACTATTTAATAGCTATTATACCTAGTTAAAATAATTAACAATTTACCTGTAAAATAAATATTAACCCTAACATAGCTACAATGTAATTATTAATTATATTGTAGCTATCTTATGGTTTATTTTATAGGTATTTAGATTTAAATAGGAATATTTTAGTTTACAAATGAATTAGATTAATTTAATATAAATTTAGTTAGGGGTGTTAGGGTTAGATAGAGTTAATATAGTTAATATAAATACTATAGTAACTATATTAACTATATTAACCCTAATATAATTAGGGTTAATATAGTTAATATATATAATGTAATAACTATATTAACTATAATATACTTAGGGTTAATATAGATAATATAGCTGGCGGCGGGGTACGGGAGCGACGGTTTAGGGGTTAATAACTTTATTAGGTTGCGGCGGGGTACGGGAGCGGCGGTTTAGGGGTTAATAGCTTTTTTATTGTTAGGATAGTGAGGGGGGATAGCGGATAGAGGGTTAGACGTGTCGGGCTATGTTAGGGAGGCGTGTTAGACGTGTCGGGCTATGTTTAGGAGGCGTGTTAGACAGTGCAGGTGATTTAGACTTTAGTCAGGTTTTATAGGCGCCGGCAGTTTCTAACGTGGCGCAAGTCACTGGCGACTCCAAAAATCTGTACTTACGCAGATTTCTGGACATCTCTGGTTTGTGAGACTTGCGCCACTTTAGCAAGTGACGGCGCCGCATATTGGATGGCTCGAGTTGCGAGCTGAAACTGCGGGCGACGTGGGTTCCCTCGCTTGCGCCACAAACTGCGATCTATATCGGATCGCGTCTGTGATTAGTGTGCACTGACAAAGTTATATCAGAAGAGTCTCCGCCCATTGTGGGCTAGATTACAAGTGGAGCGCTAATTTGCCCGTTTGCAGGTGCGCTTTAAATATCTGGCCATTATAAGCGAGCTAGCGGTAGCAATCAGCACTCAGAAAATTAACCAAAGATCAGATCTCTGGTTAATTTTCTAAAAGTGACCCAAATTCCCCCAAGCTAAAGTGTCTTTTATTTGTTTATGAAAAAAAGTAGCATTTTTTTTTAATAAAAAATACAGCACTAGGCAGTTTTAAGGGGTTAAACATTGGCGGGTGTGGGGTAAAAATGGCCTTTACATTGCGGTCCATGGGAACTGTGTGTTCCCAGTTAATATATACATACAGTACGTATATGCTTATATATTCATATACATATACATTTAAAATTGCTGCCCATTGCTGCGTTACTTACCCGCTTCACTGCACATGGAGCCTCTGGATGGAAGCGCGGTCTTGTGAGCACAATGCTTCCCTGCAATGGCACCTAACTTGTAATACCAGCGTATGCGATATTTTGCGCTTATCTAGTAATATGGCCCTGTATGATTTCTGTTTTCATTGTATTTTAAAGGAACATTCCTATTAAAAAGCCTTGTTCTGTGATCATACAGTTAGAGCCAAATATTTACAGTCAGATCATGTTATATTTTTCTCCTTGATAATATTATGTAACTTGTATGACATAATAATGATATTTCATCTATTAAAGAACTGGAATGTTAGTATTTTCTGGAAAAAATAAATAAAAACAAAATTTCTGCTTTGTTTTCCAGGAAAATTGTTGTAAATAGACTTTAGACCACATCTGACATTCTTAAAAGACATTCACCTAGATTATGAGTTTTGCACTAAACAGGGTGCAAAACTAACGCCCCCAAAAAATGCATTTTTGCACTCTCCATAGCGCTGCCATCATGAGTTACTGAAAAACCTCCTTGTCCTGTGCGTTATGGTGCGTTAAGCTCCATACCGCACAAAAGCCATGGGTTGAGTTTACGTGCTCATGCACGCTTTACCCCATAGACATCAATGGGGAGAAAGTGTTAGTTTTTTTTCTAACACCTGCAATTGCAGAATGGAGATCATCGTAAAGCAACCCCCTTGATGCCTATGTGGAATCAAAAGTTACATTTAAACCTAACATAAACTCCAAGTCTAAACACCCCTTATCCGCCTCTCCTGACATTGCCAACACTAATAAAAGTTATTAACCCCTATTACGCTGCTCCCTGACATCGCTGACACTAATAAAAGTTATTAACCCCTAATCCGCCGCTCCCCGACATTGCAGACACTAAATATAATTAGTGGGCCTGTAATATGGGCGCTATGAAAATCCCGCACTCAAATGTCATTTTTTTTTTAGTGCGGAATGGACGTTGTGTTACAGGCTAAAATACTTGTGGTATAGCTATACCGCCGCGACTCGTTATATGCGTTCCTGGCCATTCAGCGTTAAAAGCCGTACCACGAAACTCGTAATCTAGCTGATTGTGACTTTCTTTCCCCAGATGTTTACATGCATGGCCGCCAAACTCCACCCAGCCTAACGTATTACCCTTCTTTTTAAACTTAGCAGCCAATCAGAATAGAGTCCTCGGTGGGATTCTTTACCCGCGTTCATGGTTATTGGCAGCAGCACTTCCGATTTCTGCTTGCGATCGGGCAGACATTAAAATGTGCATGCGCATTAGCAAGAACACGAACGAGCATTGCGATCTATAGAGAAGGGGACGAAGGAAGAGGGGGAGGAGTTTGGCGGCCATGTCAACAGCAGAAAACCTATGTGCTGTGGACACTTACTCCTATAACGTTAGAGGTATTTAACACGGGAGGCGGTGCAGGCGCATCTTATTCTGAGGATCTAAATTATGGGATTAAGTTCTGCCGGGTGTTGACTGTCCCTTTAATGAAATCATCCAATCTGATTATAATATACATTTTCTATCACTAACTAATCAAATTGCTCTATACTTGAGTTATTGATCACTCATCAGAACTTGTAAGTGCCATTTTTTACATTGTGTATTATATTTTGAAAGTATGTATATGTGAAATTAGTATTAAAGATAAACATTGATGATGACATTAGGCCACATAGTGTAATATTTCTAACAATGATTTTAATAATTGATTGATGTTTCATTCAATATAATCTTAAAGGGACACTGAACCCAAATTTTTTCTTTCATATTCAGACAGAGCATGCAATTTTAAGCAACTTTCTAATTTACTCCTATTATCAAATTTTCTTCGTTCTCTTGATATCTTTATTTGCATCTAAGTTATTTTTTTGGTTCAGCACTTGTTTATTGGTCGGTTAAATCAATCCAGCAATCAGCAAGAACAACCCAGGTTGTTCACCAAAAATGGGCCAGCATCTAAACTTAAATTCTTGATTTTCATATAAAGATGCCAAGAGAATGAAAAAAAATTGATAATAGGAGTAAATTAGAAAGTTGCTTAAAATAGCATGCTCTATCTAAATCGAAAGAAAATTTTTGGGTTCAGTGTCCCTTTAAGCTGATAGCTCAAAGGTATAGTCTACCTAACATTAAACTGCCATGAATCAGATACAGCAGAAATTAAAATCACCTTTTTTCTATCATGCTATTTTCAGTGTTTTTCTTCCTTCTCTTGAATTTCATTTTCATTTAGAAATGTAATCTTAAATGTCTGCCCATTTTTTAACACCTGTGTAGGGGTGGTGTTTCAAACTAGACTGCAATCAGGAAGGGTTACACAGGTGCAGAGAGAAAACTGGCCCATCTCTTAAAATATCCATTTATTGCAAATAAATACATATGATACCCTGATTACATGTTATATTCGCAATTATTCTTGCTCAGAATAATTATATATTTACACTATATACATATAGTGGTATAAATAAACACAGAGATATGAAAGACAACATTGTTTAGAACAAAAAAAGGAATTTAGGGACATGTAAATATGTTTATATTGTATATATATATATATATATATATATATATATATATATATATATATATATATAGTATGTGCAAAGATATATGTACAAATTTTAGCATTAATAATCATTTAAAAAAAAATCATGAGATAGGCATATCATGATTTCTAGAAATACAAATACACATTAATTTATGTGAAATTATCATATATCAGATTTTTTGTATAACAAATAAATAAAAAAATAACTTTCTATGAGATATTATTGTTGGTTCAGGTATAAATCTAGCT
Organism: Bombina bombina; assembly: GCF_027579735.1. Taxonomy (NCBI): domain Eukaryota; kingdom Metazoa; phylum Chordata; class Amphibia; order Anura; family Bombinatoridae; genus Bombina; species Bombina bombina. Next base: position 769,715,234 of record NC_069501.1, read on the forward strand.
ATTTCTTGGACATTAACAGATGAAAAATAAAAGATTAGCTTTAGAGAAATGTGCTTGTTCATGGACAGTAATGAAATGGTATAAATAAAGTTGGTAAAAAAAGAATATCCGCAACATCAATGACTTTTATTTATCAACAGTCCGACGCTCATCGTGCTGTACTTGACGCGTGTGTTTTTGACAGACTTTTTAATAAGTAGGGCCGTTGTATGTAGATTCTCAGCAGTGATGTTTAGCGAGCGTATTGACTCCAGCGAATGTGTTGAGATTGACGCAATGTTAAATCGCCCCCCAGGTCTTCTGTAGCAAACCCAGAACTGATGAGCCCTCTAGAGGTGTGGACTCGGTCTCAAGACATCTGAGGCCCATGTAGTTACGCCTCTGTTCCTAAATGGCTGACTTGAATCACCCCACCACAATTAACCCTATCTCTAACCACCCCAAAACCATTCATTCTAAAATATAATTAAGTATTTTACTGTTTAGATAGATAGTTTCAGAATTATCTTAAATGAGAACTAATTAGTTAAGTTCAACTGATATTCTCTAATGTACTGAATATAATATCCAACAGTTTTCAAACTAATAAAATCAGCGAAAAATCCTGTCAGAAAGAAAAAAAGAGAGGAATATTATCTTCCGGTTGTCAATTACTATTTCTCTCACGTTCATATTGACTGCATACGAAGCAGGAGATGATTCTAGGCAACTGGGATAATATCAAGCCTTCTTCATGTGCTGTCACGCAGAAAGTGAAGAAAGGGATTTAAATGTGTTTTTTAAGGGAAAACATAGTTACAGTGTGTTGTGTATTTAGGAAGCTTTTATTTTATGATGTTCTTGATTTGTCAGAAAATAATCCTTCTATTAATTATTTGTTTTCATAAAAATATTAAGTTCAAATACATTTTTAATTTAGATATGATTTTACAACAATAAAATAATCAGAATGTATATACAACATGTGAATGATATGTTCTAGTTAAAGTAAGCTATATCTAGAGATAATAAACAACTATGGGTCTATTCCACTCTATCAGAATTTGAATGGGTTGTCTCAGTGTCATTTCAAATTCATAGTTATTCTAATGCATAAGAAAACCTGTTTTTCATATTACTTTGCACTGCCAAAACTATTCAGATACAAAGGGTTTTCAAAAATATTGAAATATTTGTAATGCCAGTTATCACATGATATAGCATTGCACAATTTTCTATGGCTGTCAGTCATGCACATAATTTATTTTACCTAATAAGAACATTTCCTGTTTAAAATGTTAAAACATTAAGGGCTAGATTACAAGTAAAGCTCTATTATAACGTGCGCAAATGTTTCTGTTCACTGGCGCACGTTAAATAAACAACAATGGTTAATGCTCGTGGTAGTACTTTGAGCTAAGGAAAATTAACCAGAGGTCAGACCACTGGTTAATTAAAAAAAATATCCCCCATAATAAAGTGTACAGTTCCTTTTTTAAAAATGAGCATCTTTATTTTTTGGAGAAATAACTGCACAAAGCAGTTATAAGGGGTTAAAGTGACGGAATGTGGGGTGTTAGAAAAAAATGCAAAAGTGTTTTTACATTGCGGTCTATGGGAACTGTGTTATCACTGTTAATGTATGATATATATGTTAATATATATGTTTTTATACATATATATTATATATGTATGTGTTTATATGTATATCTACACATATAAACACATAAATATACATGTATATATTCATATACAGATATATTTCAAATTTACTGCCCGATGCTGTGCGACTTACTCCTCCACTGCTCTAGGTTCTTTGCTGTGTCTATTGGCATCAGAATGGGGGTCCCATTGAAGCCTATGAAAGCAAGCTCTTTTGAGTGTAAAGCTCCTATGCAATGCGAAGCGAGTTAGCGTTCATATTGAGCTCCACTTGTAATACCAGCGCATGGAGTCAATTTTGCGCTCCACTTATAATTAGACTTGTGCAGCTTCGAAAAATTTGTTTCGGTTTGGATCGATTCGAATTTCAGTTTGGATCTATTCGAATTTGGAAAAATTCGAATGAATTTGTTTCGGATTCATTCGGATTCATTCGGATTCATTCGGATTCTTTCGGATTCGGAAAAAAATCGGTTTGGTTCGATTCGGTTCGGTTCGGTTTCGGAATTTCGGTAAGTGTTAGGTGGGATGTGCTGTGTATTACACTAGTATTATGTACTGTATATTAGGTTTAACCCATAGCAGAGGGATAAAACCTAATATACTGTACAATACTAGTGTAATACACGGCCATCCGAATCTACCGAATACATCTGAATCGATTCGGATGTATTAGAATCAATTTGGATGTATTCGATTCGATTCAGATTTATTCGGTAGATTCAGCAGTATTTTAATTCGGAAATTTGAATCGATCCGAATCTCCGAATTTTCTGAATTTCCGAATCGATCCGAAACAAATCGCACATGTCTACTTATAATCAATGCCTAAATGATTTACACTTTTAAACTGTTAAACATATTAAGGAATACAATGTTATAATCAGAATGTACATATGGTATTATATTTAGTAATTAATATTATTAACACAAATAGGCAGGGAAGGGTTAATTGAACGCCATGAATTATCCCTGGCAAAATCAAATATATAACAATTAAATACACAAGCTAGTCATCAGTAAAAGGGAGTCACTTCTTGCATGGAGTTCTCCTTTCCCACTGGCTATTT